>NC_081363.1:79826516-80125596 GCF_030684315.1 Stegostoma tigrinum | reverse complement strand
TTCCAGCTGGCGCGTACAGCCTGTTAGGGGTCATACAGTAACAGCAAACATGAGGGAAAGGTGTAAAAAAAACAGAAACAGCTGGAAAAGCTCAGCAAAGTCTGGCAGCATCTGTGAAGAGAAATCAGTGTCAACGTTGTGGGTCGAGTGATCCTTCCTCAGAGCTGACAGTAGCTGGGAAAATGTCAGTTTATATGCATAAGATATGGTGAGGGGAGGGGGTAAAGAGTAAAGATGGGTAGGGATAGAGCC
This sequence comes from Stegostoma tigrinum, assembly GCF_030684315.1. Classification (NCBI taxonomy): domain Eukaryota; kingdom Metazoa; phylum Chordata; class Chondrichthyes; order Orectolobiformes; family Stegostomatidae; genus Stegostoma; species Stegostoma tigrinum. The sequence continues at coordinate 80,125,344 of NC_081363.1, read as the reverse complement.
CCAAAGAGAGAGGGGGACAGCTGGACAGACAGATCAGTGAATTATTATCGGCCTAGTTGGGTGAATAGCAGCCTTCTGGGGTCAACGTCGAGTTCAACAACTTAAGAGCTTGAGGTCTCCCATGTCCTTACCCCAACCTCTACACACCAGGCCTGTTATCCCATAGTCTGCCATGACACATATTGTTAGCCATTGACAGTCTCCATTGGCAGCTATTCATCCTCCGAGCCAGTTATCGACTCCTTTGCCCGTCCAACTGTTCTTCTTTCTTTGTGGGCTCTAATCCCACCCATCATTTACTCCTTACCCACTCCCCCCCCCCCCCCCCCACCCTATCTTCTGCATATTAACCGACATTTTCCCAGCCACCATCAGTTCTGCGGAAAGGTGACCGCAGTTGAAACGTTAACTCTGATTTTTCTTCAGAGCTGCTTTACCAGCAGCTTCTGTTGTCATTTCTAATTTTCAGCAGCCACAGTTCTTTTGGTTTTTACGAGCAATAAGTATCCAGGTATTCCAGTCAATGAAATACAGGCGGGTGCATCAAACAGTTGGCCTTCATTGTAAGAGGTTTTGAACTCGGAGGTAGAGATATTTTACAGTGGTTATAGAGCCTTGGTGAGACCATGCCTGGGGTATTGTGTGCACTTTTGGTCTCTCTGCCTAAGAAAGGATATGATCACCATAGAGACAGCACAGCGGATGTTCACTAGGCTGATACCAGAGCATGTCTGAAGAGGAGAGATTGATTTCATTGGGACTGTGTTCCCCGAAGTTTAGAAGGATAACGGGGGATCTGATTGAAATGTATAAAATTCTAACAAGGCCTAACAAACTAGTTGCAGGGAGGATGATTTCCCTGGTTGGGGAATGTAGAATTGGGACCACAGTCTCTGGATACAGTGTAGATCCTTTATGTCTGAGATCAGGAAAGATTCTTCATAAAGGATAGTGAGCCTGTAGAATTTTCTGTCTCAGCAGTTTGTGGAAGCCCAGATACTGAATATACTCAAGAAAGAGGGAGGTGCATTTTTAAATTTTAAAGGCATTATGAAGGATAGGGAAAAAGGTGGGAATATGGCATTGAGAACAAGTATCATTGGATGGTGGAGCAAGCTCAAAGTGGCTTACTCTTATAGAACATAGAACATAGAACATTACAGCACAGTACAGGCCCTTCGGCCCTCGATGTTGTGCCAACCTGTCATACTGATCTGAAGCCCATCTCACCTACACTATTCCATGTACGTCCATATGCTTATCCAATGACGACTTAAATGTACCTAAAGTTGGCGAATCTACTACCGTTGCAGGCAAAGCGTTCCATTCCCTTACTACTCTCTGAGTAAAGAATCTACCTCTGACATCTGTCCTATATCTTTCACCCCTCAATTTAAAGCTATGCCCCCTCGTGCTCGCCGTCACCATCCTAGGAAAAAGGCTCTCCCTATCCACCCTGTCTAACCCTCTGATTATTTTACACGTCTCAATTAAGTCACCTCTCAACCTTCTTCTCTCTAACAAAAACAGCCTCAAGTCCCTCAGCCTTTCCTCGTAAGACCTTCCCTCCAGGCCAGGCAACATCCTAGTAAATCTCCTCTGCACCCTTTCCAAAGCTTCCACATCCTTCTTATAATATAGTGACCAGAACTGTACACAATACTCCAAGTGCGGCCGCACCAGAGTTTTGTACAGCTGCAGCATAACCTCTTGGTTCCGGAACTCGATCCCTCTATTAATAAAAGCTAAAACACTGTTTGCCTTCTTAACAGACCTGTCAACCTGGGTGGCAACTTTCAAGGATCTGTGTACATGGACACCAAGATCTCTCTGCTCATCTGCACTACTAAGAATCTTACCATTAGCCCTGTACTTTGCCTTCCAGTTACTCCTACCAATGTGCATCACCTCACACTTGTCTGCATTAAACTCCATTTGCCACCTCTCAGCCCAGCTCTGCAGCTTATCTATGTCTCTCTGCAACCTACAGCATCCTTCGTCACTATCCACAACTCCAACGACCTTAGTGTCGTCTGCAAATTTACTAACCCATCCTTCTACGCCCTCATCCAGGTCATTTATAAAAATGACAAACAGCAGTGGACCCAACACCGACCCTTGTGGTACACCACTATTGACTGGTCTCCAGGATGAACATTTCCCATCAACTACTACCCTCTGTCTTCTTTCAGCAAGCCAATTTCCGATCCAAACTGCTATATCTCCCACAATTCCATTCCTCCACATTTTATACAATAGCCTACTGTGGGAAACCTTATCGAATGCCTTGCTGAAATCCATATACACCACATCAACCGGTTTACTCTCATCTACCTGTTTGGTCACCTTCTCAAAGAACTCAATAATGTTTGTGAGGCACGACCTTCCCTTCACAAAACTGTGCTGACTATCCCTAATCAATTTATTCTTTTCTAGATGATTATAAATCCTATCCCTTATAACCTTTTCCAACACTTTACCAACAACTGAGGCAAGGCTCACTGGTCTATAATTACTAGGGATGTCTCTACTCCCCTTCTTGAACAGGGGAACCACATTTGCTATCCTCCAGTCGTCTGGCACTATTCCTGTAGACAATGATGAGTTAAAGATCAATGCCAAAGGTTCGGCAATCTCCTCCCTGGCTTCCCAGAGGATCCTAGGATAAATCCTATCCGGCCCAGGGGACTTATCTATCTTCACCCTCTGTAGGATTTCTAATACCTCTTCCTTGTGAACCTCAATCCCACCTAGTCTAGTAGCCTGTATCTCAGTATTCTCCTCAACAACATTGTTGTTTTCTAGAGTGAATACTGTTGAAAAATATTCATTTAGTGCTTCCCCTATCTCCTCTGACTCCACACACAACTTCCCACTACTGTCCTTGATTGGCCCTAATCTTACTTTCGTCATTCTTTTATTCCTTAAATACCTATAGAAAGCCTTAGGGTTTACCCTGATCCTATCCACCAACAACTTCTCATGTCTCCTCCTGGCTCTTCTGAGCTCTCTCTTTAGGTCTTTCCTGGCTACCTCGTAGCCCTCAAGTGCCCTAACTGAGCCTTCACGTCTCATCCTAACATAAGCCTTCTTCCTCCTCTTGATGAGAGATTCCACCTCCTTCGTAAACCACGGCTCCCGCGCTCTACAGCTTCCTCCCTGCCTGACAGGTACATACTTATCTAGGACACACGGGAGCTTTTCCTTGAATAAGGTCCACATTTCTAATGTGCCCATCCCCTGCAGTTTCCTTCCCCATCCTATGCTCCCTAAATCTTGCCTAATCTCATCGTAATTGCCTTTCCCCCAGCTATAACTCTTGCCCAGTGGTATACACCTATCCCTTTCCATCTCTAAAGTAAACATAACAGAATTGTGATCGCTATCACCAAGGTGCTCACCTACTTCCAAATCTAACACCTGGCCGGGCTCATTACCCAGTACCAAATCTAATGTGGCTTCGCCCCTTGTTGGCCTATCTACATACTGTGTCAGGAAGCCCTCCTGCACACACTGTACAAAAACTGACCCATCTATAGTACTCGAACTGTAGTGTTCCCAGTCAATATTTGGAAAGTTGAAGTCCCCCATGACAACTACCCTGTGTCTCTCAATCCTATCAAGAATCATCTTTGCTATCCTTTCCTGTACATCTCTGGAACTATTCGGATGCGTCTAGAAAACTCCCAACAGGGTGACCTCTCCTTTCCTGTTTCTAACCTCAGCCCATACTACCTCAGTTGACGAGTCCCCAAACATCCTTTATGCAACTGTAATACTGTCCTTGACCAACAATGCCACACCTCCCCCCCTTTTACCATCTTCTCTTATCTTACTGAAACATCTATATCCCGGAACCTGCAACAACCATTCCTGTCCCTGCTCCTTGTTCCCACGCTCTACAGAGGGTGAGGAGCCAAATGTCAAGGGGCCCACCAGCTATCTTGGCCGAGAACTGCTGTGGGCTGTTTTCCTCCTGGAATGAGGCACAGGCAGGGATTACGGGAGATGAATGTGGGTGGCGCAGCTGTTCGTGCTGGTGTGGGTGGGGAGGGTGTCCCGAACGAGTGAGCTGGCTGAGTAGAGGGTTAGCAGGGTAGGTGACTACAAGCATGGGGCAATGTTGGACAGTGGTAGAGCATGAGCCTTGATGGGCGGTGGGTACAGGAGCAGAGATCAAGTGAGGGTGAGGTATTCGAGAGAAGATGCTGATGGATTGTGGACAGGACATTGACCTTCTTCCTACGGTTCAGGCCATTGCTGTCGACAGCCGATATGGCAGTGACCTGGAGATCAACCTTGGAGCAGACTGGCACGGTCTGGTGTAATGGCCTCCACTGCTGGTCGGAGGGGGAAGAGGGTGTCACATTATCTGTATCACCTCATCCAGCAGGACTTCCAGGACCCTGCTCTCAAGGCAGACAACCAATGTTGCCCTCTCTGCCATGTCCATGGTGCAAGTATTAGGGACTGTGCCAGGCAGCTCCAGACTGACAGAGCTTGCCTGGGCATGAAACAGCCTTTTAAAGATGGTGTCAAAACCCACGATAGTAGTCCATCCCAGCAGGGGGCGGGGGCGGATGGTGAGCTGAGGCGGGGAGATGGGGCTCCAGTCAGATGAGAGGGAGGCCACAGGGCCAGGTGAGTAGTTAATGAGGTCAGCATGGTGAGAGTCAGTGGGAACGCACTAGGCCATCTCAGCAGGAAAACTCTCCATCAAGCTCAATGGAACTGACACTTAGCCAGATTCAACCCTAAGACTTGAGTAGCAACTTCCATAAGCTTGGGTCTGCCTCAAAGCTCTTCACAAGCAATGTGACAATTCTGTGGCTTTAAGAGGTGTGTTTTGTCCTGGTTTCTTTTAGAGAGAGATAAACAACTTGTGAAGCCTTGGATGTAAAAGTTGCAACAATAGAAGCAGCCTGAACAAGTGTGGTCAAGCTCCCACCCGCAGCACCAGCGATATTTATTTAGGTTTATGCTTTCAGCAGTTGCTGTTGTGAGCTTGAAGAAGCGGGAGCTATTTTTTCCCCCTCTCTCAGTTACAGCGAAAATTTGCGGGTTTATCTTCCTGGGCTGCTGGATTGCATGTCAGACAAAACCTACACTCTCAATTTGCCTTTTGCCCAGGGTGAGTACATGAAATGTTATTCTGTTGCAATGGTCAATTAGTAATAATTACTGTATCTGTTACGCTGTTAAGATTTGCAACTGAGTTGTTATTCCAAATTCTTCTTTCTTTTGTCGCGTTTTAACTATAATGTTTGAAGTAAACTGTTTTGCTTCATGTCAAGTAGTTTGGCCATCTGAATTCCACCCGACATTAACCTTTAAAAACATGAAAAGGTTAGGGTCCAGGCTACCTCCTTAATATACTTTGAGGGGGTTTTTGTCTGGTCCGTAACACTAGTAACACGCTTTTGAACATATGCCAGTTTGAGAGTATGGGGAACCATGGTATCCAGTTTGCACACAAGATCCCGCCAACATATGACCAGTGTTGGGGGGTGGTCCAAGGTGTAAACGTTGGTGTGATCCTCAAACAGAGACAGCACTGATCCAAGAAGATCCCACCATTCACTTCGACAAGTCCACTCTCCAAGATTTCTCTCCCAAATGTTGGGCTTTTATTGCAAATATTTTAAGACGTGACCAACATGTTGTACAAACACTGTGGCAAAAGAAACCAGGTAAAAACCATCACTTGCATTACAGGAAACACACAGGGAGAAAAGAAACATTTCACAGCAACCAGCTTAACAATTAGTTTGGTAGCCCATTAGAGGAATGAAGACGGAACCTCCATTATAAAATACATTGGGACTAATCTTCATAGACAACAGTTTGAAGACAGTTTAAAAAGTGTCCGAAATGACCTTCAGCATGCACCATCGATCCGCATCATTGCGATGCACCATGCAAGGAACCTTCATGCACATACTAGACCACAACGTTCCAATATTCTTGTCGCGCTCCAGGCAGGAATCTCTTTCATTCTTCACGTTTAAAATACTCAAAAATTCGGATGGTCCCAAGCAATCCATCGTCACACCCAAGGAGGGCGACCTTGTTAGAAAAGTGTACAAATAAATCCCCTGTGAAGGCAGTGAAGGGTGGAAGCTTGCTCTGAGAGAAGCTGTCCTTACTCCCTGCACCGGAGGAAGAATACGCCAACTCAGACGGGTACTGCTGGCAGGATGCGCCCGCAATCCAAGCACCTTGGGGTGCAGACCACCCACCCTCACTCCCCTTGTAGGGGTCGGATCACGCTGCGTTTCTCCAAGCCTTTCACAGCAAAGCTAACGCCTGGCTCCACGCCAACCTTCTGTTGCTTTTTTTTTGAGGGCTGGGGCATCTGGAGCATTGAAGGGTCGAGCCAGGTGGGGAAGTGGGGAGAAATTCCCACGCAGTGGGGGGTAGACCACGTCTGGACGTGATCGTACCCTCCGGCACCTGTCCTCCACCCCGATCAGGGAAACACACGGCCAACCGTACACCTCAGCCCATTTGCCAACTCCCCGAAACCTCTGGTTCGTCACCACGCTGTAGGGGAACCATCCAGCGAACACACATAGGTAAGGCAATCCGTAACAGATGCAACACTTGTCCGAGAGCATGCAAGTGCCACTAATCGTGGCCTTCTGTGCGAAGTCTCAGTGTTCTGCAAAAAATTGCGAAAAAGTCGTTTAAAAAAGGCTTCTCTTCTACCAAGATAAAAAAGGGACCATCATCTCATTTCCCTTTCGAAACTCCAGTCAAACAGTGCACTAGTGAGAAATGACAATAGTCTCAATGCCCTCAGTTCACCTCAATTAGCTGCCACTCACTGAATGAAAAGTCCCCACGATCCAGACCTAAACTTGGCTTCTGAGCAAAACAGCTCAATGGTTGGAGGAAACTCTTTACTGAGGAACATTAAACATTCCACGCACTCCACTTCATTGGTGGGACCCACACTAACCGGGCTGCCCTCTGTGTAATATGGGATACATGGCTAGGAGTCAGGATAGGTCTCAGAAATAGGATTTCATCAGCCTCAAAATCCATGGTGATGAAACCCAATTCGGGGGGAGGGGGCGCTTTGACATGAAGATAGCGAGAATTCCTCAGAATGCTTCAGTTCGAGGGTTCCTACCCACGTTTTGGACAATTGTCAATGTTTGGTAAGAGTTTTCAAAGAGATGGGGGGAGTTTATGGTCTGAATTTGTGAACTCCTACCCAGAGTTCCAGATCCAGCCCAGTGTTTGTTCCTGTCCAGTGTGCATGTGCCTTTGAGAGAGTTCCTGTCTATTGTGTGTGAGTTCCTGTCCAGTGTGTGTATGTATGTATGTATGTATGAGTTACTGTGTATTGTGTGTGTGTATGTATGAGAGAGTTCCTGTCCATTTTGTGTGTGTTTGTATGAGTTCCTGTCCATTGTGTGTGTGTGTATGTATGAGAGTTCCTGTCCATTTTGTGTGTGTGCGTGTGTATGTATGAGAGTTCCTGTCCTTTATGTGTGAATCCCTGTCCGTTGAGTGAGTGTGTGTGTGTATGTATGAGAGAGTTCCTGTCCATTGTGTGTGACTTCCTGTCTGTTGTGTATGTTTGTGTGAGTTCGTCTATTGTGTGTGCGCGAGAGAATTCCTGTCCATTGTGTATGAATTCCTATCCATTGAGTGAGTGTGTGTGTGTATGTATGTATGAGAGATTTCCTGTCTATTGGGTGTGTGTGTGTATGTATGAGAAAGCTCCTGTCCATTGTGTGTGAGTTCCTGTTTGTTGTGTGTGTTTGTGTGAATTTGTCTATTGTGTGTATGTGCGCGAGAGAATTCCTGTCCATTGTGTGTGTGAGAGAGAGTTCCTGTCCAGTGTGTATGTGTGAGAGTTCCTGTCCAGTGTGTGTGTGAGAGTTCCTGTCTGGTGTGTGTGTGTGAGAGAGAGAGAGAGAGAGAGAGAGAGAGAGAGAGAGAGAGAGAGAGAATTCCTGTCCACTGTGTGTGTGTGTGTGTGTGTGTGTGTGTGTGTGTGTGTGAGAGAGAGAGAGAGAGAGAGAGAGAGAGAGAATTCCTGTCCACTGTGTGTGTGTGTGTGTGTGTGTGTGTGTGTGAGAGAGAGAGAGAGAGAGAGAGAGAGAATTCCTGTCCACTGTGTGTGTGTGTGTGTGTGTGTGTGTGTGTGTGGGAGAATTCCTGACCACTGTGTGTGTGTGTGTGTGTGTGTGTGGGAGAATTCCTGTCCACTGTGTGTGTGGGGGGGAGAATTCCTGTCCACTGTGTTTGTGTGGGAGAATTCCTGTCCACTGTGTGTGTGTGTGTGTGTGTGTGTGTGTGTGTGTGTGTGTGTGTGAGAGAGAGAGAATTCCTGTCCACTGTGTGTGTGTGGGGGAGAATTCCTGTCCACTATGTGTGTGTGGGAGAATTCCTGTCCACTGTGTGTGTGTGTGTGTGTGAGAGAATTCCTGTCCACTGTGTCTGTGTGGGAGAATTCCTATTCACTGTGTGTGAATTCCTGTTTGGTGTGTGTGTGTGTGAGTTCCTGACCGTTGTGTGTGTGTGAGTTCCTGTCCATTTTGTGTGTGTGTGAGTCCCTGTCTATTGTGTGTGTGTGTGTGAGAATTCCTGTCTGTTGTGTGTGTGAGTTCCTGACCGTTGTGTGTGTGTGAGAGCTCCGGTCCATTTTGTATGTGTGTGTGTGTGTGTGTGTGTGTGTGTGTGTCCCTGTCTATTGTGTGTGTGTGTGTGTGTGTGTGTGTGTGTGTGTGAATTCCTGTCTGTTGTGTGTGTGTGTGAGTTACTGACCGTTGTGTGTGAGCTCCTGTCCATTTTGTATGTGTGTGTGTGTGAGCCCCTGTCTATTGTGTGTGTGTGTGTGTGTGTGTGTGAGAATTCCTGTCTGTTGTGTATGTGTTCCTGTCCACTGTTATTGTACAAAGTTTGGGACGTCAATCCAGACACTGGAGAATCATTGTGATGTTTGTGGTGTTCTGTCAAGTTTATGCTGTCTTTCTCGGTGTGTGGCTTCACTGACAAATGAAACCAGCTGTATAAATGTTAACTTGAACATACTCTGCTTTTGGCTGTCAGCACTGGCTTAATAACTACATCAAGCCTGAAAGAACTGACTCAAACAGTGGTTTGCAGTTCGCAGGGACCATATTCCATGAAGCAAACACATGTCCATCACAACACAATGTCAATGGTTTCCATTTCTGCTGCTTTATGCAATTAAAACCTATTCCTCCCTTCTGCCTCGCGCTGTGTCCACGTCACTCAACTCTCGTATCCTGTACAGAAATGCCTGTAAGGGGAGGTGATGGACTAGTGCTATTATAACTGGACGATTAATTCAGAGACCACAATGATGGTCTGGGGACCTGGGTTCAAATCCCACCAACGGCAGACTGTGGAATGTGAATTCAATAAAAGTCTGTGAAAAAGAATGTAACGATGACCATGAACTATTTCTGATTGTCAGGAGATGGGGAATAAACCCCGTCTGGTTCACTAATGTCCTTTAGGGAAAGAAAACGCCATCTTCACCTGATCTGGCCGACACGTGACTACAGGCCCACTGCAATGTAGTTGGCTCTTAACTGCCCTCAGGACAATTAGGGATGGGCAAGATCTGACGAATGAATAAAGAAGTGAATCTGAATTTGGCGGGGGGGGGTGGGGGGTGGTGGGGAGGGGGAAGTGGTCGGGGGAGGGGTCTTTCTGAGGAGGGCATTCTGACGGAGGTGGAGCACCTTGCCAGGGGTGGGGCGGGTGTGGTCTATCCAAGGGGTATAACCCCGAGGTGGGAGATGACTGTTTGCTGATGCAGGGTAAACAGTGAGAAGGGGTTGTGCACCATCAGTGATGGTTGGGGACGCCATTTCCCATTTGCCAAAGCTGCACCCTCCCTCTGAGAAGACCATTCTGAAAGTAAACACATTTTTTTCGGTCAGTAAGTAAGACAATATTCCTAAAAGCTACATCCTCCAGTTTCCCAAATATAAGAAAATGCAGGAATTTGTGGTCCAAACAACAAGGAATGCACACATCGTGATGGATATGGATCGCACCAAGTTGTCTGTCCACTCCCTTCCCTCCTTTAAATGATTGACAGCATTTCAATATTAAGACCTTTGTCCCTAAGGCTCAGTTCCGAAAATGTCACAATCCATAGCTGTTCCATTACAGGGACTTTAGTTTCACAAAGGGGACGGTCGCTGTACCAGGGAGATTCAGATCCCAACCGATGGAGGCGAAGCGACTTCGGGCCGGAGCAGGGAAGTGGCATGGAGTCAAAGAGTGAGAGGAAATATCGAGAATGAAAGGTAACGAGACGAGAGGATCGGCGGGGGGCACATGGCTTCAGTCTTCCTGGAGCACAAGCTGTTGCAGCTGATTGGGCCGTAAAATGACGCACTTATTTCCACCATAATTCCCGGGGAGCTCACGCAGTTCGCCACTCCGCTCCGCGCTGCCGTCCAATGGATCACCGAGACACTTCTACCCTGCTGAGCCAATAGCCCCTTGTCCAGGCCACTGCTTCTAATGACCACCTCACCCCCAAGGTGGCACGATCCCCATCGAACCTACCTTACAGCCTTCAAAATACAGGCAGAGAAAGAAAGCTTTAGACGTGGAGTCGGGGGGTGTAATGCAGGTTTCTGACGAGCGGTTACACAGTCGGACTCAACCCATCCCACGCTAAATACGAGACGAGTTGAGGTCAACTCAGTGGTGTTGTACGATTTTCTTTCCCCCACCCCACTTCCCTGCTGACAGGGAGGTGGTTTCTTTTTGATGGCTCTCAGCGCGGGAGGCAGGGTAGGTGAGTTTACGAGGCCCATGATTGTTCTGTGCCCAATGTACCCCAATTCACAGTCCTGAAGTTTCCTTCCCTCCCGGCTGTTTATGGTCCATCCTTCTCTCCACAGCTTGGAGTAAACGTTCAGAATACTGCTCGAGCAGGGCGAGGGTCTTCTCATCCTCAAAGGAGTCACTCCTTGCCAGGTAAGAGGCACAGGGCACCATCCCTGGCCCCAGGAGAGGTGACCCAGGCCCCAGTCCTGGATGTTGGAGACACTCCAATTGCTTCCTGACTAAAGAAAATGTCTCTGAGAGAATGGCTGTCATTTGGCAGTTCTCCTCCGAGGAGTCCTTGTTGTTGATTACCTGAAATAGAAATGGATAGGAAGTAATGACAGGAATAATAATGAGTAAGTAAATAATACAAAGAGAAAACTACTGCAAAGGCAGACTCAAAACATTCGGTCAACATCTTTGCTCTTTCTTCATTCCCTACGACAATTTATCCCATTGCTGGCTGCTTTAACTTTTACATTATCTACTCTCCTCCTTTTTATATTGATCTGACAATCTGTTTCTAAATTCCCAAATTTACTCTTGCATTGTAGTTTTTATCCCCCCTTCTCATCAACTTGTGGGCCCGGGGTGATTTCTAAAACAGTCCCGATCCTCAAGTTTGCTTCTATTCTACGTAACATCGTTAGCCTCTTATTTCAATCTAATAAGACCTTGAAACTCCCTTGTACGCCACAGATGGAACTTTCCCACTAAAGTTTTGTTTTCCAGTGGGGTTTCATTATGCAACTGATGCCTAGATCCACGGTTGACACGGTTAATGATGCTAGCAACACTCACTGTCTGGTAAAGGGTCAGGGCTCTCTCTAAGCAGCTCTGCAGCTCACTTGCCAGGAGCTTACAGCTCTGAACACTGACATTGGGACCTGTCAAAAAAAGAGAACAGAAAGGGAATTACTATTAACCACCAATGCATATCAACAATGCAAGTTTTCCAAAGTACCTGTAACTCCTACGCTGCCTCTTTTGTTTAAATTCATCTGTGGGTGTGGGTATTGCTGGCCGGGCCCAGCATTTATTGCCTCGTCCCTGGTTGCCCCTTGAGAAGGTAGTGGTGAGCTGCCTTCTTGTGCCGTTGCAGTCCACCTGCTGTGGGTTGACCCACAATGCCCTTAGGGAAGGAATTCCAGGGTTTTTACCCAGCGACAGTGAAGCAATGGCGATATGCTTCCAAGTCAGGATGGTGAGTGGCTCAGAGGGGAACTTGGAGTGGTGGTGTTCCCATGTATCTGCTGCCCTTGTCCTTCTAGATGGAAGTGGTCATGGGTTTGGAAGGTGCTGTCTGAGGGTCTTTGGTGAATTTCTGCATCTTGTAGATAGTACACACTGCTGCTGAGGGTCAGTGGTGGAGGGAGTGGAAGCTTGTGGATGTGGTGCCAATCAAGCGGGCTGCTTTGTCCTGGATGGTGTCAAGCTTCTTCAGTGCTGTTGGGGCTGCACCCATCCAGGTAAGTGGGGAGTATTCCATCACACTCCTGGCTGGTGCCTTGTAGATGGTGAACAGGCTTTGAGGAGTCAGGAGGTGAGTTACTCGCCGCAGTATTCCCAGCTTCTGGCCTGGTGTTGTAGCCACCGTGTTTATGTGGTGAGTCCAGTCGAGTTTCTGGTCAATGGTAACACCCAGGATATTGATAGCGGGGGATTCAGTGATGGTAACACCATTGAATGTTGGGGGTGGTGGTTAGATTATCTCTTATTGGTGGTGGTCATAGCCTGGCATTTGTGTGGCACGAATGTCACTTGTCACCCCAAGCCTGGATATTGTCTAGATCTTGTTGCATTTGAACACTGACTGCTTCAGTATCTGTCGAGCTGTTAATGGTGCTGAACATTATGAAATTTATCTGCCCTTATGGTGGAAGAAAGGTCATTGATGAAGATGGTTGGGCCTAGGACAATAGACAATAGGTGCAGGAGTAGGCCATTTGGCCCTTTCATTATGATCATGGCTGATCATCCACAATCAGTATCCTGTTCCTGCCTTATCCCCATAACCCTTGATTCCACTATCTTTAAGAGTTCTATCCATCTCTTTCTTGAAACTATCCAGAGACTTGGCTTTCACTGCCTTCTGTGCAGATCATTCCATATATCCACCACTCTCTGGGTGAAGAAGTTTCTCCTCAACTCTGTTCTAAATGGCCTACCTCTTATTTTTAAACTGTGTCCTCTGGTTCTGGACTCCCCCATCAACGGAAACATGCTTCCTGCCTCCAGAGTGTCCAATCCCTTAATAATCTTATATGTCTCAATCAGATCCCCTCTCATCCTCCTAAACTAAAGCATATACAAGCCCAGTCGCTCCAATCTTTCAACATATGATAGTCCCGCCATTCCGGGAATTGACCTCGTGAACCTACGCTGCACTCCTTCAATAGCAAGAATATCCTTCCTCAAATTTGGAGACCAAAACTGCACAGAATACTCCAGGTGCGGTCTCACCAGAGCCCTGTCCAGCTGCAGAAGGACCTCTTTGCTCCTATACTCAATTCCTCTTGTTATTGAAGGCCAGCATGCCATTAGCTTTCTTCACCGCCTGCTGTACCTGCATGCTTGCTTTCATTGACTGATGTACAAGAACACCTAGATCTCGTTGTACTTCCCCTTTAGCTAACTTGACTCCATTTAGATAGTAAACTGCCTTCCTGTTCTTGCCACCAAAGTGTATAACCACACATTTATCCACATTAAACTGCATCTGCCATGCATCCGTCCACTCACCTAACCTGTCCAAGTCACCCTGTATTCTCATAACATCCTCCTCACATTTCACCCTGCCACCCAGCTTTGTGTCATCAGCAAATTTGCTAATATTACTTTTCATGCCTTCGTCTATATCATTAATGTATATTGTAAATAGGTGCGGTTCCAGCACCGAACCTTGTGGTACCCCACTGGTCACCACCTGCCATTCCGAAAAGGGACCCGTTTATCACTACTCTTTGCTTCCTGTCAGCCAGCCAGTTTTCAATCCAAGTCAGTATTTTGCCCCCAATACCATGTGCCCTAACTTTGCTCACTAATCTCCTCTGTGGGACTTTATCAAAGGCTTATCAAAGACACTAAACTAAGGAACTCCTGCAGAGATATCTTGGAGCTGAGATGACTGACCTCCCACTACCACGACCATCTTCCTCCTAAACAGTTTCATACCCTGCGTCACAGGGTCCTGGGCATTTTCATTTCTCAAAATCTCTTGCGCGTAAGAGAGTGTGAATCCCAGCAAATGGCCAATGCTCAGATTTAGAATTGAACACCCCGGTGATTACTTTAAACTGCAAAAAGCCTAGCTGGTCATGATAAGAGGACCCACATAGCTTCATACTTGCTGTGACTGAGTGCAGAATATGGTGCCACAGTGACAGGGTGAGGTTTCAACATTGAATACCACTCAAGGTAAGTTCTGTGCTTGAAACCAAATGTTTCCTCTACTGGGTGGGGGTGGTGAGGTGGGGCGGTGGTGGTGGCGGTGGGGGGGGTGGGGTGGTAAGGCGGTAGGGGCAGGTTTGAAAGGAGGCTGGTCGGGCAAGAGCCATTCTTCAAAAACCATCTGCATCCGGTGACATGGGGAAGATCAGCAAAGGTGAGAGCGAAAAATTACAAGGACGCTCAATTTTCTTGCGCGACCTGAACAGGGTCACGAGCTCCAAGAAGAAGAGGAGTCAGGATCACGGGACTTTTAACGGGTCGGAACGAGGCTGTTCGGCCCGTTGAGCCTGCACGGGTTCTACTACCCACCTCCTGCCTTTCGCCCACATCCCCGCACATTGCTGTTATCCATCCAATGACCCCTTTGAATGTCTCACCTGAACCTGCATCCACTAGAAACTCTGGACAGCACTGGACTACTCGCTGTGTGAAAATACTTTGTTTTCTCGCATCAGCCTTGCTTTGTCGGCACTTCACCTTATATCTAAGCCCTCTTGTTCTTTCTCTCCTTCCCTCCCTGCTAAGTAACGGAAACAGAAAGGAGAAGTATGCACCAATCCGAGGCCAGAAAATCTGAAACCTGGTCTGCTGCAGCCATTGATCAAATGAAGAAGTAGGTTCACCTAAAACCCAGCTCCTACCTGGTTCCTTCGCTCCAGTCCTGGGAGAGACGGAAGGGATTGTTGCTGGTGCGGAAACAGTCACCATTTGGACAGCTGACACTGGAATGTTGGGTAAAGAGTCCGAGGGGTCGGCAACAAGCCTGGTACCTCTGAGCTCGGAGTTTGCATGCAGCCAGGTGGAAGATGCTTGCTGACACGGAGACTGAGGAGCTGTCCCTATCTGTGACTCCTGATGGCACTGCCCTGGTGACTGGCGTTCCAGCAGAGCAGAGGTCTCCTGTCTGGGCGAGCAAACGCTCTCAGTCTTTTTCTCTTGGCTGTCGCCAAAGGAAGGCCTCCATTTTGTTCCTCCGCTAGCCAAAACAGACGACTTAAAGGGCTCAATCTCACAGCAAGACTTCGCCCTGACCGACGGTGAGAACGAAGTCAGAGAGGGTCTGTCCGGCAGTGGCTTGGGAAGGTCAAGGAACAAGTTCGCCCGAGTGCCGAGGCTCAACTTAGCCTGAGGGCTCGGGCCAGAGGGGACTGTCAAACCTCCTGATGGCTGCAACACCGGCTTGAAGCCAACCGCCTCCTTCCCGTTCTGTTTGGGCACCTCCTGCTTGTGAGAGATTTCGTTCACGGTGTCCACGGTCACCAAAGGTGAAGTCCTGGGCGACGCTTCCAAGCATTGCCCGCTCATGGTCTTTTCAGTGACTGACTGCTCCTCAACATTCTCTGTGAAGTTCAGGCTGTCTCCCATTGACACGCTGCGCGACATCTTGGCCATCGAGCTGGTGGTTGGGTTCATGTAGGACTTCTGTTTGGCATTCTTTCCCTGAGGGCAGTCCTTTGCCAGCGATGATGCTGGGGCCTCCACTCTACTGGGGACTAAGGGCAAGGTTCGCCTTTGGTTGACCCTGGCGTCTTTCTCAGTCACAGTCAACGAGTGAGAGTGTAGCTTCTCGGATGAGATTATGTTAGATGCCATATCTATTGGGTAAACTGAACAGGACAAACACAGTGGAAATGACAAAAAACAGAATCAGAAGAAACTAACAGGCTGATAAAGGATTCAACATTGAACCATTCTTATTTCAAGATTATTCCCAACAATCATAAGGGCTTCACTGTCACTCATTCCATTCGTAGATGCACTGTGGTCTCCCAATCATAGCAAAAGTGTTTTCAGTCAAGGGGTACAGGAGCCTCAGTACTGAGGAGCCTTTATCAGCACAAATCCCGCATCAGTCAGGTTCCACCACGGGGACACACGCTCAAATTTTTTGGATCCCCATCCACTTGGAACCCCCAATATCAAGAGATTCACATTAGTATGAGATCCTCAATAAAGAGAGATCTTCATCAGTACGGGATCCTCAGTGTAGAGAGATTATCATCTGCATGGGATCCTCAATACTGAGGGATCCTCACTAGTATGGGATTCTCAATACAGTGGGATCCTCATCCATATGGGATTCTCAATACAGTGGGATCCTCATCCATATGGGATTCTCAATACAGTGGGATCCTCATCAGTCTGGGATCTACTCAGGGATCTCCAATATTGAGGGGTTCTCATCAGCATAAGATCCTGAATACCGAGGGATCCTCATCAGTATGGGATCCTCAACACAGATAGATCCCCATCTGTATGAGATATTACCATCTAACATGGTCTGAAGACCATGAGGGAACAGCGGATGGAGATACCAAGTGAGTTAATTGGATGTGAATTGGTTTGATAGATATAGGGAGCTGGTAATCAGTGAGTTGCGAGTGTTTTACAGAGTGACTAACTGAAATAAAGCCCTTACTGGAAGTGTTGGCTTGAATTCTGTTTAAATACAGTTATCGTTTGGGTTTCCCCATTGGGAGTGGAGGACTGTCGAGCCAGAATGTAAAGTTTCAGGCTCTCATTTCTGAAAATGTGCCTTACGAAGAATGAAGTTATGATGTGGGTTACTTCTTTACGAAAGAGGCCTCAGTACTTCCCACTGCCATACAGAGGCAGGGTGAGAAACAAAGTTTTTTTTTGAAGAACTGGACCTCATGATTTAAATGTGGATGAAGTTTTGGACAGATTGTTAACCTTCAGGGATAAACCTGATCAAAAAGAGTACATAACGAAATTCAGAAGACTGTATGCAAAACAACAGAAATTTCATTTGCAAATTCCCCAGCGTGTGCTGGCATTAAGGTTATTGGACTGTCCCAAACTATCGAGCATGAACAGCCTCCTAGCTTTGATGGGAGTTATATCAGTGGATAAATACACACTGCCAAAACAACTTTCAAAGCATTATAAAGTTTCCTGGAAATTATTGTGTCCCAACAGTGTCCATAGCATAAAAAGGGACAGTTGGCAATATGACAGAAGACGGAGGACATGATGTTAACAAATTGCCCTGACAGTATGAAAGGAGAACTGTAACTACTAGGGATGAGGACAGAAACGTGTTGACAATTTTCAGCGCGCGGGCTGTGAATCCTGGATCGGCACGCAGGCAGAGAGTCCCTGGCGGTGACCAGTGTGGGGCTGGGGGGAAGGCAGTCCTGGAACTCACCTTGGAGCGGTTAAGTGGCCGGTACAGAGCGGTTTGGTGCTTTGTGCAGAGTGGGGATGGCTGTTGGTCTGGCGCGGACGGGCAGACCCTGAGGTGGGCTGCTACACTGTAATGTCCATTTGAAATTTCCTACCTTACCACAACGTCAATCCTTTAATGATGTCTAACTTGTCTTTTGAGCTACTTTTTTATTCCTCTGTTGTGTGCAAGATTTGGACCTACATACCTGTACCCAAGCTGGTGCCACAAGAGGCAGCCATTGCAAACTTGTACTCCTACAGTGCAGTACATACGACAATAAAGGACGTTCTATTCTAGAAGTGCCTTTGCAATTTACAGTAAGTGAACAAAGTCCAGAAATACTCAGACTGCAGTTACTCAACGTTGCAGGCACAATGCAAGGTACCACTAGCCATTAACAGTCCCAAAGGACACATTAAAGTATTTGAAGCCAAACTTGGAATGGAAGGTTCAGAGGAAGAAGACGGAGATATGGATCAAAGGGAGGGCACTGTATTGGTCACGAAGTTTCAGCACCAGTGATGAATGTGCTGGAGGCAGAGTCTTCCAACAGTGCAGCTTTAGACGGTGATGCATTTCTGCTGTGTGTGGAATGGACCAGTTAATGTGATACCAGGAGTGGCTGAATAATAAAGCTCTGAACAAGTTTAAACGATTTGAGTGTTCCACCAGTTTCAGACTTGGGGGCTGACAGGACAATAAGGTTTTGAAAAGTCTGGGTGTTCCTGGTAAAATAGCAGGTTATTTAATATATATCAGCACATTAATCTCGTAAATACCACCGTTATGAGGTAGACCATGAAAATGTGTGAATGTCGCTAAATTCATTTAATGTATAATAATGTCTCCTTGAAAGAAGTGGAAGTAGTATTGGTAGAAATTTTCAATGACAAAGGGCCAATTCTGTGAAAACTGCGGATTGGCCCATCCATCCTCTGAAAGAATAAAAGGCTTAGCACGGGAAGCAGGAATAAGGAATGGGAAATTGATAAGAGATATGATACATGTGAGATTAGTTAAAACAAAAAATGGAAAGGCACCATCATAGCCATATAGTAAGTCCTCCATCAGCAAGAGACTTCAATGAGGTAGTAGCCATGGATTTAAAGGCATGGGATAAAGAAAAAAAAAGCATTTTAAAAAAATATTTTGCAGATTTGGCAACCACATTTTGTCAGTCAATGTAAGGTGGACAAGATAATGGAAAAGTGAACTGTACTTGGATCATCAATAATATTTCTCACAGATGAGCGGGGAAGGGAATGCTAGGTTTTCCAATGATGGATTTAGAGGTAGATGTGTGTGAATGTGAGCATAACCATTATAAACACAGCAACCGAAAGCCCTTTGAGAAATGGAGTCTGCGAAAGGAACAGTGAAGTTAACCGACAAAAATAGTTCGACCTTCTTTTGGCAGATCAGCCAAGCTGTAAATTCTCATCTGCGCTAACGTGGGCTGTACATGTTAAGAGTTTGCTGCAGACAGTGGAAGGACGTAGTTGACATCAGTTAATTTTTGGCAGAAATCCTAAAGAACCACTAATAATGAGTGATCAGCCTCCAACTTGGGAAAGGACTACTGAGCATTTAAATGTACTGCTTGCAAGTAGATATGGCTTAATATAAGAGAGGGGGACTTAAAGAATGGAGAGACCAGGCTAGGTGACTGTCAATGTCAAAAAATAACAATTGTGCAGCATGGGAATCAGATTATTCAGGGTAAACTCTTCAAGATTTCTTGGTATGGATCAGAAATTTTCAGATTCTAAAGGATTTGTAGAAAATAATGAGGAGCCAGGTACCTCTCACACACAAATGTTTACAGCTCTGAAAATCTCTGAAGCCACTACTGATTGGTAGTCTGATGAAGGCGGATCAGTTCTTATGGTCAGGGATAACAAGGTGTAGAGCTGGATGAACACAACAGGCCAAGCAGCGTCAGAGGAGCAGGAAGGCTGACCTTTCGAGCCTTTCAGAAAAATGAAGAAGGGTCTAGGCCCGAAAGGTCAGCCTTCCTGCTCCTCTGACGCTGCTTGGCCTGTTGTGTTCATCCAGCTCTACACCTTGTTATCTCAGATCCTCCAGCATCTGTAGCTCCCACTGTCTCTGAAACAGTTCTGTTGGTCACTCTGAGTCCATTCGTCCCGAATGAAAGAAGAGTGGGTGCCAGAGTTAAATATTTAACAGAAGGGGCTAGTGAATGGAGAAATGCAACCACTATGAGTGCAGCAAGGAAGGTCATTGCAAAGTATGAAAGCTGGGTGATTTAAAGGATGAGGAATGTGTGACTTTGCTTATGGATTGGAAACACGGAGTACAAAGATGGAAGGCAAGAAAACAGTGGACCAGGATCAAGCATGCTCCTAGAAAAAAAAATTCCTGAACACTAGGTAAAAACAATAGCAGTTCAGAAAGAGACAGAAGGTGAGATACAGGGTGTAGTTTAACAAGGATAAGAAATGTACTGTGAACCACAGAATGCCACCAGGACCAGAAGCGCATCAAGAAGTCTTATTGGCCACAAACAAACTATAAGATGAGTTAATAAAAGATGAGGGGTAATCATGAGTTGCATGGATAGGGCAAAGAACCAAGGTCTTCTTCCTAGGGTTGAGGGGGGGGGGAGTGGAGTCCAAAACTAGAGGGCGTAGCTTTAAGGTGCGAGGGGAAAGATTGAAAAGGGGTCTGAGGGGAAACATTTTTTCACACAGAGGATGGTGCCTGTATGAGCTGCCGGAAGAGGTGATGGACACTGGTACAATTACAACATTTAAAAGGCATCTGGGTGTGTATGTGAATAGGAAGGGTTTAGGGGGATATGGGGCATATGCTAGCAAATGGGACTGGATTTATATGGGATGTCTGGGCAGCATGGACTTGTTGGACTGAATGGCCTGTTTCTGTGCTGTATGATTCTGTGAGTCAATGCCTAAGGTGGAGAGGATTAGGATATATATAGAGTCCCAAATAGGGGACAGCCAGTCCTACCAGATAGATGTGCACAGAAAAGGTGACCTCTGGCATATGGTTTTGAAGAAAAGTCGGGGGCATCAATATATAAGGGTAAATTCACTGACAGCAGGAAAAAAACATTTTGAAAATGCTCTTGGCTCCAGTGCTACAATGTTTGACATTACTGCTCAATTGATATTAAAACTGGGTTTCTGCAGGAAGATTAGCTCATGAAGGAAGTGCCTCCTCATCTTCCAAAAGACACTGTGCACACACTTTGCAAGTTAAATAAATGTGTACAAGGTCGAAATGATGCCTCTCGAGTTTAGCCAGGTCTCAGTAAGGTCTGTCTTATTAAAATTGGCTTGTCTTCAGTTAAGAAGAGACCCTGCTATGTTTTACTGGCACCATCAGAGCGGCTTTCAGGCATCTTTATGAGGCATGCAGATGACTTTATTCATGGGGTGGGAGCTGTGAACTCGAAAACACGGAACTAATTGGGCTTGAGGCAGAATTCAAAATTGAAGACGGGTTGCCAGGGCTTTTAAGACCATTAGATTGGAAGTCAGGCAGAATGGGACAAGCGTCAGTCAGTAACCTTATTTGTAAATTGGCAGGCCTATTGCAGTTTAATCAAAGCGGGGCTTCACAGAAAGATGCAGCAACTCTCAAAACTTAAAACGGAAGAATTGCAAGGCCAGAAATGGAGTTAGGTATCCAAGCAAGACCAGCTGCCAGTTTGGAAGCACTAAAGAGGAGTAACAGTAACTGTAGAAAAAATTCCCAAAGTGGGGGGTACTCCTGATGTGAACAAATTGACCAAGTTAGAAATGGAACACTGCATTTAGAAACTTCCCTCATTGAGTGACGTCAGGGGCCTGAATAGGTGTTGCTTTTAATGATGCTTCTCATGCAAATCTCTACGACGGGTCCTGGAGTTCAGCAGGGTTTTTAATTTCTCTTGTTGGAAAGAGAAGTAAATGTTACCCTGAAGCCAAATAGATTAGAAGAGTTTGGTGGCAAAAACTCTCAGTTTCGTTGAGCTGGTTGACATGGCATCTTTCTTCGCAAAAACATCGGCAGAAATTGTAAGACGGGAAACAGCTGTCTGTGACATCCATAATAAGTCACTGTGGGATAATGTACGCTCAATGAAGTGCGAGAATTATGCAAAAACTGAGGGTCAATATGTAACATGGTGCAGAGAGAATCGAAATGAATGGACAGCAGCAGTCTGATCATTTTACAAAAAAAGCAGCACCTTCTCAGGAACCACTGGGTACACTGGAAAAAGGATAGTTGGAACTTGAATATGCAAAGAGAAAGTGAACATAGTGTGTCGCTATTTTATATTTTTGTCCATTTTTAAAATTGTATATTGACTTATTTAAAAGAAAAACAGGAATCTAATATAATCAAATAGGCATACCTCAGACCTGTGGAATGTGGGAAGAGGTAATATATTAACTAAGGCTTCATTGGGTGTGGATTGTTTGTATAAATATAAATTAAATTGAATGAATTGAATTAAATTGAATTAGCTTTAATCATTAAATATGAGGAACTAGTAATGAGTAGGATGAGAGTTTTATGGAGCGGGTTTATTTGAAATAAGCTCTCACTAGAAGTGGGGACTTGACTCGATTAAATATAGTTTTCTTAATTATAAGTTAGAATCTTCAATAGAGACATTCTCATCGGTGTGGGACCCTCAATATCGAGATATCCTCATCAGTGTGGGACCCTCAATATCGAGACATACTCATCGGTGTGGGACCCTCAATATTGAGAGATCCTCATCAGTATGGGACCCTCAATATCGAGACATCCTCATTGGTGTGGGACCCTCAATATTGAGACATCCTCATCGGTGTGGAACCCTCAATACTGAGACATCCTCATCAGTGTGGGACCCTCAATATTGAGACATCCTTTGTTCTTTTCCTCCACTGACATACTTCAATCTTTCATGCTTTTAGCTAAACGAGATGCGTACCCTCCCAGAGGCGCTGTTCAAGTGGCTCATGGTCTGTGAGTTGCCAAAACATGCAGGCAACAGCCCATCTGGGAGTTAAGCTAACTCAAGTATCAGCAGGTTATCAATGACTCTGAATAAACAGGCAAAATACTACTAGTGCTGGAGAGGTTCAATGAAGACAGTATGCAGTGGAGAAACACAAGAGACCGAGCACCATTGGTAGGAGGAGAAACCAGGTTAATATTTTCAGTTCAAATGGCTCTTTTTTTCTGGCTCTGAAGCCGTGATATTGAAGTCAGAAAATGGACTCGGTTTCCCACTTCGCTGATACTGCAACATACACCCAGGTTCTCTGGCACTTTCTGTTTCTATTACTACAAACCTTGGTCACCTCATGACAGTATACCTTCAATGCCATGCCCCTGAACATTTCGGATTAGATTCCCCCTCATTGGCTACTATATTGAGAACAGAAATGGCAAATTGCTTTTTCACCCCTTTGGTTTGAGCTTGATTTTTCTTTTCACACAGTTGACATCAAACAGTTATTTTTCCCCCAGATATTCCGACAATAAAAAAAATCTCAAAATGTGGTGGGGGTTATGAAAGGCAGTGTAAAAATGCCAGTTATTTATTTTTCTCCAGTCCAGTCAGCATTCCCTTGATGTACAGGTGTCCGACTGCCTCCCTGATCCTTACCTTCGCGAATGAGGTCGTGAACAGACTGGGATTTTCTCATGGTCGGACTTGGTGATACAGCTGGGCTTGGGTGTGCTGATGCCGACTGTGCCTTCACCGATCCGGCAAACGCTTTCCGGGATTCTACAGCCGGGTTCCGTTTCCTTTGGCTGCACATCACCCGGATGGACACTGACCTGTCAGGAACAGCACTGGACTCGGCTCGAAATGGGACTTTCACCGGAGTTCTCCCTGGGACGGAATTCAACGCTGAAATGAAGTCCGCTGCAAGCTGCGAAGAAACAGGACGGGATAAATTAAATCCTTAGGGAATTGCCTTTGTATAAAAGGCAATTTCCTGATGCGCTGCCCCATTATTTGAACCTACTTGAAGACCGCCCATTAGGCCGATCTATTTTCGTATCTCCAACAGGAGAGGCTAGTCGGTAAGGTGTCAGAGAAGAGATCCAGCTCCAGTGTGGTGCTTAGAATTACTCGACGCTAATATCTCCAAAGGAAGTGGCTCAACATCTATATTCTGAAGAAGTGAATCATCAGTGTCTCCATGGCAGTAGCTTGGAGCCATCATTACTGGGCTAACCGTGCCAGCACCTCCAGTGAAGCTGATTTTGTTGACAGTACCTACAATGGATTGACCCACCAACAAGCCCATCCTTTGCTCCACACCATGGGTAGTCTACAACTCACTGCTAGAAGGTGTAAGACCACGCTAGACATTGCTACCTGGAGCCACTGATCTGTAAATGCATTATTTTTATCACCTTTTGGAATGCTGCTTTCAATTCTAGTCTCGATGCTAATCGGAAAGATGTTGTTAAACTTGAAAGGGTGTCGGGGTTGGAGGGTTTGAGCTACAGGAAGAGCCTGAATAGGCCGGGGCTATTTTCCATGGAGTGTCGGAGGCTGAGGGGGTGACCTTGTAGAGGTTTATAAAATCACGAGGGGCATGGATAGGGTGAATAGCCGAGGCCTTTTCCCCTGGGATACAGGGAGTCCAAAACCAAGGGCACAGGTTTAAGGTGAGGGGGTAAAGACTTAAAAAGGATCTGAGGGGGCAACTTTTTCATGCAGAGGGTGGTGTGTGTATGGAACAAGCTGTCAGGGGAAGTGGTGGAGGCTGGTACAGTTACAACATTTAAAAGGCACCTGGATGGGTGCATGAATAGGAAGTGTTTAGACAGATAAGGGCCAAATGCTGGCAGGTGGGACAAGATTAACTTGAGATATCTGGTTGGTATGGATGAGTTGGACTGAAGGGTCTGTTTCTATGCTATCCATCCCTCGAATCTGAACAAGTCCCGACACCTGAGATGAATCTAATATAGTTGAGAACAGAGACATACTTTGATTCAAAAGCTCAGAAACCAGAAGGAGGTCATTACTCTCCTTGCTGGCCCTTTGAAGGATTTATCTCACTCCCCTGCTCTTTCCCCATGCGCCACTAAATTCTCCTCCTCAAGACATTATCCGATTTCCTTTTGGAAGTTGCTGTTGTTGAATCTGCTTCCACTACACTTTCAGGAAATGCAATCCAAATCAAAACTTGCTGTGTTCAATTTAAATATTCTTTATTTAAATCTGTATTGCACAAAACAGTTAGTCCATAAGACCATAAGACATAGGAGTGGAAGTAAGGCCATTCGGCCCATCGAGTCCACTCCACCATTTAAATCATGGCTGATGGGCATTTCAACTCCACTTCCCTGCACTCTCCCCGTAGCCCTTGATTGCTTCTGAGATCAAGAATTTGTCGATCTCTGCCTTGAAGGCATCTAACGTCCCAGCCTCCACTACACTCCGTGGCACTGAATTCCACAAGCCCACCACTCTCTGGCCGAAGAAATGTCTCCTCAGGTCCGTTTTAAATTTACCCCCTCTAATTCTAAGGCTGTGCCCACAGGTCCTAGTCTCCCCGCCTAACAGGAACAGCTTCCCAGCGTCCACCCTTTCTAAACCATACATTATCTTGTAAGTTTCTATTAGATCTCCCCTCAACCTTCTAAACTCTAATGAGTACAATCCCATGATCCTCAGCCATTCCTCATACGTTAAACCTACCATTCCAGGGATCAGTCCAATTACTCCTTCAGACTTTTTCACACCGCACTCAAATCAGCTTCTGACTGTCTCTTCTTAAAACTGTTCCTAAAACTAAAGAGCTTCAGTACTGAGAATATTCAATTAAACTCCTCTGCACCTTCTCCCAATCCTCATTTCCACAGCAGAACTGATGTACAGCTGGGAAATTATAGCACTTACAAGCAAAAATAAACACGATTCGAAATGTAACAGGCCTCACATCATCTGGTGGTTTCTGATCGCCATTCTGGTCGTTTCTCAAGTCCTCTTGCTTCTGAAATTCACGCCCATCATCAGTCTTCAGCTTGAAGGTCTCTCCTCCCCCACCTCGTCCTCGGTTTGAGCCGGGGAACGTTAATTGGCCAGATCTGGCCTCACTCTGCTGGAGGGACTTGGAACTAAGATCTGGAGAGTTTCTGCAAACACGAGACAGTCGACAGTTTGAGGACCGATATTGGTTTGCATTAAAGTCAAATTGGCACTGGCGAAATTAATAGGATCAAAGGCTGACAGTGACAGGTACTGATAATCTACATCCCAGAGTACCAAAGGAAGTGACCCTGGGAATACTGGATTCGTTGGTGGCCATCTTCCCAAATTCTAAAGATGCTGGAGCAGCTCCTACAGATTTGGACGGTGGCAAATGTAACCCTGCTATTTAAAAAAGGGATGGAGATGGAAGAACAGAACGACAGACCAGCTGGCCTAGCATCAGTAGTGGGGAAAATCTATAATAAAAGATGTGATTACAGAACATTTGGAAAGCATTTGATGGGAATAGACAAAGTAGGCATTAGTACATGAAAAGGACATCATCCTTAACTAGGCAATCGAGTTGTTTGAGGCGTGACTAGTAGAATAGATAATGGAGAACAAGTGGATGGAGTTCAGGAAGGTTTTCTTATATTTAATTATAAGAGACAATGGACATTATTAAAGGATGTAGGATTGGGGACACTATATTGACATGCATTGTGAGCTGGTTGACAGACCGGAAACAGACAATGGCAATACAGGGGAGGCAATGGGAATTGCGGGGAAGGCAATGGGCTAGCAGCATTACCGCTGGATTGTTAATCCAGAGACCCAGGTAATGTCCTGGGGAACCAGGCTCAAAGCCCGCCACAGCAGATGGTGGAAATTAAATCCAATAAATGTCTGGAATTAGGAGTCTAATGATAATCATGAATCAATTGTCAATGGTCAGAAAAACCCATCTGGTTCACTAATGTCCTTCAGGGAAGGAAACTGCCATCCTTACCTGGTCTGTCCTACACGTGACTCCAGACCCACAGCAATGTGGTTGACTCTGAACTGCCCTCTGGACAATTGGGGATGGGCAATAAATGCTGCCAGTCATGCCCTCATCCCATAAATGAATTTTTTGAAAAAAAAAGGGTCTCTTTCCAGGTGACTGGTAGTGTACCACAGGAATCACTGTTTGGGCTCCAGCTATTTCCAACAAATACAAGTGTCTTGGAAGAGGGAAGCAAATGCGACGTTTCCAGTGATAACACAAAACTGAGAAGGATGGCGAGTTGAGAGGGCAATGCAAGTGGAGGCTTCAGGGTGGCCTGGGCAGGCTGGGTTTGTGGACAAACACAGCACGGATGCGGTCTCACGTGGGCGTAGGCTTCAGAGTGAAAATCAGAAAGGGGGCGTCCTTTCAAACGACAATAGACTGGGGAGTGTGGATGTGAAAAAGGATCTGGGTACAGCAGTCAATGGAAGTAGACAGGCAGGCGTGACAAACAATCAGGAGAGTAGACCCTGTTGACCCTTCATTGTAAGAGGTTTTGAACTCGGAGGTAGAGATATTTTACTGTGGTTATAGAGCCTTGGTGAGACCATGCCTGGGGTATTGTGTGCACTTTTGGTCTCTCTGCCTAAGAAAGGATATAATCACCACAGAGACAGCACAGCGGATGTTCACTAGGCTGATACCGGAGCATGTCTGAAGAGGAGAGATTGATTTGATTGGGACTGTGTTCCCTGAAGTTTAGAAGGATAACGGGGGATCTGATTGAAATGTATAAAATTCTAACAAGGCCTAACAAACTAGTTGCAGGGAGGATGATTTCCCTGGTTGAGGAATGTAGAATCGGGGGCCACAGTCTCCGGATATGGAGCGTGCTGCTCAGGTCGGAGATGAGGTTACATTTCCCGGAGGAGTGAACATGTGGAACCCTCTACTACAGGTGGCTGTGGAGGCCAGGTCATTCAATACGGTCGGGGGAAGACATTTCTAGACGTTGAAGCCCTCAAGGGGAAGGCAGGGAAGATGGGAACGTTGAGACGACTGAGAATCAGCCATACCGAAAGGCAGAATTAACTTGAAGAGCTGAACGGCCAGCTCCCACTTTTCACTTCTTTGTCACCAAGCAGGGACATTGGGGATTCTGCTCGATA
Organism: Stegostoma tigrinum; assembly: GCF_030684315.1. NCBI lineage: Eukaryota > Metazoa > Chordata > Chondrichthyes > Orectolobiformes > Stegostomatidae > Stegostoma > Stegostoma tigrinum. The sequence continues at coordinate 80,097,754 of NC_081363.1, read as the reverse complement.
AGAAGGAAGCTCATTTTTGGTGAACTCTTTTTTCTGGAGACCTTCTACTCCGATAATGCGGTGATCTTTGCCGAATACTTTCAGCACCAGGAACGAGGTGGTCAAACCGGAATCCTGCTTCTGCCCCTGTTCAAGCCAGGGATGGGAACGGTCACCATCCGACTCTGATACCACCCACGTAGTCTCTTACCCGATGTACATTTTCCTTCAGATATGAACACACCAACATGGATTGTGATCTGATTGAAGTCTTCAGAATATTAAGAGGAAAAGGCGGGCTAAATAAGGGTAAACTACTTTCACTGGTTGGGAATGTTAGGGCGGTATGGTCTGAGAATTAGGGCCAGGGCATGCAGGAGAGATGTCAGGAAGGTCCTCCACACGCAAAGGGTGGTAGGTGTTTGCAAGTGCCTTCCACAAAGGGTAGTCGATGCAGGATCAGTTACCGATTTTAAATTCAAGATCAGTTTTTGTTTAGCAAAAGGTATTAAGGGACATGGGCCATAGGGAGTTACAGCCCAGTTCAGCCATCATCTCACAGATTCAAGGGGCTGAATGGCCTGCTCCTGTTTCTATGAAACGCTAATGTGCGTTTCTGACCTGAAAATAACGCTACTGATTCACAGGCACAGAAGAGAGAGTGAAAAAGAGAAAACATCACAAAGGGTGTGTGCAGGGAGAGACAGTGCGAGACACAGAGAGAAAACGCAAGAGGGAGAGACAGAGAGTCAGAGAGAGAGAGAGAATGAGACAGAGACACAGTAAGAATGGGATAATGTGTGACAGGTTGAGGGATATGGGAAAGAAAAAGAGATAGTGTGAGAGAGGTAGATCCCGGAGAGCACAGGGAGAGAGTGTGGAAGAGTGAGAGAAATGCATGTGAGTGGAAGCTTTCAGGAAAATATTTTTGGAAACAAATGGAATCTTGTGAATAACTCTGGCCTGGATTAGTGATTGTGGATAAGATTGTGCTCCAGTATTTTCAGTTCAGAGCCGCAGACAAACATTTTAACTGACGCCTGATTCATCTCTCATCTGTCTCTCTGTTTCCGTGTCAACTGCTTGTAGAGTCAGAGTTAGCACAGAAGGAGGCCATTCAGCATTGCCTGTGGGCTGGAACAGCTTCGGGTGTTTCACATTGACCCTCAAACAAGCCATAATCTCCTCCCCAAACCTATACTCCCTCACAGTCCTAATTCTCTCCCGATCGCTGGTCCACTCTCTAGCAATATTCCCACTTGATGAGGATTGTTTCCAATCACATTCCGCATGCCATAAGCACATTCCTCCTCATAACACTGGCATCAACACTACAACACAGGCACGCACTCTTCATAAAACAGGCGGACACACACCCTGTACCACAGGCACACACGCCCTACATCACAGGCACACACGCCCTGCACCACAGGCACACACGCCCTGCACCACAGGCACACACGCCCTGCACCACAGGCACACACGCCCTGCACCACAGGGATACACGCCCTGCACCACAGGGATACACACGTACGCCCTGCACTACAGGCACACACAAGTACGCCCTGCACCACAGGCACACACACGTACGCCCTGCACTACAGGCACACACAAGTACGCCCTGCACACAGGCACACACACGTACGCCCTGCACTACAGGCACACACAAGTACGCCCTGCACACAGGCACACACACGTACGCCCTGCACTACAGGCACACACACGTACGCCCTGCACTACAGGCACACACACGTACGCCCTGCACTACAGGCACACACAAGTACGCCCTGCACCACAGGCACACACACGTACGCCCTGCACCACAGGCACACACAAGTACGCCCTGCACCACAGGCACACACACGTACGCCCTGCACACAGGCACACACACGTACGCCCTGCACACAGGCACACACACGTACGCCCTGCACCACAGGCACACACACGTACGCCCTGCACCACAGGCACACACACGTACGCCCTGCACACAGGCACACACACGTACGCCCTGCACACAGGCACACACACGTACGCCCTGCACCACAGGCACACACACGTACGCCCTGCACCACAGGCACACACACGTACGCCCTGCACACAGGTACACACACGTACGCCCTGCACCACAGGCACACACACGTACGCCCTGCACACAGGCACACATATGTACACCCTGCACCACAGGCACACACACGTACGCCCTGCACACAGGCACACACACATACACCCTGCACACAGGCACACACACACATACGCCCTGCACACAGGCACACACACATATGCCCTACACACAGGCACACACACGTACGCCCTGCACACAGGCATATGTTCTCCCTATATCACTGGCAACACTCTCCTGCAACATCCTCCCTGCAGTGACGGCACAGAGGTACAGGCATATTTACCCTTTCTTAAAGAGACAGAAGGTTCTTTAACTGAATGCCGTTTGCTACTTGATTTGACTAATAATTTATGTACATACTATTTGAGATGCACACGAGCTGATGCCCCTGTACTGACCTGAAGCTGGATGCCAGCGACTGAGACAGGAATCTTGCCGAAATACTGAGCCGAGGGTTCAGCAGCTCTTCAGTCTCCTTTGCAGACAAAGGCCTCGGGTGTTCCAGCTGGTGGTCAGTTTTCGCTGTCGGTGTAATTTACCTGTTATTAAAAACATGGAACCACGGCCAGGATGCTCAATCCAACAAGGCCGCAGGCTCAAACACCGGTGACCGAGACCACAAGGTTCTAGAATCTTCCAGGGCAGGAAAGGGGACCTTTATTTCCGGATAGTTCCCTGTTGGCATCCCTTGTCAACAGTGGTCACCTGGCTTTCTGTGCTACAGCCAGGTGACGGGGATAGGACAGCTGGAGGCTGAGCAGTGGCATCGCAGGACTAGGCCCAGGCTGCAAACCCAGCTTTCAAACCCCACTGTGGCAGCTGATGGAATTTAAAAATTCAATCACATCTGGAATTGAAAGCTAGCCTCAGTTTGACAGCAACTACGAGACTATCATCAGTTGCTGTTAAAAAAAAGACCCTCCTGGTAGTCTGTAAAGATGAGGGAATTTGCAGTCTGGCCTACAACAAGACTCCAGTGTGAATGGCTCTTAACTGCCCTCCGAAATGGCCTGGGACAAATCTGGAATAAACTGCCAGTCCCAATAAAAGTGACCATTAAACTCTCAGTTCCTGAAGGTGGAGTCTCAGGTAGATAGGACAGTGAAGGCCGCATTTGGTACGCTTGCCTTTATTGGTCAGTGCACTGAGTATAGGAGTTGGGAGGTCATGTTATGGCCGTACAGGTGTTTGGTTAGACCACTTTTGGGATACTGCGTTCAATTCTGGTCTCCCGGCTATAGGACCCGATGTTGTAAAACTCCACAGGATTCACAAAAGATTTACAAAGAGGCTGCCAGGTTTGAACTACAGGGAGAGGCTGAGTAGACTGGGGCTATTTTCCCTGGAGCGTCGGGGGCTGAGGGGTGACCTGTTAGAGGGTGGTCGATGTATGGAATGAGCTGCCAGGGGAAGTGTGCGGTTGGCGCACCATTTTCAGGCTGTTTTGCTTTCATGGTAATTGGTGCAGTCACGAGAGCTGGAGAAATCATCACAGGGTCACCCTCACTTATTGATTTGATGAACCTCGGTGAAGAGTCATGGGTGAAAGTGCAAGGTACCACTGTAGTTGGGCAGGGGAAGGCAGACGTATATCTGGCTCTGGTGACAAAGTGGTGGACTTTATGTGCAGAAAATATTACGGGAAGGATCACATTGAGCTGGAGAGGCTTCAAAAAAGATTTTCCAGGATGTTGCCGGGACTGGAGGGATTGAGTTATCAGGAGAGGCCGGATCGGCTGGGATTTATTTTTTCACTGGAGCATCATAAGGGCTGAGGGGTGACCGTACAAAGGTTTATAAAATCGTGAGGGGCATGGATAGGGTGAATAGCCAAGGTCTTGCTCCCTGGGATAGGGGAGTCCAAAACTAGAGGGCATAGGTTTAAGGAGAGAGGGTAAAGGTTTAAAATGGACCTAAGGGGGCAATGTTTTTCACACAGAGGGTAGTGTGTGTATGGAATGAGCTGCCAGAGGAAGTGGTGGAGTCTGGTACAATTACAACATTTAAAAGGCATCTGGATGTGTACATGAATGGGAAGAGTTTAGAGGGATATGGGCCAAATAGTGGTAAATGTGACTAGATTAATTTAGGGTATCTGATCAGCATGGATGGGTTAGACTGTGCCATAACTGGAGATTAACGAAGCACTGAAGAGAAGGGAGTAGATTACAGACAAAAAAAATTAGGGTCAAAATACCAAACGCGTCAAAGAAATGCTGCATGTTGCTTAATACTCCATCAGGAGTAACAATCATACATGTTATTATAGCACAGGGCACCTGGTAACACTCAGAAGGCAGCAAGGAGTTCTTTGGTTCCACATAATTGTCTATCCAAGCGCATTTTGGAAAAGAAATTGGAATTGTAGAGGCTCACCTCAACTCTGTCTGAGTAAGCTTTACAAAACCAGCCATAGTCTGGTATAATTCTGCATGTGCATGTGCGAGAGAGAGAGAGAGAGACAGAGAGTACGTGTGTGTGAGAGAGGGAGACAGAGAGAGTGTGTGTGTGTGTGTGTGTGTGTGTGTGTGTGTGTGTGTGTGTGTGTGTGTGAGAGAGAGAGAGAGAGAGAGAGTCTGTGTGTGACAGAGTGTGTCTGTGTGAGTGTCTGGGTCTGTGTGTGTGTGAGTTTGTGAGTGAGTTTGTGAGTGTGTGAGTGTGTGGGAGTGTGTGAGTGTGAGGGAGTGAGTGTGTGTGAGGGAGTGAGCGTGTGTGTGCATGTGTGTGTGTCTGAGTGAGCGTGTGTATATGGGTGCATGTGTGAATGTGTGTGAGAGTGTGGCTGTGTGGGTGAGTGTTTGTGTGAGAGTGTGCGCGTGTGTGTGAGCATGTGTGTGTGAGGGCATGTGTGCGCATGTCTGTCTGTGTGCTTGTGAGAGTGGAGTGAGAGAGAGAGAGAGAGAGAGACACACACAGACTCGGTGTGTGTGTATGTGAGAGAGAGGGTTTATATGTGTGTCTGTGTGAGTGTGAGAGTGTGTGTGTATTTGTGTGTGTGTGTGTGTGTGAATGTATGTGTGCGAGTGTGTGTGTGTATTTGTGTGTGTGTGTGTGTGAGTGACAGTGTGTGTGAGTATGAGAGTGTCTATGTGTGAGTGTGTGTCTGTGAGTATGAGTGTGAGAGTGTGTGTTTGTGTGCGAGTGTGTGTGTGTATGTGTGTGAGAGAGTGTGTCTACATGTGAGTGTGTGCGTTCGAGTATGTGTGTGCCTGTGTGTGCGTGCGAGTGTGTGCGTGTGCGAGTGCGTGTGCACGCGTGTGTGTGCGCGCATGTGTTTGCTTGTGTGTGCGCGTGCGAGTGTGTGTATGCGTGTGTGTGCATATATGTCAGTGTATGTGTGTGCACGAGTGTGTGTGTCTGTGTGTGTGCGCGAGCAAGTGCGAGTGTGCGCACGTGTATGTGTGTGTGTATGTGAGTCAGTCACCACAACATGGCAGAGTGAGACATTTCCCAAGAGGAGGTCGAAAGGCTGGGAAGCGCCAGCGAGCAAATCGATAATGACACCAAAGGCCTGGGTCCCGCACGGCGAGAGCTGGTGATCCGTCAACAATCTACACCATTCACACCAGCCCCTGACAGAGGAGCTGGCCTTACCTCCAACACTCTCATCGGCCAGGGTCCCAAAATGTTGCTTCAGGAAGTGCTCTTGGTCTGGTGTTCTTGGCACTGCTGTCTCGCGCGAGTAGCTCCCACTCAGCTCCTCCTCTTCTTCCTCCATGTCTGAGGAGATCCCGTCCACACTCAGTGGCTCTGTACACTCGGAATCTGCAACATCGATAGGGAGCGATGACCCACACTGCCACCTGAGGGCACGTTTATACCCCAAATACCCAGCCCCTGGCAGTGCAAACCAGGGCAGGAATTACACTGTGAATGGTAGGGCACTGGGCGGGGCATTGTTGAACGGAGAGTCCTAGGGGGTGCAGGCACACAGTTCCTTAAAAGTGGCATCACAGGTAGACAAGGTGAGGGAGGTGTTTGGCACACTTGCCTTCATTGATCAGAAATTAGGTGTTAGGACGTCATGTTGTGGCTGTTCAGAGCTTGGTATGGCCACACCTGTAGAACGGACCAAGACTGGAAGCTTTGATGATAAGGAGAGGCTGGATAGGCTGAGGGGGGTGACCTTATAGAGGTTTATAAAATCGTGACAGGCATAGATGAGGTAAATAGCCAAAGTCTTTTCCCCAGGGTAGGGGAGTCCAAAGTTGCAGGCTTAAGGTGAGAGGGGAAAGATTTAAAAAGGGAACAAAGGGGCAACTTTTGCACATGGACGGTGGTGTGTGCATCTCCCAGAGGAAGTGGCGCAGGCTGGTACAATTAAAATATTTAAAAGGCATGTGGATGGGTACATGGATAGGAAAGGTTTAGAGGGATACAGGCCAAACTCGGGCAAACGGGACTAGATCGGTTTCGGGAAATGTGGTTGGCATGGACGAGACGGGCCAAAAGGCCTGTTTCCGGTGCTGTGTGACTCTGTGGCTCCTGCTCCACAGCCGTGTGTGGTTTGGGTGAAGTGAGGACCCGCGGCAGCTTCTCTGCCTAGCAGGAGTAGGTCGAGAGACGCCACTGTATGTGTGTGTGTGTGTGAGAGAGAGAGACCACACCACCCACTCTCTCTCTCTCCCCAGAGCTGTCCACCGGAGCAGCAAAACTCTCACCAAACTGCCACTGTCCCCTCTGGAACAGCTTCTCTAGGAGAACCATTCCACGGCAACGAGCATCATCACATGCAGCTTAATTCCCCAGGAATACCCTCCTTGGATTCAGAGACCTGTAAAATCCAGGTCAAAGAACTGTATCCACCTGAGAGTGCAAATAGGCTCGAGCAGTGCCTCTCTACCTCTGGGACCCCCTATGAAGTCCAACTCAAGATGTCTGCTGACCAGCTGCAGACAGCTTTCAGTGGGCACTCCTTATCTGAATTGATAACCCCATGTGATTCAAGATGGCGCCAACACAGGTTGGCTCTTTGCAAGTTCTCGACAGCTGGTCTTACTCTCACATCTCTTACAAGTGCCCTGCACTTTTAAACCTCAATTCTAAGTCTGTTAAAATTACCAACAACGTTCTCTTAAATCTACTTGCAGGCCTGAAGATTATTAGACAACTGGATGGCACCTCTCAAATTTCAAACCTAACGCTGATCCTACTTTTGCCTTTGCAGCTGTAACGGCGGTGTTCCTCGCACTGTCCAATCACCATACGGTCTCTGCGTGGTGTGATCTGCACGCAAAACACAACTTTTTCACTGTGCTCAGGTACACGTGACAATAACAAATCAAACAACAAAAAAATCAAAACCAAATCAAGAGTGAACTGTATGAGAAGGAGCTGCCCAAAACCACCCAGTTCTGGAACAGAGATAGTAGGAACTGCAGATGCTGGAGAATCTGAGATAACAAGGTGTAGAGCTGGATGAACACAACAGGCCAAGCAGCGTCAGAGGAGCAGGAAGGGTGGCTTTTCGGGTCTGGACCCTTCTTTAGAAAATGGGAGCGTTTGCTGATAACACTGGAGGGAAAAGAATTCTCCAGTTCAGCGAATAGTGTTAGATGGCGTGTAAGGGGGGAGCTGGATGAGCCCACTGTGGAGATGCTGATGGAATGAGATTGAGAAATGGCAAGGAGGTGCACGTGGCGCTGACACGGGCGAGATGGACCGAATGGCCCGTTTTCCGCGCCGCACAGCAGCTACGTTTCCCTGTTTTGACAGCAGTGTCTGTAGGCGACTGGCGAATCCCAGAAGGTGCCCATGAATCCCGGGACGGTGGCGGGAGGGGAGGAGCGGGAAGGGGCTATGAGCGCGCACGGGGCTCTGACCTTCGTGAGGGTGCTCGGGGCTGGAGAAGTGGCTGCTGGAATAATCCACAGAGCAGGCACTGTCGGGGCTGTGCTTCTCCGGGAGGCCGCGGCTACGGTAAACCTTCTCCTGCGTCCGGTGCTGCAGCTCCTTCACCTGGTATTCACTGGTGAACAAGGAAGAACTGTGTTAGCATCACTGTGCAACATCGACTCCGCAACTAACGACAAGCAAGATTATCCTCTATGTTTGAATGCCCACTCCAGGGAATGAGGGTCACAAAAGCCAAGGGTGGAGGGGGCATTCCCCAACCTAAGCACCGAACTGAGTTCTCCCTCTGTCTGCTCGGGCAGACGGGAAAGATCCCGCGGCTGGGGTTTTGTAGAGAATTCTGCATTAACCGCTCCACCAACATGAGGAAACCAACATTAGCTGGTCTTTACAGTCCTGCTGCATGTGGGAGCTTGCTGTGCGGAAACTGAACGTGGCACTTACCACACAGCAGCGAGCACACTTCCAGAAGTATTTCACTGGATGTAAAGCACTCTGGTGGTCACAAAACGTGTCGCATAAATGTAGAAAGAGTTGTTTGTCTGCCCAAGACAGTAAGAACGGTCTAAACTGCCGGCTTCAGAAATTACTGTCAGATATTTCCCTGTCGTTCCAAGGTGAAGCACTGAGAATTCGTACAGCGTGGAAGCAGGCTATGTGAGTCCACACCGAGAGTGCCCCACCCACATACCCTATCCCCACAGCCCTGCATTCCCCAGGGCCAATCCACCCGGCCCGCACATGCCTGGACACTATGCGGCAATTCGGCACCGACGATCCACCCTAACCTGCGCGTCTTTGGGCTGTTGGAGGAAACCGGAGCACCCGGAAGGAAACCCATGCAGGCACGGGGGAGAATGTGCAAACTCCACGCGGATAGTCACCTGAGGGGGGGTGGGGGGGGGGGATCAAACCCTGGGTTCCTGGCGCCATGAGAGGCAGCAGCGCTAACCGCCGGGCCACCCGTGCCGCCCCAAACCGTCGGGTCTTGAAGTTCCCCCTTCGTCCACACTCACGTTTGGTCACAGGTCTGGGATAAGCATCAGGACTCACCCCTCCGTCTCACTGGGGCTCCCGGTGTGCACCGGGTAGATGGTACGCTCTTCAACCTCGGGCGTCTCCAGCTCCTGGCTGAATATGCCTTCCTCACGTGTGGGGACAGTGACGCCACAGGGCCCGACAAAGCCCGAACTGTGCACCTCCGTCAACTCTTGCTCCTCTATCTGTGGGGGAAACAACAGGAACAGGATCTGAGGCTAGGCTTATGAGGCAGCCCTCTTGGGAGTAAATGCGAATTGGTGGGACACAGGCACAAGCAAACTCAGGATACCAGGTAAACTACTCCAAAGGAAAGGCACTCTGCAAAAAGATTTCCATCCTACGGCCAAGGTGCAGGAGAATAAGCTGATTGACGGTTGAGGATCATCCAACTGGTTTGTGAAGGACATGCCTACTTATGGCCGCGCAATGCGGGAAATGTGAGAACTATTGGGCGAACAACGTTGGGAAAGTCAGGCTTTCGGAGATGAGCAGGTCATGCCGATAGGGTGGACGTTCAGCCAAAGACTGAAAAGAATAGAGGCGACACAATGCGGAGCTGGAGGAACGCAGCGGGCCAGGCAGCCTCAGAGGAGCAGGCAAGCTGACGATTCAGGTCGGGACCCTTGTTTACAAGTGTTTGGGCTGCAGTGTGACCAAGTCTCAATGTGAATAAACGATTGCATGTGGAGGGTTGGGTGGAGACAACAGAGCTCCTCCTGAATCTATCTGGGTTCTGTCCGCCTTCAGTGTCAACAATGCCTCCACGAACATGCCTGGCAATCACATCTCAGGCTGTGGCACCTTTTGCTGAAGACAGAACTGCTCTTTCTCCCTCGTGTTTTGTCTTTTATATGCTGCCTCATATTGTATTGGTACACTTTATTAGCACAGCATCTCCAGGAGAATAGGTTTCAACACAATGACTCTCTTAAAACCCTCCTGGCGCTGCCTTTTTTGAGAGACATCGTCGACTTGTTGCAGTAAGTGATGGTCAGGACATTTTGACTCTGTCTGGGACAACGTGTAAGTCAGGGTCTGCAGAGTCAGTCTGGGAATCTGCACTGCGTCTTAAGCAGACTGCAAAGGCAACTTAAAACACAGAACAAACACAGGCTGTCACAAGTGAGGAAAAGCAGCTATTGAGTATAGCGGGTGTAAATTTGAAAGTGCATATTTCCCACAGGCAAGAAAAATAAACTCTCAAAGCACTCCTCAAAGGCATCACCAACAACAAAACCAGCACTGACCTGTAACGGGACGGTGGGAGCAGGGGCTGAGACAGTGAAAGACGTACAGGTTAGGTGGATTGGCCATGCTAAATTGTTCATAGTGTCGAGGGATGTGTAGGTTAGGTGCTTCAGTCATTGAATATTGTCTGCAGTGTCCGGGGATGTGTAGGTTAGATGGGTCAGCCATTGTATATTGTCTGTAGTGTCCAGGGAGAGGCAGGTTGGGTGGGTCAGCCATCATATATTGTCTGTAGTGTCCAGGAATGTGCATGTTAGATGGATTAGCCATGCGGAAGGCAAGGTTATTGAGACAGTGTGGGGGTCTGGGTCTGGGTAGGATGCTCTTCAGAGAGCCAGTGCAGACTCGATGGACCAAATGGCCTTTCTGTACTGCAGGGATTCTATGAACGAAAAGGTTTTGTCAAAAAAGTCACGTTTTAGGGGTCTCTTGTCCAGGGGATGGGGGTGGAAGGCTGTCAGCAGAATATTCTAGAGCATGTGGGAGAGGTGGGGAGTAGGCGGAGTGTAGGGAAGGAATGGAAGATGTGCTATTGGCCAGAATCTGAGGGGAAAAGTCCAGTGGAGGAAGGGGGGGCCCCACGTTGTAAGGGGTGCAGGAACAGATGGAAGGCATCCACACATCCTTTGAGCTCACAGGCCGAAGAAGGGTCCCGACCCGAAACGCCAACTTTCCTGCTCCTCTAATGCCGCCTGGCCTGCTGCGCTCCTCCAGCTCCACACTGCGTCATCTCTGGGTTAAGGAGGGTGTTGGAACAGCGTAGGGAACCCTTGGGCTCTGGTAGCGGAGCAGAAGAGCAAGGAATTTACAATAACCCTTGGGCCCCAGGCTGACACCTGTTGGCCAAATCCAAGCGTCGCACCTTCGGAAAAATGACCAGGCTCTGGAGGAGGCATGGCCGAAGAAATATGGGACTTCTGTCACGCGGAGATATTGGAGAACCTATGATAACAGAGTGTGGGGCTGGATGAACACAGCAGGCCAACCAGCATCTTAGGAGCACAAAAGCTGATGTTTCAGGCCTATGGTTGCTTTTGAAGCTGAAAAGATGAAGGGGGTATATAACAGAGATGCTCAGAACCAAAAGCTGTTTGATAATTGGGGAGAAATATTTTCTAATGGGCAAAGATGCCCCAGACAAAGTAAGGGGCAGTACAAGGGGTTTTTTTTTATTTTTCACGCAGCAAGTTGTTGCAATCTGAAACTTGGCATCTGAATCCGCGGGGAGAAAGGATTCAGTTACATTTGCTGAAGAGAATTGGGCAAACACTCGATTTGTTGGGCTATGGGGAGAACAGAGCGAAATGGTTGGGGGGGGGGGGGTGGGTGGGTGGGAAGACTGACCAGGCCGAACAGGCAAACAATACTCACATCGCTCAGCAGGGTTTCTATGCTGACCCGGACACAGCGCTCGCGCTCACTGGATTCCTCGGGAACGGTGCTCCCGGACGGCGCCGTCCCAGCCCGCGGCTCGGGGCCCACCAGCGGCGAGAAGGAGAAAGAGTCCAGGTTTCGCAGGTCCAACATCGACTTCACACTCAGCCCCAGGCTGTCGTTGTTGTTGCCGCGACGGGACCATCGGCCACGCGGTCGAGGGGCGTGACTGTGCGCCGGGTCCAGCCGGATTGGTACATCGCCTGTCTGCACACGGGGTGGGGTGGGAGACATCAGCTAACATTCCACACTTCCCGCAAATCGAAAAATCGTCACTCTGCAGCACGCATCCCACAGCATAGCGACATGCATTCGTATAGCGCCTCTGGCTTCGCAAACCGTCCGAGCAGCGGCTGCCAGACAACTTCTGCAGGATTCTTACCTCTTATTCACCCGCCACTTCTTCCCTGAATCGCAGCGGTCCGCGCGTGCTGGGTCGGCGGGGGTGGGGGTTGTCGGACCGCGAAGGGATCGGGGTGGGCATCTTAAAAGGAGGGCTGAGGAGCAGTGAGGCAGAGAGGGACATTCAGAGGGACTTCCAGAAACCCCAGGGTCAAGGTAGCATGGTCACCGCACCATCAGGTTCGGTGAGGGGGTTGAGTCACTACAAGAAGGACAATTGTACACAGAATCCCTACAGCGTGGAAGCAGGCCATTTGGCCCATCGAGTCCACAATGACCGCCCAAAGAGCATCCCATCCCACCTAGTCTCACCTACCTACCGTATCCCCAGAAACCTGCATTTACCACGGCTAACCTGCACATCCCAGCGCACTAGGGGCAATTTAGCACGGCCGACCCACCTAGCCTGCACATCTTTGGCCTGGTGGGAGGAAACCCACGCAGACACGGGGAGAATGTGCAAACTCCACATAGACAGTCGCCCGAAGGTGGAATCAACCCTGAGTCCCTGGCACTGCGAAGCAGCAGTGCTAACCAGTGTGCCACGGTGCTGCCCACTGTGCATCAAGTCATAGATTTCTTTTGAGGAGGGTCTGGTTATTTATTAACTCCTGTATTAATACATTAAGATCATAAAGACAACGGAATGTACGTTGATTGGAGCATGAATATAACGGGTACTGCACATGCACGTGGATTATATGTAGCTCATATAAACAGTCTGAGATAAAATGTGAAAGATATCCTGATGGTGCATAGTCAAAAATAAATAAGCTTCCATCACGGTCAGGCCACCAGAATTGGCACATTTAGTAAACCCAAGTAAATCTTCAATTATCTATTGCTAAAGAAGTGGCCACACTCTATCACTAAAAAGAACAGGCATACTCTACACACTAAATGAGCTGTAGTTCGGAATGAAGGGTTACCTTACTGTTCTCCCAGTTGCACAGACTCTTCATGCTCCCGGTATACTGTATCCTTGTGGGGATATCTGGAACATACAACAGGGAGGGACCATCAACCACTTCCCTCTGTAGTTTATCGCAGTCACCTCGCTGTGAGTGGAAATAGCACCGCATTCCCCTGACACCTGGCACATTCCTCTCCTCGAACATCGTGGTGCTGTTGTCTTGGCCTCTTTACGTGAAGCCATTTGGGTAATCATTTCCCAGTGAACTTTGTAACTTCAGTGCGGGGTTTCATAGTTTTACACTGTCTAGTCATATTGCAGGTGGTGAGTAGTGCACCCAGCTGGACGCCCCCCCCCCCCCCCCCCCCCCCCACCCCTTCCCATTTCATCACAATATTTCTGACATGTTGTTGAATGGCTGATGTTTAAATGTGACGCCATTGAACTTCCATGGTTCACTATCATTAACGGTCCAGTGCTAGACTCCAACTGTGTCTTCAATGGTCCAATCTTGGATTCCCTTTTCTCAGGAGTGCCAGTGATAGAGTGCTGGCACATGGCAGGGAAGGTCGTGCCTCACTAACTCGATCGAGTTTTTTGAGGAGGGGATGAAGATGATCGATGAAGGGGAAGTGGTCGATGTTGATCTGTCGGGCTACAGTAAAGCCTTTGACAAGGCCCCTCATGGCAGACTGGTACAAGGGTGAAGTCACATGGTATTGGGGTGAGCTGGCAAGTTGAAAACAGAACTGGCTCAGTCACAGGAGACAGAGGGTGGCAGTTGAAGGTTGATGTTCAGAGTAGAGGGTTGTGACTACCGGGATCAGCGCTGGGACCTCTGCCGTTCGTGGTCTACATAGATAATTTGGGGGAAAACGTCTAATTAGTAAGTTTGTGGATGATACAAAGATTGGTGGAGCTGCGGATAGTGAGGAGGACTGTCAGACGATACGGATCAGTTGGAGGCATGGGCTGAAAACTGGCAGATGGAGTTTTAATCCGGACAAGTATGAGGTGATGCCTTTTGGAAGGTGGAAATTACACAGTGACTAGCAGAACCCTAGGACGTATTGACATGCAGAGGGATCTGGGTGTGCAGGTCCACAGATCACTGAAGGTGGCAGCGCAGGTAGGTAAGCAGTAAAAAAAGGCTTATGGTACGTGTGCCCTCATTGGAAGGGCGTTGAGCGTAAGGATAGGAAGCTATACTGTAGCTTTACAGCACTTCAGTTAGGCCACACTTGGAGTATTGTGTACAGTTCTGGTCACCATGCTACCAGAAGGATGTGGATACTTTGGACAGGGTACAGAAAAAGTTTACCAGGATGTTTCCAGGTATGGGGGATTTTAGCTATGAAGAAAGGCTGGATAGGCTGGGTTTGTTTTCACTGGAACACAGGAGGTCGAGGGGCGGCCTAATAGAAGTTTATAAGATTGTGAATGGCATGGATAGAGTGGAAAGTATGAGGCCTTTTTCTCAGGGTGGAGGAGTCCATTTCTAGGGGACACAGGTTCTGTGGGGGGTGGGGGTGGCGAGTAGGGACTGATTAAAAGAGATGTGCGAGACACGTTTTTCACACAAAGGGTGGTGAATGCCTGACGTGCGCTGCCAGAGGAGGTGATGGAAGCAGACATAATAGCAGCTTTCAAGAAGAAGCTGGGCAAACGTGTGAATAGGAAGGGAATAGAGGGATACACATCCAGCACGTGAAGACAGTTTTAGTATGGAAGGGCAAAATGTGTCGGCACAGGCTTGGAGGGCCGAAGGGCCTGGTCCTATGCAGTATTGTTCTTTGTTCTTTGCTCGTAAAACTGCTGCCTACTGCATTACCAAGCCCAATCTTTCCCTGGTAAGCTTTTCTGGGAATGCTGTAGAGAACCAGATTTCGAGCAGACCAATGCTGTAAGACAATTGTAGCACCAGGTGGGATTGCTAACCTGATATCCATGAAGAACAGTTACTAAAGTGAGGAAAGTCAGAAGAATATTATTTCATACAAGTGAAGCGAGATCTCATAGAAACCTATAAAATTCTAGCAGGATCGGACAGGGTAAACACAGGAAGCTTGTTGCTGATGATGGGGTACTTCAGCACAAGGGGTTGCTGTCTAAGGATACAGGGAGGCTATTTAAGATTGAGATGAGGAGAAATGTCTTCACCCAGAGAGTGGTCAGCCTGTGGGATTCTCTGCCACAGAAAGCGGTTTGCAGCCAAGAGCAGGAAGTGACTAACGCAGGCTTTCCAACAAGCCGGTTAAAGAGACGAAGGACCACAGGAGCTCTGTTTTCACACAGCTCTCCTGTAACAGCAGACCTACCATTTACCACATTGGTGATGCCTCGCTTTGGTGTGATGTGTGCAGAACCCGCACAGTGTCCTTCATCCTCCTCATTTCCTTCATCCTCAGCTTCCTTCTCACTGTCAGAGGACATAGCTGCCTGAGCAGCTACAGCAAATGTTTCCTGTCTATGGGGGGGACACGAAGAAAGGTAGACAAGTATTACATGATCAGGAATCAACCTCTTTTTTGTCACAACCTGAGGAGAACAGAGAGAGTGAGCAAAGTGAAGAAGGACTGAGAGAGAAATAGAACAGGGATTGCCAGATATCGAGGAAAAGGAAATAAAAGGTGGGTGTCAGGGACAGTGTTGGGGCAGAGATATTGAAGGATACAATGCAATAATTAGTCTTAGCTTTCATAATAACAGAATAATCAATGTTAATAACATCGATCAGTTCCTGAAGCTTACTGTTCTCCACATGGGCTCACTTCAATGACAGTTCTCCAGACCACTCCAGTGCCTCTGTGTTCTGCTTGTCCAATATTCAGTCATACATGACCCAGGAATAGCCCCCGTTATAACACTGGGAATATCGGCCATTGCCTACACTTCCACTTCCTACCCCACCATCTTCTTTGCCCTCTCTCAGTTTGCCACAGATTCCAATCCCCTCCCCGGTCACGACCTAATTTGACCTTCAGCTGACGTTCTGACTCTGTGTTCTTACCAACACACATACTGTTTAGTTCCACTTCTGTTATATTGCCCGTCTCCGACCATACTTCAGGTCATCTGCTTTTGAGGCCTAGACTCACGCCATTGCCGTTTCTGGCCTTGACCAGCCCAGCACTCCCTTGGCTAGACTCCCAGCTGCCACTCTCAACTCACCTGAAACTCTGCTGGCTTTATCCCAACGCACATTGAGTCCCTTGCTCACTCCCCTCCAGACCAGAAAGCATCCACCAATCCCTTTTATTTAAACCTTTTATCTTGTGTTTAAAACCCTTCACACCCATCGACGTAACTTCCTAGGGTCCCACAATCTACACGCGCTCTACACTCCTTCAATCCCCAATTTCCTTCACATTCTCTTGCTTTCGGTTATCTGCGCCCTGAACTTCTCTCCCTACGTGCTCTGCTCTTGTACCTGTTTGGGCTTGAATGGTTTTGTGGAGGTGTCTTCGCTTGCTTCTTCTCCTTCTGCTTGATCTCTGCCAGCCTCTGCCTCATGTTAATTGTCAGCTCCGAGCTCAGTCTCCAGATGAATATACAGCTGCGGGGAAGGCAGAGTGAGCTCAGTTACATCAAAAGCTCCAGATTAAACAATACCACCCCGTCCCTTGTCTCATACATGACTGGTCACGAGTGATTATCAGACCAGATACAGATAGTGACAAGACCTGGTTCTCATTCAATCTTTCATGTTATGAACTTTGGCATACATGCACAGTATCGGAAGAAGTAATGAGAGACAGAGGGAGAGTGAGGAAGAGAAGGAGAGAGAGATTGTGTGCTTAAAACAAAAAAGGAAACAGAGAAAGTCACCCTGATGGGCTAACTGAATAGGGAGCGCTAACCTGCCAAGCAACGTAATAGAGAAAAATTAGCTTCAAGGGGTGAACTGCGATGTAGATTGAGCAAATACTGTGGATACTGGAAATCCAGAATAAGAAAGTGCTATAGAAACTCAGCAGGTCTGGCTGTATCTGTGGAGAGAGAGAAATAGAGTTTTGAGTCCAGTAAGACTCTAAGAGTCATGCAGAAACAGACTCTTCGATCCAAACTGCCCATGCCGACCAGACATTCCCAGACATGAGATAACAAAGTGTGGAGCTGGATGAACACAGCAGGCCAAGCAGCATCTTAGGAGCACAAAAGCTGATGTTTCGGGCCTAGAAGGGTCAGCTTTTCTGCTCCTGTGATGCTGCTTGGCCTGCTGTGTTCATCCAGCTACACACTTTGTTATCTCGGATTCTCCAGCATCTGCAGTTCCTTTTATCTCTCATTCCCAGACATGACCCAGTCCCATTTACCAGCATTTGGCCCATGTCCCTCTAAACCCTTCCTATTTGTGCACCCATCCAGATGCCTTTTAAATGTTGTAACTGTACCAGCCTCCACCACTTCCTTTGGCAGTTCCTTCCAGGCTTGCACCAACCTCTGTGCAAAAAAGTTGCCCCTCAGATCCTTTTTAAATCTCTCCCCGAATATCTTAAACCTACGTCCTCTAGTTTTGGACTCCCTCACCCTGTGAAAAAGACCTCGACTATTCACCGTATCCATGCCCCTCATGGTTTTATAAACTTCTATAGAGTCAACATTCAGCCTCCAATGCTCCGGGGATAATAGCCCCACCTATTCAGCCTTTCCATATAGCTCAAACCCTCCAACCCTGGCAACATTCTTGTAAATCTTTCCTGCACTCTCTCAAGTTTAACAACACTCTCCTATAGCAAACAGACCAGATTGAATGCATTATTCCAAAAGTGGCTCAACCAATGTCCTGTACAGCTGCAACATGACCTCCCAACTGCTATACTCAATGCACTGACCTACAAGACCAAGCATGCCAAACACCTTTTTCACTGGCCTGTCTGCCTGCAACTTCACCTTCAAGGAACTATGCACCTGCACCCTGAGGTCCCTCTGTTCAACAACACTTCCCAGGGCCCTAGCATTAAGTGCATAAGTCCTGCCCTGATTTGCCTTTCTAAAATGCAATGCCTCACACTTACCTGCCACTCCTCGGTCCATTGAGTATTTGATCAAGGCCGCATTGTACTCTGAGATAACCTCCTTCACTGTCCACTACACTGCCTATTTTGATGTCTGCTACAAACTTACTAACCATACCTTCTAAATTCACTTCCAAACCATTTATACCAACGTTGAAAAGCAGTGGACCCAGCACCAAACCTTGTGGAGCACTGTTGGTCACAGGCCTCCAGTTTGAAAAGTAACCATCCACTACAACCCTCTGTCTCCTATCTTCGAGTCAATCTTGTATCCAATTGACTCATTTTCTCTGGATCCCATGTGACCTAACCTTACTAACCAGTTTACCAAGTGGAACCTTATCGAATGCCTTATTGAAGTCCATATGGACAACATTTACCGTTCTGCCTTCATGTATCTTCTTTGTCACCTCTTCGAAAAACTCAATCAAGTTAGTGAGACAATTTCCCACGCACAAAGCCATGTTGACTATTCCTAATCAGTCCTTACCTTTCCAAGTACATGTAAATCCTGTCCATCAGGATTCCTTCCAACGCCTTGCCCACCGCCGATGTCAGGCTCACCGGTCTATAGTTCCCTGGCTTTTCCTTACCACCTTCCTTAAATAGTGGCACCGTGTTAGCCAACCTCCAGGCTTTCTGCACCTCACCTGTGGCTGTTAACCAAACAGGGGCCAGCAATCTACTAAGGGTCGGAGGGCTGTTTTTATTTTATGCAAGACTGTACTTTTTTTTAAGCTGTTGACAAAGGTGGAGGAGGAGCGAACGGAAAAGATGGAGACAGTGTCCAGAGCAAGAGACAAGAGGAGTGCTTGTGGTATTATGGGACCGATATAGATGAGCGATAGGTGTTAATGGTGGGTGTATACAGTGGAAAATAGATGAGCTTTTCAAAGAGCAAACCCATGCAAAAAGGATATTGGAAGGTGTGCTGGGAGAGGGAAACGGATGCAAACTAGTCTACTATATCTGCTGCTCACTGTTTAGTCTCTTCTGCATTGGTGAGACTAAAATCACTTTGAGGTACACCTCCACTCAGTCAATAATGGTGACCCTGACCTACCACTTACTTGCCATTTTAGTTCACCATCTTGGTCTCGAAACCTTCCAGTTCTGGGCCTCTGGCATTTCTTGAGCAGAGGGCAGAGGTCCTCTGTTGGATGAACAGCAACAACACCCCCACCCCCACTTTCCCATTTAGGCTCTTTCCAGCCTTCAGGACTCAACATGGGGTTCAATAACAGTCAGAGTCTGAATGCCGCCCTCGCAGCTGCACATCACAGCTGTGATAAAGTTACCTACCTGTCTCCCGACACAGAAATGAGATGTTTACAGTCGTTGGTGAATTTCATTCCTGTCACGACCTCTGTGGGGGGGAATAGAAAAAAAAAACACACACAATCATTGTAGAGTCTAGAGAGGGTGGATGTGGGTCAGTGAATGAGGCGAGTTCACTTGGGTCATCACTCAGGCTGAAGCTTATCATACTGACCAACGGAAACTAGCTTATGGAGATCATCCTGGTAGGTGGAGGTGTAGCCTGGCCAACACTGATTTGGGTGGATTACCCTAACCAGGGAGGACATCAGTCAATGAAAGCCAGCATGCAGGTACAGCAGGCAGTGAAGAAAGCTAATGGCATGCTGGCCTTCATAACAAGAGGAATTGAGTATAGGAGCAAAGAGGTCCTTCTGCAGCTGTACAAGGCCCTGGTGAGACTGCACCTGGAATATCGTGTGCAGTTTTGGTCTCCAAATTTGAGGAAGGACATTCTGGCTATTGGGGGAGGGCAGCGTAGGTTCACGAGGTCAATTCCCGGAATGGCGGGATTATCATATGTTGAAAGATTGGAGCGACTGGGCTTGTATACGCTTTAGTTTAGGAGGATGAGAGGGGATCTGATTGAGACATATAAGATTATTAAGAGATGGACACTCTGGAGGCAGGAAGCATGTTTCCGCTGATGGGGGAGTCCAGAACCAGAGGAAACAGTTTAAAAATAAGGAATAGGCCATTTAGAACAGAGTTGAGGAGAAACCTCTTCACCCAGAGAGTAGTGGATATATGGAATGATCTGCCCCAGAAGGCAGTGGAGGCCAAGTCCCTGGATACTTTCAAGAAAGAGATAGATAGAGCTCTTAAAGATAGTGGAATCAAGGGTTATGGGATAAGGCAGGAACAGGACACTGATTGTGGATGATCAGCCACGATCATAATGAATGGTGGTGCTGGCTCGAAGGGCCGAATGGCCTACTCCTGCACCTATTGCCTATTGTATATTGACCGATGAAGACCTTCATGACCATCACTGGCTCACAACTGGCCGACTTGAACGAACAAACATGCTGGCCGATGTTGTCCATCAAGTGGCTCCTGATCATTAAGCTAGAGGAATTACAAATTTGTAACGTGCAGGTGTCTGTCAATCTTTCACCATTTCACATTTCCTGGGATCGCAGTTAGTTAAAACCGAATGCACATGGGCAGCATTGAATTACACATTCAGGGGACACCCATTCAAATCAGTCAGAGGCGCGTAGAGTTCATTTGTCAAACATGGGAACAACGATTGAAAAGCTCCAAACGTACATTTTGCAATACACACGCACACACATGCACATATACGCACACACAGACACAGACACACACACACACACACACACCAACATACACACAGCCATACATACAGGCACTTTTCTACTGAAGCACTACAGCAAAGCGCGTTGTGAATTTGGTGGATAGTGGGAATGGGCTGAGCTTTGGGTGAAGGAGGACAATTTGGAGAAGTTTGGCAGTGGGGCATGAGCTGTGAACACCTAAGGTACAGGAGAGAGTCGTCAGCCATTTTAGTAGAATCCAGTATTTAAGAAGGACATTTAAGGGCAACTCACCACCCAGTAATATACAATGTACAGTGAGCTTACCGGAATCCCCACCCGGTAATGTACAGCGAGCTTACCGGAATCCCCACCCGGTTATGTACAGTGTGTTTACTGGAATCCCCACCACCCGGTAATGTACAGTGAGCTTACCGGAATCCCCACCTGGTAATGTACAGTGAGCTTACCGGAATCCCCACCCGGTTATGTACAGTGTGTTTACTGGAATCCCCACCTGGTAATATACAGTGAGCTTACTGGAATCCCCACTGGGTAATGTACAGTGTGTTTACCAGAATCCCCACCCGATAATGTACAGTGTGTTTACCAGAATCCCCACCCGGTTATGTACAGTGAGCTTACCAGAATCCCCACCCGGTTATGTACAGTGAGCTTACCAGAATTTCCACCCGGTAATATACAGTGAGCTTACCAGAATCCCCACTCGGTTATGTGCAGTGTGTTTACCGGAATCCCCACCCGGTAACGTACAGTGTGCTTACTGGAATTCCCACCCAGTAATATACAGTGAGCTTACTGGAATTCCCACCTGGTAATGCACAGTGAGCTTACCGGAATTCCCACCCAGTAATATATAGTGTGTTTACCGTAATCCCCACCTGGTATTATACAATGAGCTTACCAGAATCCCCACCCGATAATGTACAGTATGTTTACCGGAATCCCCACCCGGTAATATACAGTGAGCTTACCGGAATCCCCACCCAATAATGTACAGTGAGCTTACCGGAATCCCCACCCAGTTATGTACAGTGAGCTTACCAGAATCCCCACCCGATAATGTACAATGTGTTTACCGGAATCCCCACCCGGTAATATACAGTGAGCTTACCGGAATCCCCACCCAGTAATGTACAGTGAGCTTACCGGAATCCCCACCCGGTAATATACAGTGAGCTTACTGGAATCCCCACACAATAATGTACAGTGAGCTTACCGGAATCGCCACCCGATAATGTACAGTGAGCTTACCGGAATGGCCAAACATGCTTGCAATACACTCGCCCGAGTAGAAGTCAAAGATGGAGAGGTTCTTATCAGAGCAGCTGGTCGCAATGAAGAGCCCCGAGGGATCGATCTGCACCTGCAACAAAGGCATAAGACACTTAAACCGATGATACGAAGACAGGTGGACAAGCAGGTAGTACTGAGGAGGTGGGGAAGCTGCAGAAAGATTTAGACAGTTTAGGAGAGTGGTCCAGGAAATGGCTGATGAAATTCAATGTGAGTAAACGTGAGGTTTTGCACTTTGGAAAAAAGAATACAGGCATGGACTATTTTCTAAATGGTGAGAAAATTCACAAATCAGAAGTGCAAAGGGATCTGGGAGTGTTGGTCCAGGATTCTCTCAAGGTTAACTTGCAGGTACAGTCTGTAATTAAGAAAGCGAATGTAGTGTTGTCGTTTATCTCAAGAGGGTTGGAATATAAAAGCAGCGATGTGCTTCTGAGGCTTTATAAGGCTCTAGTTAGGCCCCATTTAGAATACTGTGTCCAATTTTGGGCCCCACACCTCAGGAAGGACATACTAGCCCTGAAGCGTGTCCAGCGGAGATTCACACGGATGATCCCTGGAATGGTAGGTTTAACTTATGATGAACGGCTAAGGATCCTGGGATTGTACTCATTAGAGTTTAGAAGGTTGAGGGGAGATCTAACAGAAACTTACAAGATAATGTATGGCTTAGAAGGGGTGGACGCTAGGAAGTTGCTTCCATTAGGCGGGGAGACTAGGACCCGCGGGCACAGCCTTAAAATTAGAGGGGGTCAATTTAAAACTGAAATGTGACGACATTTCTTCAGCCAGAGAGTGGTGGGCTTGTGGAATTCATTGCCGCAGAGTGTAGTGGAGGCCACGAAGTTGGATGCCTTCAGGGCAGAGATCGCCAAATTCTTGATCTCAAAAGGAATCAAGGACTACGGGGAGAGTGCAGGAAAGTGGTGATGAAATGCCCATCAGCCATGATTTAAATGGCGGAGTGGACTTGATGGGCCGAATGGCCTTACTTCTACTCCTATGTCTTACGGTCTTATGGTCTTAATCCTTGCTACGGTGCCTCCAGCACATGAGTGTGCCAGTCACTACACAACAGCGAATACCGGCCTGGGAGTGTACAGCGTTAGTCAATCGTTACAGACAGGCACTGTCAGTCCATCACCAAACAGAGCGAGTCTGAGACTCTGTACAGATAGGGAGTGAATGTTGGCCAGTATACACACTCCTCACACTCAATCACCTCCTCACAAACTCTCACTCTCCACTGACACTCCCTTCCCTTTACATTCAGTCACCAACTATCGCTCCCCTTGCCACACACGCTGCTCCCTTTTACACCCTGACCCCACATATCTCCTCCTCACGACCCAACTCACCTCGCTGCACCTCTGGGCTAGCAGGACCGAGAGACATCGTCTGATGCTGTAATACTGTGAGTCACAGCTTTACTGGAGGAATCAGATTCCATGATTAATGACCTTCACCCCGCTACAGGACGCAGGAGCTGAGAGCTCCTCGGTCTCAGCCGCCTCCCTTCTACTGAGAGGGCAGCTCGGACATGGTCCTTCTGATGGAGAAGGTGAGGCTGAACACCTTGTGGCCACTGGCAAGGAGGCCTATCCTCCTGCCCCCTGGGCAAGTGTCGGAACAAACCGTCAGGTGAATCGGGGATACTCCATGCTATATTTAAGCAGAAGAGAGCTTCAACTCAAGAGTCTGCAAGCTGGCAGGAACACAGGCACTCACCTTGATGAGGGTCCCATCTTCTCCCTGAGATCCCTTATACAGCTTCTTCTGTTTCCCGTTACTGATGTTGAATATCCTGCGAAGGGCAAAGGAAGACAGCACATCCGTGCCAGGTAACAATAAGGCTACAGCGTACATTCAGGAGGACAGGCAAGTACCTACTCACATCGGGGTCGATCACAAAGTGGTCAGTCTGCATCTGACACCCATCAGGTGTACCGGGCAGATTAAAATAATATGGTATGTATCGGTGTTACAGCGAGGGGTGTGGGGTATATCGGTGTTACAGCGAGGGGTGTGGGGTATATCAGTGTTACAGTGAGGGGTGTGGGGTACATCGGTGTTACAGTGAGAGGTGTGGGGTACATCGGTGTTACAGTGAGGGGTGTGGGGTATATCGGTGTTACAGTGAGGGGTGTGGGGTATATCGGTGTTACAGTGAGGGGTGTGGGGTATATCGGTGCTACAGCGAGGGGTGTGGGGTATATCGGTGTTACAGTGAGGGTTATGGGGTATATCGGTGTTACAGTGAGGGGTGTGGGGTATATCGGTGTTACAGTGAGGGGTGTAGGGTATATCGGTGTTACAGTGAGGGGTGTGGGGTATATTGGTGTTACAGTGAGGGGTGTGGGGTATATTGGTGTTACAGTGAGGGGTGTGGGGTATATTGGTGTTACAGCGAGGGGTGTGGGGTATATCGGTGTTACAGTGAGGGGTGTGGGGTATATCGGTGTTACAGTGAGGGGTGTGGGGTATATTGGTGTTACAGCGAGGGGTGTGGGGTATATCGGTGTTACAGCGAGGGGTGTGGGGTATATTGGTGTTACAGTGAGGGGTGTGGGGTATATCGGTGTTACATCGAGGGGTGTGGGGTATATCGGTGTTACAGTGAGGGGTGTGGGGTATATTGGTGTTACAGTGAGGGGTGTGGGGTATATCGGTGTTACATCGAGGGGTGTGGGGTATATCGGTGTTACAGTGAGGGGTGTGGGGGTGTATCAGTGTATTAGGGAGGGATGTGGGGTATATCGGTGTTAGATAGTGAGGGGTGTGGGATATGTCAGTGTTACAGTGAGGGGGTGTGGGGTATATCGGTGTTACAGCGAGGGGTGTGGGGTATATTGGTGTTACAGTGAGGGGTGTGGGATATATCGGTGTTACAGTGAGGGGTGTGGGATATATCGGTGTTACAGTGAGGGGGTGTGGGGTATATCGGTGTTACAGTGAGGGGTGTGGGGTATATCGGTGTTACAGTGAGGGGTGTGGGGTATATCGGTGTTACAGTGAGGGGTGTGGGGTATATCGGTGTTACAGTGAGGGGTGTGGGGTATATCGGTGTTACAGCGAGGGGTGTGGGGTATATTGGTGTTACAGCGAGGGGTGTGGGGTATATCAGTGTTACAGTGAGGGGTGTGGGGTATATCGGTGTTACAGCGAGGGGTGTGGGGTATATCAGTGTTACAGCGAGGGGTGTGGGGTATATTGGTGTTACAGTGAGGGGTGTGGGGTATATCGGTGTTACAGTGAGGGGTGTGGGATATATCGGTGTTACAGTGAGGGGGTGTGGGGTATATCGGTGTTACAGTGAGGGGTGTGGATGGTTTGTGTCATGTTACCGACTGCAGTGTTAGCAATAATTGTGTGTGACGTGAGACCTGAGCTTGTTTTCGGTGCCTTCCCTTTGCCTGTAAGCGCACGAGGTCAGCTGCAGCACGGCTCTCTTCACACTCACCGAATGCTTCTGTCCTGACAGCCAACGGCAGCGTACTTGTGGGTGGAATCCACATCCATGTCGTAGAGCGTCGTCTTTCGAACAACGTGGTGCGTTCGGGTGAACCGCGTTCCTTCAGCTGTCTGGTGGGATTGAACGTGAAAGAATTAGCAGCAGCCAGACCCCAGTCAGGTCCCGGGGTATTCATCTCAGTCCCAGCCGGGATCACCGCTGATCAAGTCAGATCCCTGATTTAATTCTGAATTGATCGATCATTTTCCTCTCCAATTTAAAGTGGTGACCTTACACTAAACCATAGGTACACAGAGGCTAGCAATAAATCGAAATTGATTTCACAAAAAAAAAAATAACCAAATGTAGAACACAGTTTGAAAGCTCTTAAACCACTCAGCAAAACAATGTGAGATATTAAGTCCTGCAGTTACTGGAGTCTAAGATAACGCAGTGTGGAGCTGGATGAACACAGCAGACCAGGCAGCATCAGAGCAGCAGGAAAGCTGACATTTCAGAATTTTTTTAAAGAAGGGTCCCGACCCGAAACGTCAGCTTTCCTGCCCCACTGATGCTGCCTGGCCTGTTGTGTTCATCCAGCTCCGCACTGTGTTATCTCAGAAAAACAATGCGTTCCCCAGGATCTTTACCTTTCAATAACTCAAATTCTCAGAAGCTACCCCCCTCCGTGTCAACTCTCTGGACTTGGATGAACTTGTGTCCCCAGTCCTTACCTGTCAACCCTGACGTCTTTTTACATGAATTCTCACAAAACCGAGAGCTTAGAGTTTCTCAGCTTTAAATATATTTGCTTCTGACTTGTCAGATCACCGCAAAAATCAATTCTCGGTTATTCTAAACCAAAAGTCAGCCAAACATTCAAATTTCACAAATCACAAAATTGGAACAATCTTCCATTAGCATGTTAGGGTGTCTAATGTCCCTTACTGTGTAATATATCCTGGACTTGATCACCGTTCTGAGGAGGAATCTCTGAAATTAATATCTTTGGAACCCTTCACAAAAAGCAACTGACACCCCTACGACATTAATTTGGAATCCAAACTATAACACGATGTCAACGCATAAATAAGTCGCGCACCTCTCATCCCAAGGAATACGCAGCAAAACAGGAGGCCCACAGAAATCTCACCAGGAAGGATCCAATCAGAGACTAACACGTTCCTGAGGATTCCCAGAAAGATCGACACACACTCAAATACTGACAAGGTCTCAGGCAGACTGCCTTCCCTCCCCTCTGGAGGGGTGTGCCAGCTGCCGAAAGGGAGCAATACAGTCCCTGGAGAAACTGTACACGAACAGAAGCAACTCTATCAATGTAAAATACAAGATTCGGGATAAGAGAATGATCCTGACAACGTGCCTATAACCACGCGCTGGTCACATTAGCTGGTTCCTTCAACTCTGGCCACTTGAGCAGCTAAGATTTCTATCACTCTACCACTGATCTCCTGGGCTAGCGCACTCCACTCCCCAAAGCCCTGGAGTGTGTCTATACCAATCGCTGCCTAAAGACATTTCGTCAAACCTAATTCTGATCCAGGGTTTGGTCATCTGCCCTCACAGTAACATTGGTTTACCCTGTACTTGGTCTTGAAATGGGGCTATATCCCTGAGCTGAGGCTGTGGTATAGTGGTAATGTCACCAAGCTAATGCCCTAGTATTCCAGGCGAATGTTTGAGCGACATGGGTTTAAATCCACACCATTACATTTGAATTGAATAAGAGCTTCTCTGAGTCACTGTCTGTTGCTGATTGAATTGGAAACCCATCAGGTTCACTTACAGCCCTCAGGGAGGGGCACTACCATCCTTACACAGTCTGGCCTACATGGGACTCCAGGCCATGTAAGCCAATCTTAAGATTACACTTCCTGCCCCTTCAGCTAGGATTATGTCACTTAATAACTAACTCCATCGAGGTTGGAAACAATGGAGCTGATTTTAACCCAAAAAGCAAAATGCCAACAGAGTAATCAGGTTTTTAAACTCAAATGAGGAGGACATTTAACACCAAACAGTGGGAAACAGACGGAACCACCTCAAAATGTATGAAGGAGATAGCCACAGACACCAACATTTTCTTATTTTAAAAGGAAAATGTAAGGCATTGTATTCCGATGCAAATCGATTGGTCAAACTACCAGGCTTAAAGCAAAACACACTTTATTCTCACACTCCAGTTAAAATAGAGACAAAATAAGAATAAAAATTTAGTTGAGCTGTAGTTCTATTGAAACACTTAACAAGACCATATATACATTAACAACCACCGATCAGCTGTTCCAATATAGACAAGTCCCATAAACACACCCTTGGCAAAGGCAAATTCAGTAAAACAGATTATCCCACAGGCCTCCAGTCCAGGAGGAATAATATCAAGAGAAAACGCAGAGACAGAGAGAGGAAACTCAAGCTTTGCTGCAGCTGGGAGTTATCATTAGCAGTTTACAAATCCCAACAACTACTGAAAATTAAACTCAAGTTGGATTGGTCATGGGAAGTGCAGGGTAACAGGGAAGAGGTAGGAGGATGCGTCTGGGTGAAATGCTGTTTGGAGGGGCAGTGTGAAGTGTTGGGCTGAATGGCCTGTTTCTATACTGGAGAGATTCTATGAATCTATGATAAAATCCTGGTTTTGTGGGTGCTTGAGCCCACCTATTGTTCCAAGTTTAAACAAACTCGAGGCCTCACAACTTGTTCACTTTATTGACTTGGATAAGAGAGCTTTCACCTCTGACTCATGTTCTCCTCATAAAAAAACGACAAAATAGACATCTTCAAACTATTGTATCATAGCAGTATCTAAAGTGCAGCAGTGCAATATTTCAGCCCTGTGATGGATTTGAGGTATGTCAGTATTACAGAAAGGTGTGTGGGGGTATTTCAGTGTTACAGCCAGGAGTGTGGGGTATTTTCAGTGTTACAGTGAGGGTTGTGGGGTATATCGGTGTTACAGTGAGGGTTGTGGGGTGTATCGGTGTTACAGTGAGGGTTGTGGGGTATATCGGTGTTACAGTGAGGGGTGTGGAGTATATCGGTGTTACAGCGAGGGGTGTGGGATATGTTGGGGTTACAGTGAGGGGGTGCGGGGTATATCGGTGTTACAGTGAGGGGTGTGGGGTATATCGGTGTTACAGCGAGGGGTGTGGGGTATATCGGTGTTACAGTGAGGGGTGTGGGGTATATCGGTGTTACAGTGAGGGGTGTGGGGTATATCGGTGTTACAATGAGGGGTGTGGGATATGTTGGGGTTACAGTGAGGGGTGTGGGGTATATCGGTGTTACAGTGAGGGGTGTGGGGTATATCGGTGTTACAGTGAGGGGTGTGGGATATGTTGGGGTTACAGTGAGGGGGTGTGGGGTATATCGGTGTTACAATGAGGGGTGTGGGATATGTTGGGGTTACAGTGAGGGGTGTGGGGTATATCGGTGTTACAGCGAGGGGTGTGGGGTATATCGGTGTTACAGTGAGGGGTGTGGGGTATATCGGTGTTACAGTGAGGGGTGTGGGGTATATCGGTGTTACAGTGAGGCGTGTGGGGTATATCGGTGCTACAGCGAGGGGTGTGGGGTATATCGGTGTTACAGTGAGGGGTGTGGGATATGTTGGGGTTACAGTGAGGGGGTGTGGGGTATATCGGTGTTACAGCGAGGGGTGTGGGATATATCGGTTTTACAGCGAGGGGTGTGGCGTATATTGGTGTTACAGCGAGCGGTTTGCTGTATATCGGTGTTAGAGCGAGGGGTGTGGGGTATATCGGTGTTACAGCGAGGGGTGTGGAGTATATCGGTGTTACAGTGAGGAGTGTGAGGTATATCGGTGTTACAGCGAGGGGTTGGGATATATCGGTGTTACAGCGAGGGGTTGGGATATATCGATGTGACAGCGAGGGGTGTGGGGTATATCGCTGTTACAGCGAGGGGTGTGGGATATGTTGGTGTTACAGTGAGGGGGTGTGGGGTATATCGGTGTTACAGTGACAGGTGTGGGGTATATCGGTGTTACAGTGAGGAGTGTGAGGTATATCGGTGCTACAGCGAGGGTTGTGGGATATATCGGTTTTACAGCGAGGGGTGTGGGATATATCGGTTTTACAGCGAGGGGTGTGGCGTATATTGGTGTTACAGCGAGCGGTTTGCTGTATATCGGTGTTACAGTGAGGGGTGTGGGGTATATCGGTGTTACAGTGAGGAGTGTGAGGTATATCGGTGCTACAGCGAGGGGTTGGGATATATCGATGTGACAGCGAGGGGTGTGGGGTATATCGGTGTGACAGCGAGGGGTGTGGGGTATATCGGTGTTACAGCGAGGGGTGTGGGATATGTTGGTGTTACAGTGAGGGGGTGTGGGGTATATCGGTTTTACAGCGAGGGGTGTGGGGTATATTGGTGTTGCAGCGAGCGGTTTGCTGTATATCGGTGTTACAGTGAGGTGTGTGGGGTATATTGGTGTTACAGCGAGGAGTGTGGGGTACATCGGTGTTACAGTGACGGGTGTGGGGTATATCGGTGTTACAGCGAGGGGTGTGGGATATGTTGGTGTTACAGTGAGGGGGTGTGGGGTATATCGGTTTTACAGCGAGGGGTGTGGGGTATATTGGTGTTACAGCGAGCGGTTTGCTGTATATCGGTGTTACAGTGAGGTGTGTGGGGTATATTGGTGTTACAGCGAGGAGTGTGGGGTACATCGGTGTTACAGTGACGGGTGTGGGGTATATCGGTGTTACAGCGAGGGGTGTGGGGTATATCGGTGTTACAGCGAGGAGTGTGGGGTACATCGGTGTTACAGTGACGGGTGTGGGGTATATCGGTGTTACAGTGACGGGTGTGGGGTATATCGGTGTTACAGTGGGGGGTGTGAGGTATATCGGTGTTACAGTGGGGGGTGTGGGGTATATCGGTGTTACAGTGGGGGGTGTGGGGTATATCAGTGTTACAGTGGGGGGTGTGGGGTATATCAGTGTTACAGTGGGGGGTGTGGGGTATATCGGTGTTACAGTGAGGGGTGTGGGATATGTCAGTGTTACAGTGAGGGGTGTGGGCTATATCGGTGTTACAGTGAGGGGTGTGGGGTATATTGGTGTTACAGCGAGGGGTGTGGGGTATATCGGTGTTACAGTGAGGGGTGTGGGGTATATCAGAGTTACAGCGAGGGGTGTGGGGTATATCGGTGTTACAGTGAGGGGTGTGGGGTATATCGGTGTTACAGTGAGGGGTGTGGGGTATATCGGTGTTACAGTGATGGATGTGGGGTATATCGATGTTCAGTGAGGGGTGTGGGGTATATCGGTGTTACAGCGAGGGGTGTGGGGTATATTGGTGCTACAGGGAGGTGTGTGGGGTATATCGGTGTTACAGCGAGGGGTGTGGGGTATATCAGTGTTACAGTGAGGGGTGTGGGGTATATCGGTGTTACAGTGAGGGGGTGGGGTATATCGGTGTTACAGTGAGGGGTGTGGGATATGTCGGTGTTACAGCGAGGGGTGTGGGGTATATCGGTGTTACAGTGAGGGGGTGTGGGGTATATCGGTGTTACATTGAGGGGGTGTGGGGTATATCGGTGTTACGGCGAGGGGTGTGGGGTATATCGGTGTTACAGCGAGGAGTGTGGGGTATATCGGTGTTGTGATGTCCAGGCAATCTAATAAATTCCAATCAAGCAAACAGAACTTTTACTGCATTGATCCAGTAGATATATGAATTTATACACTGTGTCCATAGACTGCAGACTAAGCTGTTGCTTTCCAGCACTCTCAGGGCCTGTCTGATGTGGAATTTGAATGTAGATAAGGTGCTTTGTCTCCCTCTATTGCTGCATCACCAAAGACTGCACACAAAGCACAACTGTACCCAGGATCTGATTGCTTGACGTCAATCATGAAAGTCCAGGAACAACTGGCGTGGCTTGAGAGTCAGTTCAGGAGTCGTGCACTAACTGGGTCACTCACGCTTTCCAAATTACTGCTGAAGCCATCGACACTCGCAGTCTGAGCAACACCAGTTTAACGGAGCGATGGGCAGCCAGCAGAAAGTGGGGGAGTGCTGGCTGAACTCTGAACACAAACTGACGAAGGTGTTCCTTACTCAAAAGGTTAGTGCGCATGGCTCTATGGTTGATCTATGGCAACACACCAGAGCCAATGCAGTGCCCAGCAGTATTTACTCACGTGTCGATTCAGCCTCATTTGCTGAAGGCTTGGGAATGTTCTGTATAGCCCCACAAACAACCTTTGCAGCCAACAAAAGAGACCTTCGTCACAACAGCTCGAGATGTCACCAAACTCAATTCAATCAATGTTTTTCACAATTCAATCCTTCCTGAGAAGTCATAACTTTTTACTTTCACCCATACTTTGGTATACTAAGATTCAACTAAGTCAACTGAAGAGACATACTTTGCAGATTTTTTTTTCCACTCCCGGGTGTCCGTTATCCTATATGTAACCCATCTGAGCCCCTCGATTAGATTCCAGTCTGTAACTCACTCCCGGGTATCCGTTATTCTATACATAAACCATCTGAACCCCTCGATTAGATTCCAGTCTGTAACTCACTCCCGGGTATCCGTTATTCTATACATAAACCATCCGAGACCCTCAATTAGATTCCAGTCTGTAACGCACTCACAGGTATCTGTTATTCTATACATAAACCATCTGAGCCCCTCGATTAGATTCCAGTCTGTAACTCACTCCCGGGTATCCGTTATTCTATGTATAAACCATCTGAGCCCCTCGATTAGATTCCAGTCTGTAACTCACTCCCGGGTATCCGTTATTCTATATATAAACCATCTGAGCCCCTCGATTAGATTCCAGTCTGTAACTCACTCCTGGGTATCCGTTATTCTATACGTAACCCATCTGAGCCCCTCGATTAGATTCCAGTCTGTAACTCACTCCCGGGTATCCGTTATTCTATACGTAACCCATCTGAGCCCCTCGATTAGATTCTAGTCTGTAACTCACTGCCATGGAATATATATTAGTGTCAGAGTCCATTACCTTCTGAGCTGTCCGGAAGTAAACGCTCTTATCTGCCCCGCATGTGATCATCCTGACGCTCCCCCCGTTTGCTGTGAAAGGAGAAAGGAAGGCGACTGATTGCCATGGTAATTCAGGGTGGGCAATGGGCTTTATACTAACGTTCCCGGTTTCACTGAACAGGAAGCAGAGCGTCCCAGGGATCTGACACAACGGCCAACAGTCAGGTCACCACGCCGTGGCTCGCATTCTGGCTGGCGGCCCACGTGGAGGACGGGCACTGCCATGTCGCTTCTGCCATGCCCAAGTGTGGCACCACGGGCACTGCTGGGAACCCACAGCGAGAAACAGGTGCCCCGGTGCATTCAGATCGGGAACTTCAGACCCTCCATGAAAGTTGGGCACTTCCCCCTGCGTACAGACCCCTCATTGGCACCTAGTCCTGTGTAGCCCACACGCGTCGCAGAGGCAGGCACAGGGCACACTGCGAACCGAAGCGCAGAACTTGCATTTACATGGTGCCTTTCGCAGCCTTGTCATGCGTAAATTGGCTGCCTCGCTTTCAAGCATCACTGAATGGCCGCGGATGTCAGCTGGTTGTGAAAGGCGCTACACACAAATGCTAGTCCTTGCCTCTTCACTTTTATACGCAGCGTGTCCAGTCCCAGCCACTGAGACGCACGCGGGCTACACAGGCTCAAACTCAAACACACACACACACACACACACACACACACACTCTCACACTCAAACACACACAACCAAACACACACACACACACACACACACACACACACACACACACACACACACACACACACACACACAGAGAGTCTCACACTCATACACAATACTGGAACACAGACACAGAAATACATACATAGACACACACACAATACTCTCACACACACAAACACACACACAGTCTCACACTCATACACAATACTGGAACACACACAGACACAGAAATACATACATAGACACACACACAATACTCTCACACACACAAACACACACACAAACAAACAGGCGTGTGCGCGCGCGCACACACACACACACACACACACACACACACACACACACACACACACACACACACACACACACACACAAAGTACCTGTAAACTTGACAGCAGTGATGGAGGAAGAATGCTCATCCAGGGTTTGGAGCAAACTGTAATCATTCTCTGCATCTAACACATGGATCAGGCGGTCTCGGCTGGCAGATGCTAGCAACTTCATACCTAGTGATGGACGGGGGAAGCATTAAAATAATAATCAGCTACAAGCAAAGGGAAAACGTCCGACAACAACAGTGTGCACCTAAATTATTATTTGGTAGATTATTATTATTTGAGCATTGTTGAAAAATGATACATTTTTGTCAACGCACACATCAGGACCATTTCGCAAGAATACCAATACAAAGGAGAACACATATTACAAAGTATGAAAAGAGAGTGGAGAATGCACCGGATAGATGATGACAGACAGTCGACTGCCAAGTTTTATTTTAAATTTAAACTAGACAGCCAGTTTAAGATTGCTACTTAGGATTGTAGCATGCTGCACCTCAGCAGTACATACACTAATATGCAAGTCTCTGTGCTTTTTAGAAAGAAAGAACAAGTACACGCGCAGTGCCTGTTTCGACCTAACAAAACAAGGAACAGCCATTCTCTGATATATTGCTCAGGCCCATGCCTTGACCGCTCAGAGTCAACCTGCCTGGCTTAAATTGACAACTTTGTAAACGAATGCACCTTGTGCTCATCATTAGCTACCATCTTCCCATACAGAATGGTCCTGGCCCTATGTGATTCAGGTAGCTTAGGCTACAGGGGAAAACCATCTGATCTCCACCAGCCTGGGAGTTCCCTTTGTTCTCTGCAATCAAAGCCACAGTAAGCCTGAAAAGAAAAGATTATTTCTCCTCCAGAAGTCACTGGAAGCTATGACTTTAAGTGGTAAGTCAAAGCATTATATAGGTGAAGCAGTCAGCCTGTTCCCCCTGAAAATTGGTGAAACCATCCGGAGAAGGAAGACTGAGAAGCAGTGTTCTCATCAGTACAGAACCGTCTCAGCAGATTCTCTCAACAGTGACCACAACCTGGTTTCCCAGTTTTCCCTCAGTCCATAACAGCCATGCTATCTTTCCTATCTGTCTGCATATGTGTGTGTGTGTGTGTGTGTGTGTGTGTGTGTGTGTAAGAGGGAGCGAATGAGGGCTTAGAGTTTAACGAGCAGAGATATGTGCCGACAATTCATACCTATTTACCTGCAGTTACAGGTTATTTACTCGTAGTAAACAGTTATTCTTGTTAAGTAGAAAAACCCATTCTGCCCTTCCTGTCAACCTAGGTCTAAAAGATTGCAACATTGGGGAATTTTGCGTACTTCTTTTAAAAATAAAATCCGCAACTTTTGCACTGACTCTGGGAATAGGGGACTTTGATTTCCAACATGCCGCTCCAGTGAGCTGTGATAACTAGGAGCATTACTGGAAAAAGTCACTTAGAAATATTGGACAGGCATTCAAAACCCTAGCCAAAGAATTTGGTTTTAAGTTCTGCTTTAAAGGAGAGGGAGCCAGAGATGGAGAGTCAAGAGCCAAGTGCTTAGGCTTCTGAAGGCTTGGCCGATAATGGCACTGTGATGAAAAATTAGGAATCCATCGTAGGCCTGAACTGGAGGAGTACAAGAAGCTCAAAGTGACGTAGAGCTGAAGGAGGTCACAGACCGAGGGAGGGCCCAGGCTACAGAAGGATTTGAACACAAGAAGACAAAGTGTAACGTTGACCCTGATCAGGGGCTAATGTAATGTTGTCAATCTGTGGGCAAGCTAGGTACGGGTATGCCTGATGAAAAGGAGCAGCGGACTGCGAATGAGCTTAAATGTACGGGGCAGCTGTTTGAGATCAGAATCAAATGTAAAATACACAGAGGCCGTGGGGAGCCCTAGTTATGGACGACAAGGCTGTTGTCAAAGCGATGTAGAACAACTGGAATCTGCTTTCCTGGGACTGGATCATCGCCTCAAATCCCTATTCACTGCAACTTATACAATGCAATGTGTTCTTCGAGGGGCAAATTGCGGGGCTGTTATCTTCTCACGGAACTTCGCCAGTAGCCAGCAGAGTGGGAAAATAGGCTTACCTCTACTGAAACCCAGCCATTATCAGCATTTGCAGCTTGGTCTGGTTCTACTTCAGTTCAGCTAATAATGACCCAGGAGAGGGTTACAAAGCCGCTCTAGCCGTTAACTCACCATTATACCACGCCACCCACCCACCCCCACTCCCCCACCCCCACCGACTGACTACGCCTCCCCTTACACCCCACACAAACCCTTGACTGCCATTTTCCACCTGTCAGCACCCTGCGAATGCCACCCACCACCACCCCCCAACATGCACGCCCCTAGGACCTGACACAACGCTCCCACAACCAACACAATCTTGGCAGTCCGCCACCTTGTCCTGGCCCCCACAACTGCCCTCTTGCAGACCCACAATTCCACATCTTGCCCATTAAGGACTAACCCCCACAACCATTTTACCCCCAAACTCTGCCCAAAACCTGAACGCAAAAACCTCCCACTCCTGCCGCTAGAACAGGGCCTACCATCTTGACGATGCCCCCTTACCACCATGAACCCTGAACTGACCAAAGCAGTCCATCGCTTACTCGGTGCTCTGCAGCCTGCCCACCTAAACCCTTCACCAACCTGCGCTCTCACCCCTCACCTTATGGGCTTCGACAGCCACACTGTCAAAGTGTCTGGCCGCAAGGTATCTCAAAATAAATCTTCGAACGGCAGGTGATTGCTGCAGAAGGGGGAAATGCGTTGACTTCCCTCAACAGTGCTGCATGACGGAATGGGGAGCTGATTGATTTCATAAATGTTATATACTTGCAAAGCAGTGAGGGTCGGAATTCCAAGCTGGAAACGGTAAGCCACGGCAACCCAGAGAAATCTAGGAATGGAGTGACAATCTGTCTGAATATCTAGACCAGTGAATCTGTTCCCACAGATTTACAAGGATGTCGCCAGGGTTGGAGGGTTTGAGCTGCTCGGACAGGCTGAATAGACTGGGGCTGTTTTCCCTGGAGCATCGGAGGCTCAGGGGTGACCTTATAGAGGTTTATCAAATCATGAGGGGCATGGATAGGGTGAATAGTCAAGGCCTTTTCCCCAGGGTGGGGGGGAGTGTCCAAAACTAGAGGGCGCAGGTTTAATGTGAGAGGGGAACGATTTAAAAGGGACCTGAGGGGCAACTTTTTCACACAGAGGGTGTATGGAATGAGCTGCCCGAGGAAGTGATGGAGGCTGGTACAATTACTACGTTTAAAAGGCATCTGGATGTGTGTGTGAACAGGAAAGGTTGAGAGGGACACAGGCCAAATGCTGGGAAATTGGGCTGGATTAATTCAGGATAACTGGTCGGTATGGACGAGTTGGGCTGAACGGTCTGTTTCCGTGCTGTATGTGAAAATGACCACTGAACTTGGGATCTACCTCTACGGCGTGAATGAGTCATGGGTTATTTAAAGGTAACTTAGATATTAGTTTTGGTGATACAGAACAGAGCTGTCCAACATAGCAGCCAGAAGCCAAACTCTGTCATTCAGATGTGACGAGCAGCGTGCCTGATGGGTGAACAAAAAAAGTGAGTGCCAGCTAAAGTCATTGGGAGCATGACTCCCCATGTGTGCATGGTCCATGCTGGTGAGCTTTTCATATCTGTTGGTATAATGGAAATCTGAGTGTGTTCTTTGATCACTGCAAATGCTTTCTCTCTTAGCTACTGAATTCCTTAAGGAAATACTCACACACACGCACACGCTCACGCACACAGACACACACACACACACAACACACACACACGCACAGACACACACACACACACGCGCGTGCACACATAAAACACACACACACAACACACACACACACACACACACGCAGACACAGACACACACATGCACACACACACACGCAGACACAGACACAGACACACACGCACGCACACACACACACACACACACACACACACACAGTATGTTTCCCTGTACTTACGCGCATGTATGTAAATTAGAACGATACTGAATTTGTCCTGACTTATCAGCAAAAAGAAATCCGAAGCAATCTCATAAAGGTGCCCCACCCCCTTTAAAGGGCATAAACAACGATTTCTAACAAAATAGGTGCTCATGTTTGAAACATGGCAGGACTTGGACAAATCCTATTAACATGTTCTTACCAGTCTCTGGTTTGGAGTATTCGAGACACAGGATCTCCGAATCATGGGCTTCTACTTGAAGGAGCTCTCTCAGGAACTGGAGATCATGGACCCTGACAGACACAATGCAACACAAGTATATCAGTCAATTTCAGGCTGCACCATAGAGCCAGCATAGGGCCGATGAATAATTAGGTGCAGACAACTGAGATAGTCATCCATTATCTGTCCTATGTCTATGTTGTTTATGCTACCACCGAATGCTTGGGTAAAAAAAAGTTGAGATTCCTGCCCTTATCCTTAAATCCCAGTTTGTCTGTTGTCCCTCCTCGTCCCTTACCTGTCAGACCACTGGAGCAGAGGCAGGCCATTCAGCCCATTGAGTCTGCTCCAGCATTCAGTGACATTCAAGGCTGACCTGATAACCCTGAACTCCACTTTCCTGACTCTTCCCCTGCCCCTCGCCCTCACCTACTTGGTTCTTCTGACACCACGGTGTGCCCACTGGATGTCGTACTTTCAAACTAAGTCCCTGCATCCTCTTTGGAACTCACCCCCTCCAAATGACCCTGCTTCTCTCTCTTCACCTGGGACCCTCTTCAGAACCCAGTTCTTTGACCAACGTTCTGGTCACTTGTTCTCCTCCCACCTAGCCCAACTTTGCTACCACCTCCTCACAGCTGGCTGTTTCTCCTACTCAAAAGGCACCCTGTGTCATGGCATTGTTCAGGCCCCTTGAAGGATGATGGGAATTTTCAGAGGGCTGCAGCCACAAGACATCGCTGCCTTTCTTCTCAAAGCATTAACCTGACATGCCCCTTATGCCTACTGAAAAGATTCCCCTTGCAAAGCCCTTTAGGATGCCCAATGGCTGAGAAAACCGCTACACAAATACAATTATCTACTTCCACCTCACTAATTCCCAGGATCTATAAATCACAAAACTCTTCCCTTTGAATTCTTCATTTTGAAATTCAAACTTGGCGTCAACCAATTGCTGCTCATTGGCACTTTGTGTTATAAATGTGGGCTATGGCACGGCTCAATTTTACGTTCAGTTTGAAGGAGAGGAGAGTGGGTCTAAGACTTGCATTTTAAACTTAAATAACTGATTGGAAAATAGCCGGTGTAACTCCTTTATTCAAATTTGAGGGCATGGAGCTAGTTAAAATGAAATGGAAAATTAGCTGAAGGAATAGGTTAAAAAGCAGACCTTTAAGAATAGATACATTCCAACAAGACAGTAAAAGTCCAAGAGGAGGACCCACCATCCTTGGATAACTAAAAAAAAATGAAAGGAAATATCAAACTGAAAAGAGAAAGCATATAACTATGCAGAGGTCCCAGGCTAATGTTGTGGAGATATAATACAAAATCCTCTGTGGCACCTGGTGGAATGTAAGATTAATTGTTCCATTGTGGAATTGGAAATACTTGTCTCAGTCACAGCAACTAGGAAGCCACAATAGATCATTGTAAACCCACATGCACGCACACAGACGCATACACATGAACACGCGCATGCGCGCACACGCACACACACACAGACACACACAAACACACACACACACACCTACACACAGACACACACAATACTGGTCTGGCTCAGATCGGTGGGACACACCTCAAAGTCCCAGCCCGGTCTCCGGATGCCATATGTTGTCCGTCAGGGCTCACACACAGCGTTCTGATTCCAGTCTTCACCTCGGCAGCCTGGCCATCCGGTTTGTCGGAGCCTCCCGCCAAACTGTTCTCCACATCCAGCAGTGTCGACGTATTGCAGTCCATGTAGAGAATCTTCAGCAAATCCTGGAACAAGAAAATCACCATGAGCTCAGGCGCCACCTTCGCTTTGTGTCTAAACGCGTTAGTCTGCAAGCATCTGAGCATTTTGCCAATGGAAGTGCGGAAGGTGCAAAAGTGAGAAGGTGAAAGAGAGGCTTGCACTGATATAGCACCCATCATAACTTCAGGATATCCCAAAAGTAGTTTTGCAGCCAATTAAGAATTTCCAAATCGTAGTCACCTTTGCAGTACGAGAAACTTGACAGAGCAAGAACTTACAATTAGCACTCTAACAGTGTCCCAATGATCTATGAGACTGGTGTTGGATAGGTTTGGAACAGTAGGGAGACAGCGACTTTTCTTGCCTTTACGTGGGATTCTCTCAGAAATGTTTGGAGGGATACGGGCCAAGCGCAGGCAGGTGGGACTGGTTCAGGTTGGGATCACGATCAGCATGGACAGGTTGGACCGATGTGCTGTATGACTCGACAGCCTTCCTCGAGCTGCAGTAGGAGTCATCATCTGGAGTGAGTGGTGGATCCAGATCAGGCTGGAGCGCAATATGGCCAGTCTATATCTGGATGGGAGCGGGACGTTTAAATCACGGAAAGGGAACAAATCGGATCCCCCGTACGTAGTCCGCTATTTACGACCGCAGCCAGCCACCCCGGTTCCACCTTATCTAACAAAGATCTTAGTTCTCCAACCAACCTCATGCCTCTATGTTTGTCGGGGGAAGGCAGCTCCAGAGTTTCTGCCACCTTTTGTGCCCTCCAGCACATGTGCATACACACACACGTGCACACACACACACACACACACATGCACACACGCACATGCACACACATATACACACGTGCACACACACACATGCATACACGCGCACGTGCACACACGCGCACGTGGGCGCGCACACGCATGCGGGCGCGCACACACATGCGGGCGCGCACACACACGCGGGCGCGCACACACACACACACGTCTCTCCAACGTCACTCTCTCTCTCTCTCTCTCTCTCTCACACACACTTTAAGGCTATACCCTGCCGTTGTGAACCCTCCGAACGAGATCAGGGATCTGAAGTGGAATTAAAGGGAGACAGGGTGGTGTGGGGACTGCCAGCGATGCAAAGCGAGGCCAAAGAGCTTTGAGGAAATTAAATTGGCCGCCAAATATCGGGCCCATTTGAGTCCAGTCCGTGCATTTAGCACTTGAAGGAGATTGAGTTTGGAGGCACAGTAGCCTCGCGACCATCGGACTGGGTAATGAATCCAAACAGCGGGAGATCAGACCCCAACATTGTTGAAAAACCTCTCTTTTCTTTATTTTTAACGCTTCTCCCTTTATGTTCTATGTGTTGGCCTATTTTTCCGTGCTTTGAGATGGCACCAGAGAGTGGAGGCACTCTATGACACTCTTCGCGATATCCTGTAGCAAAATGCACGTGACAATAGGTAGAGAGACTGAACATGCACAACACAAATCGCTGCACCTGTTTCCATAAACGTGTGAGCTAGCAGCAGGCAGGAGATGAAGGATTGGTGGGTGGGGGTGGGGCATGGTGTGTGTGTCTCTGTGTGCGTGTGTCTGTGTGCGTGTGTGTCTGTATGCGTGTGTGTCTGTGCGTGTGTATTTGCGTGTGTATCTGTATGTGCGTGTGTCTGTGAGCGTGTGTGTCTCTGTGCGTGTGTGTCTGCGTGCATGTGTGTCTGCGTGTGTGTGTGTCTGTGCGTGTCTCTGTGCATGTGTGTCTGTGTGCGTGTGCGTGTGTGTGTCTGTGTGTATCTGTATGTGTGTGTGTCTGTGTGTGTGTGCGCGTGTGTGTGTCTCTGTGTGTGTGCGCGTGTATCTGTGTGTGTGTGTGCCTGTGTATCTGTGTGTGTGTGTGCCTGTGTATCTGTATGTGTGTGTTTGCGTGTGTGTGTCTCTCTGTGTGTCTGTGTGGGTGTGTGTGTGTCTGTGCGTGTGTGCGTGTGTATCTGTGTGCCTGTGCGTGTGTGTGCGTGTGTCTGTGTGTATGTCCGTGTGCGTGTGTCTTTGTGCGCATGTCTGTTTGTGTGTGTATGTGTGTGTGTCTGTGTGCGCATGTGTGTGTGTGTCTGTGTGTCCCTGTGTGTGTCTGTGTGCGTGTGTGTGTCTTTGCGTGCGTGTCTGTGTGCGTGCGTGTGTATCTGTGTGTATTTTTGTGTGTGTCTCTGTGTATGTCCGTGTGCGTGTCTTTGTGCGTGTGTCTGTTTGTTTGTGTGTGTGTGTATGTGTGTGCGCGTGCGTGCGTGCGTGTCTGAGTGTGTGTGTGCGTGTATCTGTGTGGATGTGCATGTGTGTGTGCCTGGTCTCGGTCACCCGAATCTGACGGGGATCCAGTTGCTCACTTACATTGCTGACCATGTTACGATGCAGCGAGGTCCCGTGGGTGCTGGACACCTCCGTGTTCCAGAGACGGACGGTGTTGTCAGACGAGCAGGTGATGAAGGAGCCTGGAGGGAGGCACGCTCGATTGCTGTCCTCCACTTCCGGGTAGACCTGTCAGAGACAACCGTACAACCTCAGCTCCGTTCGGAAGCGGCCGTTTGAAAATTGCAGCACGCTATTGACAACAAAAAAAAATGAAAAGGCCTTCGCTCGTGGAGCTCGTATTGATTAAGACCGCTCTCACACGAGTACCGCATCCCAGCAAGTTGTTCATTCCTGCTCATGGTGTGACACAAATTGCAAAACGTCAAAAAAAACATGGCTTAACAGGGAGGTCAGATGCAAAAAAAAGGCAGACAAATTGTCAAAAAAAAGACCTGAGGACCGGGAACAGCTTAAAAGTTAGCAATGGAGGCCCGAGGGGTTGATTGAGAAAACGGGGAAGAAGAGCATGACTTTTAGCTCGTGGGGAACATAAGAACCGACTCTAAGAGTTGCTAAACGTACATAAAGAGAAATAGATTGGCCAAAACAGTGTGGGTCCCTTACAGTCAGAAATGGGGGGAACTTATAATGGGGAGCAAAGAAATGGCCTGTGGGCTACACTCACACTTCACACCTGTCTTCGCAAAGACAGACATGCATAATGTACCAAGAACGCTGGGGAACACAGGGGAGGAGCTGAAGGAAATCTCTATTGGTGGAGAAATGGTGTTGGGGAACTGATGGCGGGGAGGTGGGGGCATACTTAGAAATCCTTGGGTCTCGTTAACCTACATCCCAGAGTACTTAAGGAAGTAGCCCTAGAAATAACGGATGCATTGGCGGTCACTTCCCAAGATTTTACAGACTCTGGAGCGTTTTCTACAGCTGGGAGGGTGGTTAATGTAACCCCGCTATTTAAAAAAGGAAGTAGAGAGAAAACAGGAAATTGTAGATCAGCGAGTCTGACAGCGGTAGTGGGGAATTTGGTAGAGTTTATTATCAAGGATTTTTACAGGAGAGTATTTCAAAAACAGTGCTAGTATCAGAGAAACAGCCAACACGGTTGTATCTAGTAGAGGTGATCTCGGGGGAGCCAACAGATGTGATTTACTTGGGCTTTCATAAAGAGATCAATGTGTAAAATCAAAGCTGATGGAATTGCGGGTAGTGTATTGAGACGGACAGAAAATTGGTTCGCAGACAGGAAAGAAAGAATGGGAAGAACTGGATCTTTTTCGGAATGGCAGACAGTAACTAGCGGGCTACTGCAGGGATCGGTACTAGGTCCCCAGCTATTCACGTATATGTTAATAATTTAGATGAGGGAACTAAATGTAATATCTCAAAATTTGCAGAT
Organism: Stegostoma tigrinum; assembly: GCF_030684315.1. Taxonomy (NCBI): domain Eukaryota; kingdom Metazoa; phylum Chordata; class Chondrichthyes; order Orectolobiformes; family Stegostomatidae; genus Stegostoma; species Stegostoma tigrinum. Next base: position 80,054,593 of record NC_081363.1, on the reverse strand, counting down.
GGCACAAAGCTGGGTGGGAGGGTTGCTGTGAGGGGGATACAGAGATCTCGCAGCATGATTGGGACAGATCGAGTGAGCGGGCAAATGCACGGCAGACGCAGTATAATGTGAGGTTATCCACTTTGGTAACAAAATTGGGAAGGTAATTAAATGAATGATGATAAATTAAGGGAGGGGAATGTTCATCAAGATTCGGGTGTCCTTGTGCACCAGTTGCTGAAGGTAAGCATGCAAGGTGCAGCAGACGGTAAAAAAGGCAAACGATGTATTGACCTTCGTAGCAAGCGGATTCAAATACAGGAACAAGGATGTCTTGCTGCAATTACACACAGGAAACTGGTGAGCCCACACCTGGAATATTGCGTGCAGTTTTGGTCTCCCCTGAGGAAGGATGTTCTTGCTCTCAAGGGAGCACAGTGCAAGTTCACCATATTGATTTCTGGGATGGCAGGGCAGACATATGAGAGACTGACTCAGTTAGGATTGTATTCACTGGAGTTTCGAAGAATGGGAAGAGATCTGATAGAAACCTATAAAATTCTCAGAGGACTGGACAGGTTTAAATGCACAAAGGATGTTCCTGATACTGTGGGAGCCCAGAACCTGACATCACAGTCTAAGGATAAGGGGTAAACCTTTTAGGTCTGAGACGAGAAATTTCTTCACCCAGAAGGAGGTGAGCCTGTGACATTCATGACTATAGAAAGCGGTTGACACCAAAACATTATGTTTTGAAGAAGGAGGTAGATATAGCTCTTATGGCTAAAGAGAGCACGGCAGTGAGCTCAATGATCAGCCAAGGTCATATTCAACAGCAGGAGAGTCTCGAGGAGTCGAATAGCCTGCCCCTAGTTCGCACAAGTTTAACATCTTCCATTCCATCGATATTTTCTAACCAATCTGTTCAGTGAGTGGAGCAGGTGGGACTTGAACCTGGGCCGCCCAGCTCAGAGGTCAGAGCACTACCACTGTACCACAAAGACCTTCTGTTCCAATTGATACAGCATTGGTGGCCCAATCTCTTGCACCCACGACCGCTCAACTGACATCCTATTCCCAATGTTTTTCTCAGCCATCTCTTCCAGTTGTGGAACACACAGTCAACAGAAGCAACGTGCGTGATTGGGATTTGGAGTCAGGATGGTCCATGTTTTATGGAGAGGAAGAGTTTTTACCTTGTTCCTTAAGTAAGGCCTGGGCGTCACAGGCAAGACCTGTGTTTACTGCTCATCCCCCTTGAACTGAACAGCTTCCTCAGCCATTTCAGAGGGTAGGTAAGAGTCAGCTGTAGGCTTGAAGTCATGTTTAGCCTAGGATGACAAGTCTTTCTCCACCAAAGGGCACCATGGCCCACATGAGATCTCATAAATAAATAAACAAATAATGGCTTCATTGCACTTTTACTGAGACTAGCTTTCAACTCCAGGTACTGTTAGTTGACTTTAAATTCAACCCATTGCCGCACTGGTATCTGAACTCGTGCCTCAGGGCATTTCTTGGGTCTAACCAGATCGGTAATATGGCGTCGTGGCCACTCAACCATTGTTTCCCCAGCGAGAGATGGCCAGTTTCTAGTGGGGGAGAGCTATTCTCGATCCAAGCAGTGACATGTCGCACCAAGATGGAGTCACCGGGTGCAAGTGCTCGTGCCCATCATCTTCCTGCCGCAGGGAGATCTGCAGAACATCCATCTGTGGCTGCGCCATCAAAGATGGTCACCGGTTTGTGCAGTAAGCTGTGAGTCCGGGCTCACTTGGCAGCACGGCATCCCAGAGAGAACAGTGTCCCGTCAGCCATCGGCCTCAGGTGTGGCGCTGGACATTTGTGGAAGCCATCTTAATTTCGGGCATTGGCGCAAAATAGTCAATGCATTGCTGGCAACGACAATAACAGGAAGGAAAATTCAGGCATGACACAGTACGCGAGGCGGCCTGCTCTACGCCTTCGGTCACTGGCTTTGTGCTGACACCTGTCGGAGCCATCCCAGACCCAGGGAGCCTCAAATGAGAGTGTCAACTGTACCAGGGTGACATTCCATGACCAAATACTGGAAGGGGGCAAAGGACGGGAAAGATGAGAGAAAAGGAGAAGGAGTGAAGGGAAGAGGTGAGAGCGAGGGAAGGATGACTACTATTTGCATTGTTCCTTATAGAACTGCAAGACATCCCATAGCACTTTGGAGTCAAGGTGCCTCACAACTGCAGAGATTGCTGTAATGCAGAAACAGGAAGAGAGGGGAGGGAATAAATGTGAGTAGCGCAGCTTTCGAAGGTGCTTTAAGGAGGAGGAAGTTGAGCCCTTTAGACTACCTTTTCACAGTGAGTTAACACACAGCCTTACCTCAACACTCCAAACGCAGGATGCGTGGTACAGGGCAGAGTACACCTTCCCAACCTTCTTAAAGTCCTTGACATCCCACACGTACAGGCTATGGTCATTGTACACACACGACAGCCAGCGGTTTGTGGGGTCATAGGTCAGTGCAATGGTGTCTGGGTACTTGGCATCTGCTCTGTTTGAGAATAGGTGGCTGTACACAGAATGAAACAGTATTGGTAAGGTACAAAATGACAACCGCACACGAGTCACACTAAGTGAACTGCAGCCTCTTTATTTGCCAGCAATCTGCGTCCTCCTACTAGGGGTATGCACTTGAGGTCAATCCTCGGCTTTGGCTTCCATTTTACAGGGTCAGGGGCTAAACGCATCGGATTTTGGCGACACGTTTGAAAGACCAATCTGACCACGGGGTCTCGGTTTCTGTCCGGAGCAGTGATCATCTTGATCTATGAAGCTGTACAAATCAGAAAGGCCCAGGGATTGCGCAAACCAATCTCATCTGGGGTCGTCCACTGGGGCCAGTGGGCTGGAAACCCACTTCCTATAGATAGCCAGAGTGGGGGCAAGAAGCAGTTTTTCTTCTAATTTATTCACAGGATGGGAGCCTCACTGGCTCGGCCAGCGTTTATTGCCCATCCCTAATTGCCCAGATGATAGTTAAGAGTCAACTACATTGCTCTGGGCCTGATGCCAGACCAGATAAAGATGACGTTTTCCTTCTCTTAAGGACATGGGTCAACCAGATGCGTGTTTCCGATAATCAGCAATCATCATCATTGGACTCCTAATTCCAAACATTTTTAAAAAATGAATCAAATTCAAATTCCACCACCAGCTGTAGTGGGATTTAAACCCAAGTCCCCAGAACATTACCCCGGGCCTCCAGATTAGCGGTCCAGTGATAATACCACTAGGCCATCGCCTCCCCAAGGGTCAGAATCCTGCGCTCAGTGAGGAAACAGTTACCCAGATCCAATCGTCTCGAATTGGCCCAGGTAGTAGGGGTAAGCACTGGGGCATTTCAACCTGAAAGGCCAATAGGAGATCTGGGGGTCATGACAGAGCTGCAGGCTAAACGAGAGGAAGGGATGGGTGGGGGTGGGGGGTGCGTAGAGAGAGAGAGAGAGAGAGAGAGAGAGAGACGGAGAGCGAGGGGGGAAAGGGAGGGAGAGAAAGAGAGAGAGGTAGAGAAGGAGAGGGAAAGGGAGAGAGAGAGAGACAGACAGACAGAGAGTGAGGGGGGGAAGGGAGGGGGTGAAGGGAGAGAGAGAGAGAGAGGGAGAGAAGGAGAGGGAAAGGGGAGAGCGAGAGAGACAGGGAAAGAGAGAAGGCAAGGGGGGGGGAGAGAGAGAGAGAGAGAGAGGGAGTGAGAGAGAGATGGGAGGGAAGGGGGAGAGGGACAGAGAGAGAGGGAGAGAGAGAGGGAAAGAGGGCGAGAGAAAGAGAGGTGGGGTGGAAGTGAGGGGGGGAGGGAGATAGAGAGAGGGAAAGAGAGGAAAGTTGGAAAGTGGGAGAGAGAGGGAGGGAGAGAGGGGAAAGGGGGAGAGAGGCCATGTTGACGTTTTAGATGGAACACTGACTCGGGCGGTTGGACCACTGACATGGAAGGGGGTTGACCCCCACAGCATGAGCTACGTGGCCTTTGCTGCAGTGAGACCAGTCGGGGATAAAGGGGGAAGAGCCTGAAAACCAGGAGAAGGGACCCACCGTTGGGTGGGCACATCAAAGCAGCTGGCCTGGAGCACAAATTCTCGATGGCCGGAGCCAGAGATAGTCCTCCCACTTGGTGAACATCGCTCGAGTGTTTTGGGGGGCGGGGGGAAGAGGTCCAAAAAATGGAGTGAGGGACAGGAGATGGTCAGATTTCTTTCACCATGAAGCAGGAGTCGCAACATTAGATGACTGGTGTTGGGGGTGGGGGGGTGGAATTGGCATCCAAAATCAAAAATAATGCTTTGCCTCGCTACTGAGAATATTTTGTCAGCCATCCGCGCGAGCTGCATCAGTGTTGAACGGTGTAGGTCGAAGGTCAAGCCTCTCACATCGCTGTGACATATTTATTTGCAGCAACAAACAAAGCCAAATGCCATCAAAGCCCACTTACACATCACATGCTGGGCTACAGCCATGCTGAAACAAGGAAAAGGGGTCATCGCTTGATGTGTACGTCTATTGTTCCCCTCCCACTTCCATCAACACAACCTCCGGGGAGGGTCAGTGAGGGACAGAGGGCTGCATGCCCTCAGACAAGCAGCCCACTCGAATGGCACACTCACTGTCCTCTGCTGAAAGGGTGCGTGGGCGGCACTGTGGTTCCTCAAAGTGCCTCAGTGCCAATGATGTAATCGTTGTCATGTTGGACATGAGCCAGCTGAAGCAGCCCACGTCCAAATGACGTGGACAATATCCAGGGTTTGGGCTAACAAGTGGCAAGTAACATCAGTGCCACACAAATGCCAGGCTACGACCATCCCCAGCAAGAGAGAATCTAACCGCCACCTCTTGACGTTCAGTCGCACAGTCTTTACCGAAACTGCCACTATCTACATCCAGGGGCTTAACCTTATCTAGAAACTGAACTGGACTGCTCGTGTAAACACAGTGGCAAGTCAGACGCCAGGAATACTGCAGCAAGTAACTCACCTCCTGACCCATAGAGTCATACAGCGTGGAATTAGGCCCTTCGGTCGAACTAGTCCATGCTGACTGTGTTACCAAACCAAACTAGGCCCATTTGCCCTGTGTTTGGCCCATATCCTTCCAAGCCTTTCCAATTCATGTACTTATCCAACTGTCTTTGAAATGCTGGAACTGTACCAGCATGCCCCACTTCCTCTGGCAGCTCATTCCACACATGAGCCACGCTGTGTAGAAACGTTGCCCCCCCCCAGTCCTTTCTATATAGTTCCCCTCTGACCTTAAAAATATATCCCCTTATTTTGAATTGCCCCACCCCTGCTATTCACTTTATCTATACCCCTCATAACTTTATAAATCTCTAAAAGATCACCCCTCAACTTTCAAAGCCTGCCCACTATCTACAAGGCACAAGTCAGGAGTGTATCAGAGATAATGGGAACTGCAGATGCTGGAGAATTCCAAGATAATAAAATGTGAGGCTGGATGAACACAGCAGGCCAAGCAGCATCTCAGGAGCACAAAAGCTGACGTTTCGGGCCTGGACCCAAGGGGCAGCAGAAACATGGGAACACCAACACCTCCAAGTTCCCCTCCGAGCCACTCACCGCGCTGAATTGGAAATACATTCACTTCACAGTCGCTGGGTCAAAATCCTGTCCCCTGGCCATGGTCGCAACTCTTCTTTGTAACTGATCAAAGCCTTCCAAGCCTGTCAGTTTCATTGACAATCCCTCCTCACTGTGCACTCGCCTCAAAGCCAGCGGCAACTTAACGGCAGGTCGGAAGGAGGTTCCATAACTAGGAAACCCGGGTTCAAGGGAAAAGGGCCTCGGAATTGATTCTTTAAACTCCCTGATGACTTCTTAATCACTTGCCGACCCTCTCCGAGGGGAATCCTGTTCCCTGCCACCCTGTTCGGGCTTGACCGCAGCCCAACCCGTGTTCTGTCTCTGTTGGTTACGGCGGTGCATTCTGTCTCTGCCCCAGCAGGGCTGAATTCTCCCAACAAAGTTGGCAATCCAAGGTAGGGATCGATTCTAGGATCTGACACACTCCGTTGGTTCCCACCCCCACCCCCGCCGACCCGCGATTCCCCCCCCCACCCCACTAATTTTTTTTATTCTTTAGTGGGATCACTGTCAAGGTCAGCATTATTTTTGTCCACCCTTGAATGGAGGAATTTGTGAAACCATCTGTGATTACACCCTGAGCCTGGAGTCACGTGTAGGCCACAGCAGGGTAAGGATGTAGGGGCTGAAGGATCTGAGTGAACCCAACAGCTGATTCTGAAGAAACAGCTATTCCTTCACAGCTACCATTTACCATCACAGGGCTTCAGTCAAATTCCAAGTTCGATTGGAGACTTTTAAGCGACTCTTGGATCGGCACGTGGAGGAGAGTAAAATGTAGGGTATGCAGGGTCGATTGATCTCAGTAGGATAGTACATTGGCACAGCATCGTGGGCCGAAGGGCCTCTACTGTGCTGTGCTGTCCTAAAGTCTACCTCAGTAGGATCACCAGTGAAGTGACATGACTACTAGAACGCTGCCCTAAGATGCAGCTGAATTTCTTTAAAGTGGCTGAGATTTTTAATCAGTGAAATAATACGAGGGTTTCAGGGAAAAGGCAGGAAAGTGCGGTTGAGGGTTATCAGATCAGCCAAGGCTTCGTTGAATGGCACAGCAGGTTAAACTGGCTGAATGGCCTCAATCTACTCCTATGCCTTATGGTCTAATTTGGCAGGTGACAACCACTTAGAGACACCCCCCCTCACCACCTCCCCGCAATCACCATCCGGATTTGCCCCCTGCCGCCTTACAGCGAGGCAGGCTGGGTAACCCGCTCACGCTCACCATTCATAACCCATCAGCTCTGCCTCCAGCGTGAGGCCTCAACGACCAGGCCCCGAGTTCCTCCTTCCGCTGCTCATGGTTTCACACAACACCCCCCACCCCCACCCCCGACTCCACTCCCACCGCCCCCCCCGCCCCGTGTCTCGCCACGCCTGCCGCTCCAGCTTGGGAGGCCCGGGTGCGGACAGTTCCCCCTCTCTGGCTGGTTTCATCACTGTGAGGGTGCATCCTGCTGCCCATGCGCGGACTGGTCTCACTCCCCGAGGCGCTGCTTCAGGAAGGACCGCATTCTGCTGGCCAATCAGCACGGAAGCTGGCTTCCCAACCTGCGTCTGGCTCTGTGACAAGCTTCAGCCCACCCCGCCGATACCTTTCCTTAGCTGTCTCGCTGCTGTATTTATAGGCCTTTTCCTCTCTATCTCACTCTGCACCTGCCTCTCCACCTCAATCCCTGTTTCTGCTGTCTCTCACTCTTTATAACTCTCCATTTGGGTACTCCTCTCCAGCTACAATCTGTTTGTCTACATCCTGCCTCTATAGAAATCTACTTATGTTGTTACCCTTTATTGTCCATCTCTCCATCCATCCATCTATCTATCTGTCTGGCTGTTTATCTATCCATCTTAAGGTGTGTCTGTACTTCTATTCCACTGTATGTCTTAGTCTAAATATATCTTAGCCAGTGAATGCATACAGTCACTTATCCAATATCTGTCTGTGCAAATTTCTCCCTGTCTGTGCATCACTTAGATCGCATGTGCATTTGTGAACCAAGTGCTCCGTGTGTGTGCACGTGTGTTGCTGTGTGTGTGTGTGTGTGTGTGTGTGTGTGTGTGTGTGTGTGTGTGTGTGTGTGTGTGTGTGTGTGTGTGTGCGCGCGTCCTGTCCCTGTGCATTTGCCAGACCGTGTTTATAACATCTCTATCCCTTCAGTGCCTATCGCTACAACCCTCACTGGAAACAACCACTTTACTGTTATGACCTACATTTACAATTACTCCCACTCAGTGAAGTCATTGCTCTGTGAACTGTTTCTCAACACAGCATTCAGTGGTCACGGTGCTGTGGACAGGAGACATGATACAGAAAGCTCCTCAGGTGGGCCATACAGTATTAACCCACTGTAAATCTTACCTGGGTTCTGTGGCAGCTGCAATGTCCATGCCCAGGTAATGTGGTTTGGGCATCGTGGCGATGAAATGGAGGTTTGCGGGATTAAAAAGTCGCACTGTCCCATCAGCACAGCCACAGAAGATAAAGTCCTCACTGACTGATAAGCAGTTGGCTGTTGTGGTCTGCGTGCAAGGTAAAGCATCATTATACTGCACTCACTGGAACTTCTCCTGAGGCATTTAAAAAAAAACTCTCGTAACACGGATGGACATATGAATAGGGAGGGTTGAGAGAGATATGGGCCTAATGCTGGCAAATGGGACCAGGTTAATTCTAGTCAGCATGGACAGGTTGGGCCGAAGGGTCTGTTTCTGTGGTGTACATCTCTGAGACTCTGTGGCTCTATAACTGCGGATATTCTCCTCAAAAGAATTTAACACACACACACACACACGCACACACACACGCACACACACACACACACAGTCTCTCTCTCACACACAAATACAGTCACACACAGTTTCTCACACATACACATACACAAGCACAGTCACACACAATCAAACACACACACACAGACTTGCACACACGCAGTTACAGTCTCTCTCATACACACACATGCACAGTCTCTCACATACACACCTAGCCTATCTCTCTCTTTCACACACACACACACAATCTCACACAGATACACAGTCTCCTTCTCACACACAGTCTCTCTTTCACACATACACTGTCTCATATGACACAGCCTCGCTCTCACATTCACACATCTGGTCTCTCTCACACACCTAATCTCTCGCGCTCTTTTTCACGCATACACACAGAGTCTTATACACACAGTATCTCTCTCACTCACACACACAGTCTCTCTCTCTCTCTCTCTCACACATACACACAGTCTCTCTCTCTCGCACATGCATGCACACATAGCTTCTCTTACACACATGTGCACACAGTCTCTCTCACACAGACAGTCTGTGTCACGCACACAGTCTCTCACACACAGTGTCTCTCACCCACATATACTCAGTCACACACACACATAAACATGCACAGTCTCTCTCTCTCACACACACCCACACACACACCGAGTCTCCCTCTCACATACACACATCTAGTCTCTCTCACATATACATATAGTCTCTCACTCACACAGACCCAGTCTCTCTCTCTTTCACACACACCCTCTCACATCCAGTCTTATACACACAGTACCTCTCTCTCTCACACCCGTACACTCAGTCTCACACACACACATAAACACACACAGTCTCACTCTCTCTCTCACACACACACACACACACACACACACACACACACAGTCTCTGTCTCACACACATAATCTCTCTCTCTCAAACACACCTAGTCTCTCTCTTTCCTTCACACACACACAGTCTCTCACACAGTTTCACAAACAGTGTCTCTCACATATATACACAGGCTCACACACACATGCTTACACACACATAGTCTCTCTCTCTCTAACACCCATATACTCAGTCACATAAAGTCTCTCGTTCTCGCTCTCACACACACACACACACACACACAGACCTCGTCTCTCTCACATACATGCACAGTCTCTCACTCTGACACAGTCTCTCTCTCTCTCTCTCTCACACACACATCCCCAACAGACACAGACACACACACACATGCGCGCAGTCTCTCTCATACACCTACACACACAAACATACAGCCTCTCACACCCACACACAGAGTCTCTGTCTCTTTCTCTCTCTCTCACACAGACACACAGTCTCTCTCTCTCACACACAGACACACACACACACACACAGTCTCTGTCTCTCTCTCTCCCTCTCTCTCTCTCTCTCTCACACACACACACACACACACACAGTCTCTGTCTCTCTTCTCTCTCTCTCACACACACACACACACACACACACACACACACATGCACGCACGCACGCACACAGTCTCTCTCTCTCTCTCTCTCACACACGCACGCAAAACCAACATCAATGGAACGGACCAGGCTGGTGAATCACAGACAGGCAGATGCACAATGCGAGATGTCGGAGTTGCGGTGGGGGGGGGGCAGCGGAATGGAGGGTGCTGGTATCGGAGCGTCACACACTTACTGTTGTGCTGTCTGCGTTCTGTTCACAGTCAATAGTGTCAGAGCAGCCAAGAGAGGAGAGGGAATCGAGTGTTAAGAGATACAATAAAGAGTGACACATTGAGCTGACACAACACCAGGCACAGGCATGTGTGCGTGTGCACACACACACAGAGACGCGCTCACACACACAGATGCGTGTGCACACAAAAACACGGGCGCGCACACACATACACCCGCCCGCAAGCGCGCACAACCACACACACAGATGCAACCACAGAGATGCGTGCACGCACTCGCGCCCACAGACACGCACACACACACAGACCCACATACACACATGTGTACACACACAGACATGCGCACGCACACACACGCATTCTTTTCACGGTCAATAATGTTAGAGCAGCCGAGAGAGGAGAAGGAATTGAGTGTTAGAGGGACAATAAAGAGCAACACATTGAGATGACAGAAAACCAGGCACAGGCATGTGCGCGTGCACACTCACACACACACACACGCACGCACACACACGCGCGCGCAGACACACACATAGTGTGTTCTATCTACAAGATGCACGGCAGGAATTCACCAAAGATCCTTCGACAGCACCATCCTAACCCACGGTCACTTCCATCTAGAAGGACAAGAGCAGCAGACATATGGGAACACCACCCCCTGCAAGTTCCTCTCCAAGTCACACACCATCCTGACTTGGAAATACATCGCTGTCACTGGGTAAAAACCCTGGAATTGCCTCCCTAAGGGCATTGTGGGTGAACCCACAGCAGGTAGCCTGCAGCGGTTCAATAAAGCAGCTCACCACCACCAAGGGGCAACTAGGGACAGGGCAAGAAACGCTGGGCCCAGCCAGCAATGGCCACATCCCAAGTGAGAATGAGCGAAGGAGCATATAGACAACGAGTCTCGCTGCCCCCCCCCCCCCAATCGCTGGGCGTTTGCTCCAGGGCTGGCGCGGCTGAGGATGGCACTTACCCGCAGCTCCACCCACTTGTCCAGGAGCCTCTTGTCGCTGAACTCGCACAGGAGGCCCGAGGTGGTGATGCAGAACGTGCTGTCGGCCTTCCTGCTGCACCCACACGCCACGTCGCTGAAGAAGTTGTTACGCAGCTCGCCCAGCAGGCCCGACCGACCCAGCAGAGGCACCGTGGCATTGACCTGAAGCACAGAGGGGTCTGAGTCAGCGGGTAATCCTCGGGCACATTTGAGCGAGGGTCAGGAGAGCACTGGGAGGAGCAGGGCCGGGGGAAACAGCGGGAGACCGGGCTGGAGGGTGAAGGGAAACAGGCACGGGCCACTGGGGCTCCATCTTCACCTATTCGACACCTGCTCACTTGGGCAGAGTCAAAATTAGAGGGAGGCAACTAAACACACAGAGTGAGCGAGACAGGGAGAGAGAGAGAGACACACACACACAAATACAGTCCTCAGTACAGCTGGGGCGGGGGGGCGGCGGTGGTCAAAATCCTGGAATTTCCTCTCAAGGGTGTTGTGGGTGAATCTACAGCCCGCGGACACAACTTCTTGTACTGTCCTCAGGATACTAGGGGGAGGTGAGCTGTACTGGACCCGGCCCGCGGGTCAGCCGAGGCGGTCATCTCAGGTGACACGCTGGCCAGCTCCCGAAAACGGGAGTTTTAAAAATCATTAGGGGGAGCAACTCTGGTCGGAATTGGAACTCTCCAGCCCGGGCAACATCCTGGTAAAATCTCCTCTGCACCCGCTCCAGTGCTTTTCACATCCCTTTACGATGCGGAATCCTGAGCTGCACACTGTACTCTAGTTGCAGCCCGACTGATGTCTTATACTCGTCTTAAGTTCTACACTTGTGGCTAGTAAAGGCAAGTGTCCTATAGAGCTTCTCACTCCATGTCCCACCTGTCCCACTACCTTAAAAGACTGATAGGCACACACACCACACTGTCCCTCTGAGCCTGTTCCCAGGGTCCTACCGTTTATCAGTGTAATCACTGCAATGGCTTTCTACAGCCTTCTTCCCCTTTAGAACACATCTCTCCGGCGATGGGAATCGTATGGGCCTCGTATCCAGGCAGAAATGTTGATTGATTATCTTCTAAACCACTGACTCCAGTTTACGTTGGAATTAAATAGGCAGTTTAAAGTGTAGCCAATGATACAACCCAATGTTCCTTACACCTCCCTGAGAGTCCTGGAAACAGCTTTACTCCTGCAGTCAGAACAGAGATGTACCTTCTTTAATCTTTAACAACCAAACAGCCCAGGCTCGTTGCTCAGCAGAATAGGGGATATGGCGTCCTTTACTCACCCCACCCACCATTAAGTAAAGAAGCTGTCCCAAAACTTAACAATCCTGCAAACAACATACTCACAACAGTCCTCTCTTGTCCTAAAGACATAGTCAGCAAGTGAGGAAGAGAAATACATCATCAGATACATGATCTCGACCTTGTCTTCTCACCTTAGAGGATTTGGACGCGTCCAGGTACCAGAACTTGACATGCCTGTTACCAGCAGTGACAAAATAGCTGCTATCCTCGGAGAATGACACAGCTGTCACCTTGCTTGACACCTTGTTGGCCGCCACGACAACATTTTTCTGTTGGAAAGTACAAAAAAACACACTTTACTTGCTGCCACAGATCTTGGTTACTCAAGGTCTGCCACAAATGTTTATTAATAGTGATACAGATACCCAGGACTGTCTAATGTATGACAACATACGGCAACAGTATGACCAATATTGACACAGTCTGTCTATAAATAATCAGTCTGTGATTAAAGCTTCCGGTGCAGCGCACTGTTTAATATACTGAGCTCTCTGTACAAAACGCACTGTCAATAAACACAGTTATCCCTCTCTGCAACGCACTGTTTAATAGAAAGAGATCTCTGTGTAACACCCTGCTCGGTACACACACTTCCTCTCCCTTGTGTAACATGCTGATTAATATAGAGATGTCTCCATTAAACGCTATTTAATTTGTCGAGATGTCTCTATATAACACACTGCAGAAGACAGAGATCCCCCTGTGTAACACGCTGTTCAGCACGCACACAGCTCCCTGTGTAACACGCTGATCAGCACACACACAGCTCCCTGTGTAACACGCTGATCAGCACGCACACAGCTCCCTGTGTAATATGCTCTTCAGTACACACACAGCTCCCTGTGTAACACGCTGTTCAGTGCACACACAGCTCCCTGTGTAACACGCTGTTCAGCACACACACAGCTCCCTGTGTAACATGCTGTTCAGCACACACACAGCTCCCTAACATGCTGTTCAGTGCACACACAGCTCCCTGTGTAACACACACAGCTGTGTAACACACTGTTCAGTACACACACAGCTCCCTGTGTAACACGTTGTTCAATCAGTTCTATTTCCCCTTACACCATTGGTATGCGTTCAGGGCACAATGTGGACGCTGCGGATCATCAGCTGAGCCAGTTCGCATATTTCCACGTACCTTCCATGCCCAAACGTTGACGATCATATCATGCTGGTACCCGACAGAGACGATGTACTTGGCGTTGGGCGAGAATGCCACACAGGCCACCCCGTACTTGTGTTCCTGGAGTTCAGCCACCTGTGTTCGTTCGTTGGCATCCCAGATTCGAACTGCAGGCATATGCCCGCTCTACAGCACAGCATGGGGTGGGGGGTGGCAGGGAGACACACACCGGAAAACAGAGAGGAATCAGCGAGGTCAGCTCAGTTTGAGGTGTGCGTTGCAAATGATCAAGGTCGCAATGGGCAATGGAAAATTAGGCCTAATCCACTGATAACAGGGGCCCCCTGTCTAACACACATGGGACTCGCATATGGTTTCCCACACAGGGTTGTATCGTTAAACAGCTGCTGTGCAAATATTTTCTGTACTTACAAATGCCTATACTATATTCCTCCCGGTCTGATGTCTGTACGAGTCGACCTGTGACAGGGCTCAGGCATTGCAACCCACAGCTCGCCTGTATTTTTTAGGGACTTGTCTGTTGGGAGGGATTTTACGGTCTCTCACATGATGGCCTGAAGGCAGGAAGGGATTTAAATTTGTTGCAATGGTGCCTATCCCCGACCTCCCCCAACAAATATTTCGCTCAGAATTAGTCGGGTTAGTCCAGGTGGCCTGTGGTCAGACCCAGCTGACCCACCTATCAGTGAATGACCACCCAACTCCTCCTTCCTGTGGCTGGTGTTAGCCCCATGGTGGGGGATCGTGGAGGAGGGGCAGTGTGTGTGTGTGTGTGTGTGTGTCTGTGCAACAGCTATAAGTACAGCTGTGGTGGTCTGTTTTGAAGCTCTCCATGACAGAGAGCAAGGGATGGAGCACCGGAGCCCAGGCCCCATCCTTAAAGGGATGGTGTAGAATATTGGAACCCAGGCCCCATCCTTAAAGGGACAGTGTAGAATATTGGAACCTGGGCCCCATCCTTAAAGGGACAGTGTAGAATATTGGAACCCAGGCCCCATCCTTAAAGGGGCGGTGTAGAATATCGGAAGCTGGGCCCCAACCTTAAAGGGACGGGGTGAAATATTGGAACCCGGGCCCCAACCTTAAAGGGTCAGGGTAGGACACCGGAACCCAGGCCCCATCCTTAAAAGGACAGTGTAGAATATTGGAACCCGGGCCCCAACCTTAAAGGGACAGGGTAGGACACCGGAACCCAGGCCCCATCCTTAAAGGGACAGTGTAGAATACTGGAAGCCGGGCCCCATCCTTAACGGGACCAGGTGGGACACCAGAATCCGGGCCCCATCTTTAAAGGGACGGTGTGGAATATCGGTAGTCGGGCCCCATCCTTAAAGGGATGGTGTTGAATATCGGAAGGCGGGCCCCATCCTTAAAGGGACGGGGTAGGACCCCAGAACCCGGGCCCCATCTCTAAAGGGAGCCAATTGGGTCCTCAGTTGACATCCTCCAGAAAGATGGTGTCTCTTGTCACCTCCTTTCAAGGGTCTGATCCAGAACGGAAGTGGGATGCCTGAACTGTGACCGTGGCGAAAAAGAAATGATGCCATTTGCTCCACAGAAAGGCAGAGCATTTCCAACATTCGGGGCTTTTATTTGGGAAGTCGGAGACGTTGATTATACACAGCAGTGCTCAAAATTAACATGCCAGCATTGCTTCAGCGATTCGCAAAGACGATGTGTGGTACCTGTAGTTAGGTAAGAGGTCAGTGGATGGTGTCCTGACATCTGGGTAAGGAGCCCCAGGCCTGAGGCTCACCACCTTCCCCCACCCCACTGCCAACCCTGACCCCAGGACTTCTCGTTCCTCATGTGGTTAATGTCAAACAAGTTAAAGGTCAGCTCCTTCCTACAGACCTAATGGCAGGCAGGAATTGTGTGTGCCGGGAGTTGGTGAGGGGTGTCTTCTGGTCAGCCAGCCTGCAGGAGGCGATGGCCAACCACCGCAGTCTGGGGGAGGGGGGGTGATGCTGGTACCTGGTCACCGCATCACCCTTTATTTACACAGCTCCCTTGGAGCTGGCCTCTCCCCGACATTCCCGTTTTTATTTTTTTAACTAAAATGCCGCAGTCAGGAGTATTACTTGGCGCTTTCCATCCGCACACACCCCTCCCCCCCAATGTCATTTGCCCCGGCCCGGGGGGGCGGGGGGTGGGGGGGTTGCGGGGGGAAGAAACTGCATTCTTTCCACAGGCTGGGCCCTGTCTTCCATGGCAGGATTGAACGAGTCAAGCTTCCCAAACAAAAACATTCCTGTTTATATCTGTCTGCCAGGGCTCTCTGATTGGACCAGGTTAACAGCCCCAATGGGGCAACTCCTATTCTATGAGGTCTACCTGGGCTGGCCTGATATTACTGGGGGTGAGGGGCAGCGACTGGAAATCTCACACCGAGACTGATTACCTTTTTGAAGCTGGGCTGTGGAACTAAGAGAGGAAACTGGAGTGAAGATATACATCAGCTAGAATCTAAGCCAATGGTAGAAATGGTTAAAATAGTATCAGTAACCGCTTCTGAAGGGTCTGCATCCACTGTACCCGGTGCGGCTTCCTCTACATTGGGGAAACCAAGCGGAGGCTTGGGGACCGCTTTGCAGAACACCTCCGCTCAGTTCGTAACAAACAACTGCACCTCCCAGTCGCAAACCATTTCCACTCCCCCTCCCATTCTCTTGATGACATGTCCATCATGGGCCTCCTGCACTGCCACAATGATGCCACCCGAAGGTTGCAGGAACAGCAACTCATATTCCGCCTGGGAACCCTGCAGCCATATGGTATCAATGTGGACTTCACCAGTTTCAAAATCTCCCCTTCCCCCACTGCATCCCCAAACCAGCCCAGTTCATCCCCTCCCCCCACTGCACCACACAACCAGCCCAGCTCTTCCCCCCCACCCACTGCATCCCAAAACCAGTCCAACCTGTCTCTGCCTCCCTAACCGGTTCTTCCTCTCACCCATCCCTTCCTCCCACCCCAAGCCGCACCCCCAGCTACCTACTAACCTCATCCCACCTCCTTGACCTGTCCGTCTTCCCCGGACTGACCTATCCCCTCCCTACCTCCCCACCTACACCCTCTCCACCTATCTTCTTTACTCTCCATCTTCGGTCCGCCTCCCCCTCTCTCCCTATTTATTCCAGTTCCCTCCCCCCATCCCCCTCTCTGATGAAGGGTCTAGGCCCGAAACGTCAGCTTTTGTGCTCCTGAGATGCTGCTTGGCCTGCTGTGTTCATCCAGCCTCACATTTTATTATCTAGGTAGAAATGGTTGGACAGATTGTCTCTCAGTTTGCATCAGTTCACATTTAGTCAAGAGATAACACAGTGTGGAACTGGATGAACACAGCAGGCCCAGCAGCATCATAGGAGCAGGAAGGCTGATACTTCGGGCCTAGACCCTTCTTCAGAAAAGGGTCCACAGTTCCTACTATCTCTGAAGCACATTTAGTCAACCACATTTGTGATTGATAACATGATAGATAAATACGGCAGACCAGCCACATCACCGTTCTTCCCTCCAGCTCTCAGTCACGTTCCCTTTGAAAGCTGTTTTGCTGCCTGCATCGCAGCGTTTTACGGGAGATAAATGATCCGATACAGATGTTGCTATGGCTGCAGCTAAAACTGTACGGAGAACTGCAGCTTTTCTCTGTTTCTGTTTATTAGAGTGAGCCTCTTGGGCACTTCTTCTCAACGCAGTTGACCTTCTGTTTGGGACCCTGAAGGCAATCTGGAAAGCATTAAAAGTGAGATCTGAAAACGCCAAGGCCGAGAGATCAGAGAGAATCTCTGCAGAGTGCAGTCAGTGTGCATGTCCGGGCTTCCCATAGAAACAGCGCTGCTCAATCCTCTGGGCCTGCTCCACCGTCTATTAGTTCACAGCTCATCCAATTATAACCTCAAACTTTATATCCCCCTGTATATCACCAATAATCTTCCACCCCCCACCAACATGATTAAAGAATCTATCGATCTTGGCCTTAAAACTATTTAAATAAAGGTGAGGAAGTCTGCACATGCACTGGTGCTGATTAACAGCACAACATGAAGCCTGTTAAACGCCACTCAACCCTACTCATTTCAGTAATGTTAGAATCATAGAATTCCTACAGTGTGGAAACAGGCCATTCGGCCCACTCAGTTCACACCAACTCTGTGAAGAGCACCTCCTTTAAACTGGGCCCTCAGGGAACACTTACCATTCACCATATCCATACGCCTCATGATTGTAAAAGCCTCTACAAGGGTCACCTCTCGACCTCCTACACTCCAGCAAAAGAGGTCCCAGCCTTTTTTAATAACCCAAATATCTGGCAACGTCCTGGTCAAACTCTTCTGAACCCTTCTCCAGCTTAGTAATATCCTTCCTGTAACGGGAAGACCGGAACTGGACACAGTACTCCAGCAGGAGCCTCACCAACATTTATGTTGTCTGGCTTAACCTCTCATTCAAAAGACAGGGCCATCCTGACAGTGCAGCACTCACTCAGTCCTGCACAGAACTACCCACTTAAGTCGATGCTGTGAGATAATTCTGCAAAACTGAGGGGTTGAGAAATACCACTCAGTTTACAGTCACATCCCTGATGTAAGGGACTGACAGTCACTGCTGGCACAGATAGATCCAGGTGCTATACTAGACAATTGGACTGACCATTTCTTTGGAATGGGGTCCTGCAACTTTCAAACTGTTACCACCCAGCAGCGCAAAAGGGAAACAGATGGTAACGTTTTTAATAAAACAGTACGCAGGATGTGAGCGATTAAAAGCGAATGCTCGCTTGAAAGAGAAGTCTTTTCTTTAAAAGAAATCAAAAGAAGCTGAGCAGCAATCATTCTGCACTAGCTCCGCTCATCAGAGCTGTACATTTGATGGAAAGTCATTGCCAAGACCCATTTAACTTCAAATGGAAGTGCAGGAAGCAAAACAGGAATAGAACGGGACGTCAATTTAAAAGGCGAGCAAGCGACTGAATATTGTTGGAATCGAGATGCAACTTACTGCCTTCGCTACTCACAATGCAGTCTCCTCTACAATGAGGAAACAAAGTGTAGACTGGGTGACTGCTCTGCATTCTGCTCGCAAGAAAAGACCCTGAGCTACCTGTTGCCTGCCGCTTTAACACACCACCCTGCTCCCTGGCCAACATCTCTGTTTCTGGCTTGCTGCAGTGTTCCAACGGACCTCAGTGCAAGCTGGAAGAACAACACCTCAATTTCCGCTCGGGGACCCTGAAGCCCTCCAGACTCGATATCTAATTCAACAATTTTAGGGCCTGAACTCTCCGATGTCCTAGCCCCCAGCCTCACACACCAGGTTTTGTTACTTGCCATTACACACCCCCAGCTGTTAGTCACTGACAGCCCCCATGAACAGCTATTCACCCTCCCAGTCTGATCATTATCAACTCCTTTGTCTGTCCAACTCTTCTCCTTTCTCTTTGGGTTCCAACCCTTTCCTATCAATTACACAGCATCTCCCTCCCTACCTCCTGCAAATAAACCAACACTTTCCCAGCTGCCATCTGTTCTGAGGAAGAGTCAAAGACCTGCTGGGCTTTTCCAGCAACTTTGCTTTTTGTTTCTGATTTTCAGCATCCGCAGTTCTTGCAGTTTTCATCAAGAATTATCCAACAAAGGGTCATCAGCCTGAGGTGTTAATGCTCTGCAGGTACTGGCTGGTCTGATGAGTTCTCTAAACCTCTTCTTTTTATCCTGAACTTACATTATAACAGGATGTGAGAGTGATAGACAGAGAGAGGGAGAAAGTTCAGAGGGTAGGAATATGTGCGAGAGAAAAAGCACTAACATAACGGAAAGGATCTGTGTGTGAGCGCATAAGGAAGTGCCTGCTTGCGCCAGGGTTACCAACTTCCTGAATAGTGTCCGGGATACCCCTCTTTAACAAACACACAGTTGCAGGATATTTACATCCAGCTGCAGTACACCAGTGTGCTTAACCAACCCCATCATCGCCTTCAATCTGCCTGACACAATTCCCATTGCATTCCATCTTTCCCATGCCATCCATCCACTTTTGCAAGAACGGGGCCAATCCTGGTAACTCCGATGTAGTGGTGTGTGTGGAGGAGGATTGGGAAAGGAAGGGTTTTTGTGTGGTATAGTAAGGACTTGCCTCTTCGGAAATGATGTGTGTGAGTGAGAGAGAGCGCTTGTGTGTGAAAGCAAATGGGAGCTGATGTTTACAAGCGATACAGGTGTACAGCAAATAGAACACACACATATTCACTCTCACATACATACAAACACACACACACACAGACTCTCACACAGAAACACCAACACACACGTGCACACACACACACACACACACGCACAGACTCTCATATAGAAACGCCAACACACACACACACACACATGCACACACACTCTCTCTTCCTCTTCTCTCTCACACACACAAACACATTTAGACAGACACATTCTCAAACATAAACACAAACACACTCTCTTACACACAAATAGAGACAGGCACACACAAACTAACACTCTTGGACACACACACACACAGACACAGACACACACATTCACAGATACACACACACACACACACACACACACGTAGACACAGACACACAGAAACACACACACACACAGAAACACACACAGCAAAAGGCAGATATGAAGAGATTTGAGAGCGAACACAAACAGGGGAAAAGGTGACAGGAGTGACAAACATTCACACAGATGGATAAACAGGAGGAGAGATCCTGAGACGCATCAGAATTCATAAATAACTCCTCACTGCATCTTGCTTTGAAATGGATAACACGAACTGTGAGGCATCTTGACTAAATTAGGTCATCACTCCTTTCCACAGAACACGGAACTTATTCATTCAGCCCTAGTTAAGCAGCACTGTGCCGTCTTACACAAGTTTACATACGAAAGGAGCAGGAGTCCATTCAGGCCTTCAAGCCTGTAGCAGTATTCAGTACAATTGTGGCTGACCCTCCTGCTTCTCTGTACTAATCACACTTAAAAAAAATTTTGTGAGGTATCTATCAAGAGCTATTTGAAGACAATAATTCCTGCCATAAAGTTGTAACTCGTGACTGAAAAGTGCAACTTTAAACAACATGACAAGCTAATCCAATTAGTCCAATATAACCCATGTATTGTCGGGGCAGATGGTGGTGTACTAATAAAGTCACTAATCCAAAGGCCCAGACAACTTCTCTGAAAAAAAGCTGGAATGTAAAGCTCGCTCAGTAGCATCAATTGCCGTGAAAACCTTTTCTTGGCATATTATTTCCCCCATTTTAAACATTTTTTTAACCACCAATAAAACACCCGCGTAGGCAATTAAATATCTGTGTGCAAGGCCCGCTTGCAGCAACACAAGCCATCAGGCGTGTTGGGCGAGAGGAAAGGGGGTAAACCAAATGGACACTGGTCGGGGGGTGGTGGGGAGATAAAGCAAGGGATTCGCCAAGTTGCTCATCCCTCCCTCAAGGTATCAGGAGCATTTACGGGCCCTGCGTTCTCCCCCCACTCCCAAGGATATCTGGGCATGAACGAACCCGCAGAAGGGCAGGCAGTCAGCAGAGATTACCCGCTCCACAGCCCATTGCCTATACCTGTTTAAAGCCAGCCTGGTCAGGTCCAGGAACAGGCCCAATGCGTCTACTTGAAATTTCATAATTTTTTCTAAAATTTAAATTATTTTCCTAAATAAACAGTTCAGATGTAGTGGGACTTGAACCTGGGCCTCCCGTTTCAGAGGCAGGGCTTATGCTTAGGCGACGAGTTCCAGTTGAGCAGTCTACTGCCTGTTACCAAGGAAACTCATTGCTAACAAATGCCACAAGGAGATTAATTAATGATTCCCCAGGGGCCCTGCAGGGGTTATCACTGTGAGCGAAACAACTTTGAAACTGAATTGAAATATACGAAAGGAGTGTGCTAATTCTTGCCAATTTACCTCACACTAGCGGGTAGCCCACATCTGCTGCGCACCTTCCCTCCCTGCTAACCAAGCATCCTTCTACCCAAGATAACAAACTGTGGAGCTGGATGAACACAGCAGGCCAAGCAGCATCTCAGGAGCACAAAAGCTGACCTTTCGGGCCTAGACCCTTCATCAGAGGGGGGAATGGGGAGAGGGAACTGGAAGAAGGTACCCTCCGGAACAACCCCAGGGAATCTCTCTCCCACCGCAACCCCCCCGCCACCCCTCCCCACCCCCCCCACCCACACCCTCCTCTCCACCCATCTCCCCCACTCTCCATCCTCCGTCCGCCCTCCCCCTCCCTCCCCATCCACCCCAGTTCCCTCTCCCCATCACCCCCCCCCCCGACGAAAGGTCCAGGCCCGAAACGCCAGCCCCCGCGCTCCCGGCCCGCCGTGCTCATCCAGCTCCACACCCCGTTATCTTGGATTCTCCAGCATCTGCAGTTCCCATTATCACCTATAGTTCTTTGGTGGTTGTTTTTGACTAGACCGGACCTTAAGGCCTTTTTCTACCCAATCCCACCTGCCCATCCCTCTCCTGCTCGCTGCCTAATCCACTTTCCGCTCACCTACTTCCTACTCCCTGCCCCTCCCATTCCCTGAAGTTCCACCATCTCCAACCCCTCGTTCCCCACCTGTTCCCCAACCCTTCTATTCCTTGACTCGCCCATCTCCTCACCACCCTTATCCGCAACTGGTCAAGTCATGGGCTATCCTTTACAAAGTAACGCTGGCTCTCTGTGATCTGCTAAAACCTTTCTCAGTGATCACTCACTCTACCATCAATCGCAGGTTCCCGTGGTCTCCCAATCACTGATATTCAGCCAATTGGTTGTGAAGAGTCTGAGATTCAGGTCAACAGGTCCAAGGGATTGGACATTGAATCATTTATTGATATTTTGTTTACTATATTTGTTATGTCCCAGTTCCTGGTTCAACCCTAGGGAGAACCACAGAACCCTTGCAGTGTGGAAGCAGGCCATTCGACCCATTGAGTCAACGCTGACCTCTGAAGAGCTTCCCACCCAGTCCCAGGCCCCCAGTCTATCTCCATAACCCTACATTTCCCATGACTAATCTACCTAGCCTGCACATCTCAGGCAATTTAGTATGGCCAGTCCACCTAACCTACACATCTTTGGACAGTGGGAGGAAACAGGATCACCCAGAGGAAACCCACGTAGACACGGGGTGGGGGGTAACGTGCAAACTCCAAGCAGACAGTTGCCAGAGGGTGGAATCGAACCCAGGTCCCCAGCGCTATGGGGCAGCAGTGTGAACCACAGAGCTACCATTCATTCTAACCAACATTTCCGCTTCGATCTCTGTTGTAAATACAGACACAAGGTACTTATTCAACATGTCCCGCATGCATCTTGACAGTGTCACCCTTGCCAGATTGAACAGCCCCACTGGGTAAAGGCAGTTCATTTGGCAAACAAACACCCCAATTTCTCTTTCTGCTTGAATATTTCTTTCCCTCCAGCGCCTCAGAACTATGTGGATTGATGTCGTTGGAGCTGGACTTGAACCCCCGGCCTTCCGACTCGCAGAGCCAAGAACAGAACGTCGTTGAGAACCACCCAACCGCATCACAGGTGTTGCCACTTTGCTCCACAGCCAAAACATAACCGCGATGCAGGGGTCGAGGCTCAGGCTCTGCCCCTGGCGTACTTAACGGGAGGGTTTAGTAAGATTGGCCGGGATGGACTTAACTCTGTTGTAGAAGGATTTGGTGAGATTTGAGGTCACACATCTTGATGAATATCTCAAAATTCTGAACAACATGTTACGCAAGCTGTTTGCTGTGCAGTTACTCCCCACAAACAGGATACTTGCACCAGGCCAAAAGGATGTTTTGCCCACCACATGACTGAGCCCATATTGTGTAGGAATTTCCAAGCTGGTATGACGCCAAGCACATCCTAATGGCTGACTGGTCAAAAAAAACTTGTTCCTCCATCCATCTGTAATACATGCCCCACCAGACCGAGCTTGCAAAACCTAAAACGAAACATCTGGACCCTTCTTCAGAAAATGAATTCAGAATTTTCTGAAGAAGGCTCCTGGCCCGAAACATCAGCTTTCCTGCTCCTCTGGTGCTGCTTGGCCTGCTCTGTTCATCCAGATCCACATCTTGTTATTTCATCTGTTGTTTGATGAGTTTCTGTGACGGGGGCAGGGCTTGCTGGCCAATCCCAAGTTTGTTCATCACTCCAATAACTGCCATTTAAAGCGAGGTTTTATTTATACTTAATAGCGGTGCTGCATATTCAGGTACAGGGACCTGCCCTTGTAGTCATCCAGCACAGAAACAGACCCTTCAGTGCAACCAGTCCATGCTGACCATAATCTCAAATTAAACTAGTCCCAACTGCCTGCTCCTGGGCCATTTCCCTCCAAACTTTTCCTAATTATGTATCTATCCAAATGTCTTAAAACGTTGTAATTGCACCCACATACACCACTTCATCAGGAAGTTCATTCCACATGCGAACAACCCTGTTGTATAAACAATTTGCCCTTTGTGTCTTTTTTAAATCTCTCTCACCTTAAAAATGTGCCCCCTAATCTTGAAATGCCCCATCCTCGGGAAAAGCCAACTCCCATTAACTCTATCCATGCCTACCATTATTTCATAACCTTCTGTAGGTTTGCCTTTCAGCCTCCTATGGTCCAGTTAAAAAAAGTCTCTGGCTATCCAGACCTTTTTCATCCTGTAAATCTCTTCTGAATCCTCCCCATCTTATTAATATCCTTCCTGGGCAACCAGAACTGGACTCATTATTCCAGAAGAGGCCTCACCAACATCCTGTACAACCTTAACATGACATCCCAACTCCTACACTGAAAGGACTGAGCAATGAAGGCAAGCATGCCAAATGCCTTGGATATAAAATTGTAAAGGAAAAGTCAGTAGGGAGCGGGATTAATTGGAAAGCACTTCCACTGATTCACAAAGACAAGATAAGATGAATGACCTCCTTTAACGCTGTGTCACTTGTCCGTAGGCACATGGCAAGCTCTAAAAGAAAAGTCCTTCTCAAATTCTAGCTCTCTTCAAGTCTCATTCACTGCTAACTCTCTTACTCTCTAATTCATGCTTGCTCCAAATCATACAACTCTGTATCTAAACACAGACCAAATCACAAGTACCCAATCTTCAGGGTATGGCTCCTTCTTCAAATCATGCATCCATGGAATGTCCTCTTCCCTGATGTATCGCAGTGTCCTAATGTCTCAGGCAAAGCTCCTCAAGCTGCATCCACCTACTGCAGATATGGTTACCATAGATCACACAGGTGTCCAGTAGCTCACACACACTGTAGCTGCGACGCAACACCTGCCTTGTGATCTTTCTGTGTTTTGTTCGATTAATTGGATTTCAGAAATATTGCTCAACTGATGACTGCAGTTATGTGATATACCAGACTAAAAAAATCTTAATTGTGGTTCTGAAACTTTAGTTCCTGAGCCAAAGACAGTTCCAGATTGCCTCCATCCTCCGTGTGAGCAAGTGTTTCTTGACATCAAGAAGTGGGTAACCTGTTGTTTGCAGGCAGTGACCCCACGCCCCAGCCCATAGTTAGAGGTGCATAATTTTATAAGGAGGATACAAGGGCTGGGTGCATGGTACACAAGGTGGAATAAAGAATGGGGATGTGTAGGGCTGTGAGGACTGATAGGTGGAAGGCTGTTCGACTGACATTATTACAACTGTGACAAAATCCCGGAGCACAATGCTGGGGAATTTAAGCAGCTCACCTCATTGAACCTGGTAGCCTCTAATGGCTACCTCCTTTCTCTTTCTGAGAAATTCCACTCACTGCCCAGCCCTCCTGCCTTCTGGAATGAAAATCCGACCAAAGCAAGCAACATTCCCCCCCACCTCCCCCACCAAGGCATGGAGGCTGAGCCTGGACACTTCCCAGTGTTAACTGCCTAGGTGTAGGATTGGAAGCCCAATCCTCTGACGCTACTGGTTAAAGGCTTTTTGTTCAGACAGGAGCGAAAATCTCTGGACCTGCAACATTAGCAGCTTCTCTCTCCATCGTTGCTGCCCGAACTATCGAGAAAGTCAAACCTTCCCCCTTTCAATCTCAGACTTCCAGCCTCTGCATTATTTTGCTTCTGTGAAAACCTTTGAAAGAGTCAGTTTGCTGCTTCGTTTAGCTGAGGGAGGGATTCAGACGGGTGTTTGTGGGAATAACATCACAGGCTAGTCACTGTGACAATTTAATGCTGAAAAAGACAATGATGTGGTAGAACTGTTTACAGCAGGAAGTCAATGGTTTCCCTGGCAACATCTCATCCTCACAGGAAATGTTCTAAGCCCCAGATGCCACCTCTTTAAATTGGGACCAGATGGTTAAACTTAGCGTGGGCTGCTTGAACATTTTCACAAAATAATCAACAGGATGAAAGAAGTATCTTGAAGCAGGATCAGTGTCAATTTATTGTGATTAATACTGCGACTTTAATGGAGAGGAATTCCATTTTAGCTGAAAATATTCCCAAATTCCAATTTATTTTGTGAGTGTTAGCAGCTGGGCCTACTTTTATTGCCCAACCCTTCTTGCCACTGGTGGTGAGCCACCATTTTCTGAAGGTCAGGATTGGAATTAGGTTAAATTTTCAGGCCACTTGGCCCATCTAGTTCACAGGAGACACCCCCTCATCCTCCTCCTTTTCCGTTTCTTTCCTTCCATGTCATGTAGGTTTAACGTGGCAAGGCCAGCATTCGTTGCCCATCCCTAATTGCCCTTGATAACTAGGTTGCTAGGCCTTGGTTGCTAGGCCTTTGCATGGGGCAGTTAAGAGTCGACCACATCGCTGTATGCGTCTGAAATCATCTCCTCATACCCCAGTAATATCTTTATCCCAGAGGGTAAGGAAGGTAGATTTCCTTCCCTGAAGGACAATAGTGAACCAGATGGGTTTTCCCTTTACAATTTAGAATGACTATACGGCCACCATTAGACTCTTGATTCCAGACTTCTAATGAACTCTATGTCTAGCAGCTTCCACGGCATGATTCGAACCCTAGTTCCCCAGGACATTTCCAGGGTCTCCAGATTAATTGTCTGGAGATAATAACACTAAGTCATTGCCTCCTCCCTCTCTCCTTCATGCATTTACCTCACTTGCTCCTGGGTTTATCAGTGACTATCTTATATTTGTGTTAGCACAAGGCCGAGGGCACAAGGAACAAACTGTAGGAATTGGGCAGAAACCCTTGGGTCATGAAGCTCACCTCACCCGTGACCAGGTACTTGCCATCTGGAGAAAAGGCCACCGCCGTGATGGTTTTCCTGGGAGAAATAAAGGACAAAGTCAGAGCTCGTCGCATAAAAGCCAGTAGGTGCTACAAATCAAACCTGGCTCAAGTGATCTCTTGGGCCGGTCCCAAGCAAAGGTACACTTCCTTTTCTCCTTCCTCTGATTCCCTTCTCTCTATCCTCCTCCCGGTCGTCTCCCTGCCCCCAGGCACTGGGGTTGAAAGGATAAATCTGCTCCTGCCAGCCAGGTGACATGCCAATGGCATGTAAGAGTGTCATGTAGTGGCACCATGGGGCTGTAGTCCCATCTGTGTTCTGTGCTCCCACTCACTTTAACTGCCCCCTGAGTGCAGTGAATTTACCACCAAACTCTTCCCCTCAGTCCAGCTGATATCAGCTGGAAGGATGCGGCTGGGTCCTCACATGGCTCTGCGAGCGAACAATGTCCTACCTCGATCCATTCAGTATATGGTGCTGCTTGTTCTTCTTGGGATTAAATAGTACAACCACACACCTGAAACGGGAGAAGAAAAAGAAACAAACCCAGTGTCACGACTGAAGGTGGAATAATTGAACAGAATCGAAGCACAGAAGGCGACCATTCGCTCCGTTGTGCCTGTACTGGCTGTCTGAAAGAATGAATGTCTAATGCCCCACTCCCCGCTGTGAGTGAGTAACTGGCACCTTCACCCATTTCCCACAACTATCTCATTCCCCTTTGTGAACCTCAATTGACAGGAGCTTCGCCACACTCTCAGACAGTGCATTTCAGACCCTAATCTCTCACTTTGTAAAACAAAATATTTTTCCTCGTGTCTCCACTGTTCCTTTTGTCGACTAAATTAAACCTGAGCTCTCTGACTCTTGTTCTTACGGGCGGTAGCTTTCCTTCATCCAGACCTCTCGTGATTCTGTGTATGGCTCTATGACCTCCGCCAGACCTCCTCTCAACCATCTCCTCTCCGAGTCCTAACTTCTGCTATGATTCCATCCCAGGAGCTACTCTTGTGAATCATGCGAACACATAAACCAAGAGCAGAAGGCCATTCAGCACCCGCCCCCCCCCCCCACCCCCGAACCTGCTCTGTCATTAAACACGATCATGGCTAAATTGATTGCGACTGCATTTCTGCCTAGCCCCCATAGCCTTTAGTCCCCTTGCTTGTCGACAGTCTGTCTCCACCTGCCTTAAAAAAAAATTCAAAGACTCTGCATCTACCACATTTTCAGGGAGGAAGCTTCAAAGACAAATGACCCTCTGCAAGGAAACATTTTGCTTCTTCTCTGCTTTAAACGGGCGACAACTACGACCCCCAGTTCTAGATTCTTCCACAAGAGGAAACATCCTTTTCACACTGACCCTGTCGAGGCCCCTCAGGGTCTTACATGTTTCAAACAAGTCGCCCGCTGTTCTTCAATACTTCAGTAGCCAGTCCAACCTTTCCTCATAAGACACCACTCCCTCATTCTAGGTATTTGACCTAGAAGCATTCTCTGAACTGGTTCCCATGCATTTAAATCCTTCCTTGAAATGAAGGTGACCGTAGTACTCCAGATGCAATCTTGCATGTGTCCGGAGTAAGAGACCCTAACCTCCCTATGTTTATATTCTGTTCTGCGCACAACAAATGATAATACTTCTATTTGTTCTCCCAATTACTTGCTGTACTTTGCTGCATGCTAACCTTGTGCAATCCATGTACTAGGTCATCCAGATCCATCTGCATCTCATAGCAATTTTTGTGTTTGCTTTGATCCCCTCACTCTCTTCCTAAACGTGGTATTGAGCGCAGGGCACAATACCACTGCTAAATCTGAACATATTTTATACGGGTTTAATGTAACTGAGTCAGTATAACAATATACAATGCAATCCTGATAGTTCGGGGTGAGTGAATCACTGAGAGATAGTGTCATAGAGTTGTACAACACGGAAACAGACCCTTTGGTCCATCCTGTCCATGCCAACCAGATATCCTAAACTAATCTAGTCCCATTTGTCAGCATTTAGCCTGTATCCCTCCAAACCCTTCCTTTCACGCCCCCATCTGGATGTCTTTTAAATATTGTAACTGTACCAGCTTCTATCACTTCCTCTGGCAGCTCATTCTGTACATGCAACATCCTCTGTGTGAAAAAGTTGTCCCTTAAGCCCCTTTTACATCTTTGCCCTCTCATGCCTATCCGTGCCCCTCATGATTATATAAACCTCTCTAAGGACAACACTGCCCCCCCACCTCCCAACACCGCCCCCATCCCCATCCCCGGCCTCCGACACTTCAGGGGAAAATCACAAATACTGCAGCGAAACCACTGCAAAGAAAGAGATAAAGCAACTAGGTTTTGTCGGGAGTCGTGATTTATATGAAATAAATAAGGTTGTTTGAAAATGGCTGTTTATTTGGGGAATGAATCAAAGCAGAAAAGAACTCAGAGAATATTGAAACAGACTCTACAAAAATATCAGAAAGCTTCAATATTTCTGAAGTACTTTTGACACTAATTAAAATATTAATCTGGAGGATTAATATTATTTTTAGATTACTGTTCCCAGACAGCGGTGCAACAGCTTCCTGTTTGCTGAGATAGAGGATGCTGGGTATGTTGGCTACACGTAAAACTCCGAAATCACAAAAACCAACACATCAGGCACCGTGCAAATAATAGCAGCCTGGTGCTAATGATGCAATTCTGGACAGACGTACCCCCCAACAATTCATCCACTAAACAAAGGAGCCCAGACTGGGGAGGCAACGGCCTAGTGGTATTATCGCTGTACTGTTAACCCAGCGGTAATGTTCTGGAGACCTGGGTTCAAGTCTCACCGCAGCAGATGGTGGAGCTTGAATTCAATAAATATCTGGGGCTAAGAGTCGAGTGATGACTCTTAAGACTCTAGTGAATCAATTGTCAGGGGAAAAACCCATCTGGTTCACTAATGCCCTGTAGGGAAGGAAAAGGGGCATCCTCACCTGGTGGGGCCTAAGTGTGACTGCAGGCCTGCAGCAATGCAGTTGACTGTAAACTCTGGGCAATTGGGAATGGGCAATAAATGCTGCCTGGCCAGCAATTCCGACATCCTGTGTACGAATACAAAAAAAAGACAGAAAGGCAGTGGCTCCCACTAGACTAAGAAACTAATTGTAGCATGCTGTCTAAACTATTGGCTCTTGTTTCAAACTATTAAGTGTACCTCCCTGGCTGGCCAGAACTATAGAAAGTTCCAGAAAATTGTTTAAAGCTATAGAAACAGGGTTTACCACAGAACTGCTCTTGGAATCGTCTGAGGCCATCTGAGGAGATCAGCATGGCAACAGGCCAAGACCAGGTGACCGTCGGGAGAGACAGAGGGAGAGAAAGCAGCTTTGCAGACTAAGAGACTTGAAGGTTGGTGGAGTTGTGGGCAGCTTGGAGGGCTGTTGTAGGTTGCAACAGGACGTTGACAGGATGCAGAGCTGGGCAAAGAAGTGGCAGATGGAATTCAACCCAGAAAAGTGCGAAGTGATTCATTTTGCAAGGTCAAATTTGAATGCAGAATACAGGGCAAATGGCAGGATTCTCAACAGTGTGGGGGAACAGAGGGATCATGGGGGTCCCTGTCCATAGATCCCTCAAACTTGTGACCCAAGTTGATAGGGTTGTAAAGAAGGCGTATGGTGTGTTGGCTTTCATTGGCATGGGAATTGAGTTTAAGAGGTGTGAAGTTATGCTGCAGTTCTGTAAAACTCTGGTTAGACCACACTTGGAATATTTGTGGTCAATTCTGGTCACCTCATTATAGGAAATATGTGGAAACTTTACAGAGGGTGCAGAGGAGATTTACCAGGATGCTGCCTGGGCTGGAGGGTAGGTCTTATGAGGCAAAGTTGAGGGAGCCAGGGCTTTTTCAATTGGAGTGAAGAAGGATGAGAGGTGACTTGATAGAGATGCACAAAATGATGAGAGGCACAAGATGATGACAGTGGATAATCAGAGACTTTTTCCCAGGGTGGAAATGACTATTACAAGGAGGCATGATTTTAAGGTGACTGGAGGAAGATATAGGGGAGATGTCAGAGGTTAGTTCTTCACACAG
Source organism: Stegostoma tigrinum (assembly GCF_030684315.1). NCBI lineage: Eukaryota > Metazoa > Chordata > Chondrichthyes > Orectolobiformes > Stegostomatidae > Stegostoma > Stegostoma tigrinum. Next base: position 80,023,756 of record NC_081363.1, on the reverse strand, counting down.
AGAGTGGTGGGCATGTGGAATGTGCTGCTGGCAGTGTAGTGGAGTCAGATGCTTTAGAGATGTTTAAGCAAATCTTGAATAGGCACATGGAGGATCGTAAAATGTGGGGTATACAGGGTAAATTGATCTTAGTAGGATAATAGGTCGGCACAGCATCGTGGGCCGAAGGGCCTGTATTGTTCTATGTTCTAAGGCAGACAGAGAGCGTAAATCTACAAGAGACTCTGGGAGTATTGTAACCTTAAGGAGCCAAATAGTATTAAAGATTAGGCTAGTGTTAAAGATTATTGTAACTTTGTTTCTACTAAAGGTGGGACTGTTTTGCATTGGTAATGGCTTGTGTTCGTGGTGATATGACCTGGGCAAATTTATTTATCACATTCTGTACGGGGTTGTCTAACCTGTTTAAGGAGGAACCAGGCAACAGTGGGAATGCATGTAAGATTCGTCCATTAATATCCAGGAGTTTGGGTGAATAAGCAAATGCATCTTTGTCACTAAAGTCTAGCACAAAAGAGAATCAACCACATTCTTCATGGAAATTCGCTACCCATCACAAGTTATCCCAATACATTAGAATCCAATAGCAGGGCAGCGAATGCGAAGTATCTTGATCAGGCAATTGAATATAGTGTGCTGGAGTGGGAAAATGTTTGATCCAAGTAAATCTATACAATGTGAGTTGATAGAACAGATCTTAACTTAATGGAATCCAATACAAGGTAGCACATTTGCTCCAATGCAGGTGAATATAACGTGAGTGAACGTGACTTAGATTTCAGCCCAGTGGAACTCCACTGATGTGGAAAAGTGAGAAAGTTTTGTTTCTTTTATTCATTGACAGGATGAGGGCTAAGCCAGCGTTTATTGCCCATCCCTGGTAGCTCAGAGGGCAGTTAAGAGTCAAACACATTGCCATGGGTCTGGCGTCACATGTAGGCCAGACCAGGTAAAGATGGCAGTTTCCTTCCCTAAAGGACATGAGTGAACCAGGTGGGTTTTTCCCCAGCAAATGGTTTTGTGGTCATCTTTAGACTCTCAATTCCAGATTTTTATCAAGTTTAATTTCCACCATCGGCCAATGACCCGATGGTTGCCGCCCTTACCCAGTCGTGACTCTAGCAAAACAGCAAGGTGGCTGGCTCTTAACTGCACCACACAGCAAGCCACTCAGCTCATGGACAATTAAGAGAGGAAGTAAATACTTGCTTTGTCATCGATGCCAATGTTCAACGAATAAACACAAAACAAAAGTAAACGGATGATTGACCATAAGGCATAGGAGCAGAAGTTAGGCCATTCAGCCCATCAAGTCTGCTCCACCATTCGATCATTGCGGGTAAGTTTCCCAACCCCATTCTTCCGCTTTCTCCCTGTAACCCTTACTCCCCTTGAACCTATCTATCTCTGTCTTAGATGTAGTCAATGACCTGGCCTCCACACCATTCTGTGGCAGTGAGTTCCATAGATTCGTCACTCTCTGGATGAAGAAGTTTCTCCTTATCTCCATTCCAAAATGATCTTCCCTTTACTCTAAGGCTGCGCCTTCAGGTTCCCGTCTCTCCTACCAATGGAAACATCTTCCCAACATCCAATCTGTCCAGGCCATTCGTATTCTGTAAGTTTCAATTAGATCCACCCTCATCCTTCTAAACTCCATCGCACATAGACCCAGAGTCCTCAAACAGTCCTCATATCTTGAGCTTTTTCATTCTTGGAACCATTCTCGTGAACCTCCTCTGTACCTGTGCTGCTGATAAGTCGGACACCTCACAATGGGATGACAAAAGTGGCACGTTCCTTCGTTCAAAGAATGCCACTCCTTTCTCTTGCTGCCTTAATTGACTTCACTCCCTTGTCAGGCCTTTCTTACCTTTACATTTGACCATTTGCCAATTCACTTTTGGCTGGTCCAGCCTCTGTAAATGTGAGGTGACCCTGAACCCTGCTGACTGTGTCTAATATCACTAACCTATGTTGGCCCAAGCAACATCTGGTCTGAAAATGCTCATCCTTTTTCAAATCTCTCCACAGCCTCACAACTCCCAGTTTCTGTAGCCTGTTTACCCTCTGGAATGTCTAACTCTTGCCTCTTGAGCACCTTGATTTTAATTGCTGCTGGCCTCAAGCTCTTGAATCTTCTTCCTACATCTCCCTGGCTCACGTCCCTCCTTTAAGACATTCCTTAACACGTACTGCTTTTGACCAAGTTTTTGGGTATTATGTTTCATTATGTTACCCCTGTGAGACAGTGAAGTCCATTCCATTCCATTAAGCATGATACATACATACAAAATATTATTCCAACAGCATTTACACTTCAAAGACATTCCATTGCTTTTCTTTAAATTCTTTCATGGAAGTTGACATCTTTGGTCGGGCCAGCGTTTCTTGCCCATCCCTAATTTCTCTTGAGCTGAATGATTTGCCACACCATTTCAGAGGGCAGTTCAGAGTCACGCTTGGAGATGGAATGGTACACCAATGTGTCTACTGGTTTACTGTAATCATATGGCCTCTACCATGGCTCCCATCTTGCAGCCGCTTTTCGAAAAAGTCACAGTTCATCATAGAATCCCTACAGTTTGGAAGCAGTTCAGAAATTTTTGAAGGGTCTAGGCCCAAAATGTTCCTCTGATGATGTTTGGCCTGTTGCATTCATCCAGCTCTACACCTTGTTATCTCAGATTCTCCGGCATCTGCAGTTGCTACTATCAACAAAAATGATGTCCTTTCTTTGTATTGATGCTAACTTAGTTCAAGAAGATTTGATCACTGGAATCCCATAGAATAGACTGTCTGAGGCATTGTTATAAATGATTCTTCCAAGTACCTCTGCCTCCCACACATGACCAGGTTTAAACAGCTACAATCATTCTCCTCCGGGTAAACTTTCATTGTAATTCAAACGGAGTTACATTTAGCAATTTACCACAATTACCACAACACTGATCAGCTCTGAGAGATAAGAAGAGCCGCGGATGCTGGAGACAGAGGCAACACAGTGTGGAGCTGGAGGAACACAGCAGGCCAGGCAGCATCAGAAAGAGCAGGGAAGCTGATGTTTCTCTTCGGGACCCTTATTCAGAAAACCTTCAAAGTAACCACGTCTCAATGCTATGGAAAATGACGACAAACCCATGCAGAATATTTTGGTGGTGAGTATAATTGGCAATGAATACATTTTGGGAGGTCGTAACAGGTTCTGTATAAATGCAAGATTCTATAACACAGACAGTCCACGAAAAATTTGATAGGATCTGGGAAGATACTTGCAGCGTCAGCGCTGTTTCACTGACACACTGACAAACAGGGGCAGCTAACTAACCTCAACCTGCACAGAGCGACAGTATAGCTTGTGGGCCAGGGAGGCTCAATGCTGAGGTTAATTGGGTCTCTCTGTTTGCACAGAGACAGCTAGCAAGCATCATTGTAACGAGCCTAAATCAGTGCATCACCACTGACGTGCAGACGATGGGGCTGAGGCTGCTCGATTTAACCATGTCTCAATGTTACAAAAATGGTGACAAGCCACACGGGAACATTTTAGCAATGAATATAATTGATCTCGCTATTACGGGTGCAGACAGGGAAGGTGCCATGCGACGTCTCCAACTTAATGAAACAAAACGAGAATGCTGCGTGAGTGCTAACTCATGCAAACCTAAAGTGAAGCACTTAATAACCCCTTCTCCCGGCAGAACCTGGTGCTGATGCGTTCAGAGTGCTGTCTGTGCGGCGGTGCTCACTGTTCTGGGAAGCCACGGGCTAACGAAACGCCATAGGCAAGAAATCAACCAGCAAATTCAACTTGAGAAACCAGAAAGAACAACGCTCTGCCATGCAGCCCCAATTACAGAAACACTTCACTGACAACAACTTTCTACGGGGCTACTGAAACTTCTAATTGACTGATATGGTCAATATAGAATGCCCACAGTGCAGGAGCAGGCCATTCAGCCCATCGAGTCCACACCAGCCCTTCAAAGACCAACCCACGCAGACTCACCACCTCAAACCTAGCCCTGTAACCCTGCATCTCCCATGGCTAATCATCCCAGCCTGTACATCCCTGGGCACTGTGGGTAGTTTAGCATGGACGATCCACTCTAACTGGCACATCTTTGGAATGTGGAAGGAAACCGGAGCATTCAGAGGAAACCCACACAGACACAGGGAGAATGTGCAAACTCCACACAGACAGTCGCCCAAGGGATGGGTTTGAATCCCTGGTGCTGTGAGGCAGCAGTGCTAACCAGTAAACCAACGTGCCATAATACAGAAGTCTTTAAAGTTACTGGTTAATAAATTCACTAACATTACTGGCGTCTAATACCAATTGTGTATATCACTGATCTCTAATATTACTGGCTCCTAATATTAATGATCTCTGATATACTAGCCTCTAATATTGTTGCAGTCCCAAATATTTTTGGTTTGTAACATTACTGGCTGGAGATATTTCTTTCCCAACTATTACCGAAGGGATCCTCACACCAAGTTTTGAATATTATGAAGGTATTTAAAATTACCGTCCTTTAATATTGCGAGTCACTGATATTTCTGCAGTCTCCTAGTAGTAGCAGCCTCTAAAATTGTGGTTTACAATGTTATTACTCCCTTATATTACTGTGGTTGGCATACTAAACCTTGTATAACATAGGTCTTCAACATTACTGGTCTTCAGTCTCAAGTCCCATGCTACTACTGGCCTGTAATATTACTAACAGTAACCACAGTGAGTGTCACTGCCATTGAAGTTATAATTAATGTCACTTTCGCTCCTATCAGACAAGTCGTTTTATCACTATAACTCCTTAATCAACATCTAGTGTTCTTACCACTTGAGTGATATAAATTATTTCCTACTCTTAATTACTGAAATAATTTCAATTTAAAATCAAATGAAACCATAATTAATTAATGTCTGCGAGGGCAATATGTCCCATTTGGCAAGCATGATAAATTTAGCTTAGCTTTATGTAAAAGTTTGAGACATAACTACTTTTGTAGCTTAATGCAATCTCCTCAACGAACTGGCATACCGTTCTAAAACAGTTCCTAAATTTCCAGCCCTCGTCCTGCAAACGTACAGATTGACCCATTACCTCTGACGAGAATGACTTTTTCTCCGGTTGCCAATTATTCGTGCATTTATAAACCGGCAAGTTGTCTGTAATATGGAAGAGGAGCCCAAAGGAATTCTTACGGATGCCTACTTCGCTACATGTTACGAGCAGAGAGGTTCCTGCTCCATATAGCTGAGCAGAATAGACAGACAATGACAGATAGAATACCATAAAGAGCTAGAGGGAGGCAATACAGACTTAAAGGTACAAATCTAAAAACTGTGTCGAGAAGGAGGTGCATGAGATCCATGTGCACAGATTTTGAAGGTGATTAGATTAGATTTCCTACAGTGTGGAAACAGGCCCTTCGGCCCAACAAGTCCACACCGCCCTTAGAAGCTTCCCACCCAGACCCATCCCCCTATAACCCACACACCCCTGAACACTATGGACAATTTAGCATGCCTGATCCACCTAGCCTGCACATCTTTGGACTGTGGGAGGAAACCGGAGCACCCGGAGGAAACCCACGCAGACATGGGGAGAAGTTAATTAACCACTAGATACTGGGCTTCAAAGAGATACAGAGTAGGAAAGGCCTGCTGATAAGGTTTTGGCTTGGCCATGAATACAGTATTGCATCCAATTCTGATCACTATATTTCATCAAGAGTGTGAGGGCGCAGTGGAGTTTCATCAGAATGGCTCCCGGGGTGGAAGAGTTTAGTTATGCAACATTAAATTGGAGCAGCTGGTCCTTATCTCCCTGAAGCAAAAATGCTTGAGGGGAGATTTGTTAGAGGTAAACAAGAAGATGATAGGTTTAGATAAGGTCAACAAAAGAAAGGTGCTCCCCATTACCCGATGGGTGATTTAAGGTTCTGGGCAGAAGATAAAGGGAGAATGTGAGAATAGTGTTTTCACACAGTGAACGCTAATGACCTGGAGCTCCCTGCCTGCCAGGACAGTGGAAACAGATGCAATCAATGCTTTCTGAAAGCAAAAGGATAAGCACAAGTTATAAATAAAAACAGGAATGCAGCAGAGGAGTGAGAACTGATCTGGTTAAAAGAAATGTACATTTATATAGCACCTAACACATTCTCACAACATCCCAAAAGCTTTGTGGCTAATTTTTATTTCTGTCCTTGGCCTGCTCCCTTGAACCCCAGCTTAGGCTTCAGGAACTCCAGAATTCATCTGAACACAGCTTCATCTCAAAGGTTAGAGAACAAAACAACTGCTCTTGGCACACATGGGAAATACAACACCATGGGCACCATGGTTAGCTGGCAGGAAACAGTGGTAAGAGTAAATGAGTCAATTTCATGGCAAGATGTATCTAGCAGAGGGCCACAGAGGTCAGATCTACAGACTTAACTACTTGCTATCTGCATCAATGATTTGGATCAAAAGGCCAAAGGAGTGGTTGCTAAATTTACTGATCACAAAAATACAAACATTGTGAAGCGGCTATTGGAATCTGCAAAGGGAAATCAGTTACATCAGTGGGCAAAAATTTGGCAGAAATGATGTAACGTGGGAAAACGCACCTGTCTACCTTGGCAGAAAGAACAGAGAAGAACCATGTTAATTAAATGGAGAGAGACTCCAGAATGTTATGGTACAGAGGGACCTGGTGTTCTGCGACATGAATCAGAAACTGTATACAGTCGCAGCAAAAGTTTGGAAAGTCAAATGGAGTGATGGTACTTACCGCAAGGTGAATGGAGTATAAGGGTAACGATGTTTTGCTATAGTTGCACAAGGCTTTGATGAGGCCATATCTGCACACCTATGTACAGTTTTGGTCTTAGTGATGGAAGGATATAAATGTGTCATTAAGCAGTAGTGCCCAGAATGTACACTTGACTGATTCCTGGGATAAGGTGCTGTCTTGCGAGGAAAGATTCAAGAAGAGAGGCCTGTATCCAAGCAAAGATTTGAAGAATGAGGGCTGGTCTTATTGGAACGTTTGCAGTCCTGGAGTGTCTCAACAGCGTTGTAGATGTTGAAAGGATGTTTCCCCGTGTGGGAGAGTGTTCAGTGAGCCAAAACAATTTTATTTATCATCTTTCATTAAAGACAGATTCTTAAGCTTGCAGAGATGACACAATTGCCACTACTCCCCAGGGCAGAGAATTCCACAGACAGCCCCTAGTGTTCCAGCTTTTCATTCGCTCCCGGGTATCCGTTATTCTATATATAAACCATCTGAACCCCCCGATTAGATTCCAGTCTGTAACTCACTTCAAGCACCCATTTTTCTTGGTTATGCTCAGGTTATGTCATCCTTTAAATTGCTTATAATATTCATGACTATGCTTATCCAGAAAACAGGGTTGGAGTGCATTGGATTTGTAATTTAAGCTCGCACTGTTTGAATGATAAACAGTGGCTGCATGTACCAAAGAGAGGAGTCGGTATCATTTACACACAGGTTATACAGTGTAAACATTGTGACTGTAGGGGCACTGTATCAACAACTGTCCACCTGCTGAAGTGTTCTCACCTGTGTTTGTGCATGTAGGCATTAAGTGAAAATACCCCCCGTAGTCTTCCTTAAACTCTTTTTTTTCCCATCAACTGCAGTCCCAGGAGCATAACAGCCTTGTCAATACGTCGCCCCCATGACCAATCTCCAAGATCCTGGCACGCACATCAGCGACATCTTCAGTGAGTCACGCACATCCAAGCAAGGGAACATGGTCTGGATTCCCCTCTCTGTTGGGTCTCACAGTCAATGTGTCAGCTTTAAATGACATGCTCCTGATATTACCATGGGACCACAGCATGTGACCTTAGAGTATAAAGCCCTCAAACTCCGTCTTACCCCAGGATCACTTGGAGCACGACACTTTGACAAATGCATGCTGCTCTCTTGTAAACAAATAACTTAATATTAGCCCAGCTACAGGTGTGCCTGACGAATGTCATATCTTTACACCATCTTCAATATCTTGATATCTACACCCAGCTTCTTATGCTGTGAGAGATAATATGACAATTGTCATATCAAGTAAAACAATACACCCCGTTGGAGATAGTAGGAGCTGCCGATGCTGGAGCCTGAGGTGTAGAGCTGGATGAACACAACAGGCCAGGCAGCATCAGAGGAGCAGGAAGGCTGCTGTTTCGGGTCTGGAGGCATTCCCTCACCATGTCTCGTCCAGGAATCGGAAGCAAATTTTGGATCACCTGACTTTTGGATAACTGAGCACAGACCGGGAGTCAAAAATGGGGCCTTCAGTTTCTGTGCTCAGTATAGTTGCAAGGTGGCTGTATTTTGCCATGAAAAAATGTGATTAATAGATGGAGTCAATGGGTGGAAGGCTAGCTTGTGTGATGATCTGGGCTGTGTTCACAACTGTCTGTTGTTTCTTTCAGTCCGGGGCAGAGCAGTTGCCATACGCCAAGCTGTGGCGCATCTGGATAGAATGGTTTCTACAGTGCATCGATAATAGTTGCTAAGAGTTTTTGAGGACACACCCAATTTCCTTAGCCTCCTGAGGAAGTGGAGGTGTTGTTGTACTTTCTTGAGCGTAGCGTCAACGCGGGTGGTCCAGGAACTGATTGTTTGTGATCCGTCACTCCCAGGAACTGGACTGCTGTGGACCATCTCCAACTCAGCACCGCTGATGCAGACAGGGGCGTGCCATCCGCTCTGCTTCCCGAAGTTAATGACCAGCTCCTTCATTTTGCTGATGTTTCAGGGACAGGCTGTTATGTTTGCATCACGCCACTAAGCTCTCCATCTCTTTCCTGCATTTTGTCAATCTAGCCAGTAGATTCAATGCACCAAGAGATGCTGAAGCCAAGAGATTTGCGTGAAGCATATCTCTACTATGCTGGCGCAGTCTAATTGCACACACTCTTGGTCGTGCCATATCTCATTGACTCTGCTTTTATTTGGTTTCCTATATGCACTTGCACTAGATTATATGGATTGCAGCTCAGCCTCAACTCTCCAAATGGCTGGTGTGCCTGTTTCCTACACTGCTTCCAATCCAGCCCTGTCATAATTGAAAAGGGTAGGCAGGATCTAAAACCGATAACCAACCAGCAACTTATTGCAGATCTGAAAAGACTGAAAAGCCACAGGGGGCTAGGGAAAGATTCCATTCTGGAGAATCAACATGTACAATTGATTTTACACGTGATGGTTACAGGCGAGCTTCCCAATTCCAGGTGGAGTGTCCTGACAGAATGACAGTAGGATCCCCTACAGCGTGGGAGCAGGCCACTCATCGAATCCATACTGGCTCACCCATTCCCTGTGCCCCTGCCCTGAATGGCAAAGCCGAAAGGCGGCCTTGCTGTTTGGAGTCAGTTCGGGAGACTTGTCCTGCCTGCTGCCCCAACCCGTGGAGGTCTTCAGAAAGGGCAGGCAGCGGAGATTTAAAATCTGTTGTACATGAGCCAAAACACTGCTCTGAGTGATGGTTTGAGCCTTTCCTACAAAGAGCAGCTTGCTTGGCTTAGAGTCAAAAGGTTATCAGTTCGAGTCCCGCTCCATATTCCAATGCAATACTGAGGGAGTATTTCATATTATCAAAGGTCCCTTCAGATATTAACGCAATGACCTGCCTCTTCACTGGGTGTACCAGTTACAATAGCAGTACATCACAGAGCAGAGGAGTTCACCCAGTGCCCCACACATTTATCCGTCCAACAACTTCACTGCAAATCCCATCTGGTCACTGCCACATTGCTGCCTGTGGGGCCTTGCTTTGGGTGCACTTGGTGCTGTGTATTTCATTTCCTGGAAATTGCGTGCAGAACTCGTGAAGTTTACCTTTAAACTGCAAGTTCTCCATCCCTACATCACCAGCCACCGTGGCACGCTGTGCAGCGCTTCGAAATGATCACAGGCGACCTGACAATGTCAGAAGTGACAACAGAACCTCAGCACGTCCTGTTTGTTGCTCTGGCTGCACAGTGACAGCGCTAGCCCGGCTTTAGAGTACTCTGTGGTCCAAAAGGATGACTTAACTGTGCAAAGTCTGATTTCATGCAATCACTGCCAGATGGCTGGTTTTGGCAGAGTTCTGGGTAATGGGGTGTATGCACATTCACTCACATCCTTTGCTCTGACAGCCACATATCTATCTGAAACAAATGCTAGCTCAGCACCTATCATCCTGAATCTCATCCTCCCTGCAACACTGTAGCCCCTCTCAGAATAAAAGCACACCTTAAAAACAAACCTTACAGAACTATTCTCCCCTCTCAGAAAACAGTACCTTTCACAGATTATTGCTAACTGATACTTTATTCCCAGAGATTCCCTCATAACATACAGTCCCCGGCAGATGATCATCTTCCAATAGGTGCGGCTCTCTTTAACAGTGGTCAATTCATACAAATAAGGAACAAGGGTGGGCCATTTAGCCCTTTGAGCCTGCTCCTCCATTCAATTAGATCATGGCCGACCTCATTTTAACCTCAACTCAACATTCCTGCACATCGTCTTTGGAATCAAGAATTTATCTAGCTCTGCCTTAAAAATACCTTAAAGGTTCTGCATCTTTACAGAGTCGTGGAGTCATAGAGTTGTACAGCACGGAAGCAGACCTTTCGGCCCGTCTCATCCACAGCATCCTAACATCCTAATCTGCCCAATCATCCAAATAAGGTCTGAGGAAGGGTCAGCAGACCCGAAACGTTAACTCTGTTTTGTCCTTCACAGATGCTGCCAGACCTGCTGAGCCCTTCCAGCAAATTCGGTTTTAGTTCTTGATTCACAGCATCTGCAGTTCTAAGCTTATCATCAGTGACTGCAAACATCTCTCACAAAATCCCAGCTGTGAGGAACACACACTTTTACACAGGAGTCCCTCCAGCAGCATGGGTGCGTTCAATGTCACAGTGACAGGGAGCAGTACAGCGGGATGCCTGTGATAACTATCACACCAGTGCTTCCCAAAGCTTCATTCCGGCTGGGAAATGGCCGTGACTCCTCAACGGAGACAGGAGTGTGCAGAGATGGGCTGTGAGACTGGAGGGGAAGGATTCCTGGGAGCACACAGGCCTAAAGTGGGCCCACTTGGGGAGCCAACTCTCACCTACGTTAGAGGGGCAACGATGAGTGGGGTTTTACGTGACCCAGTAAGAAACGGAGCCTTTTTTTTCTGCATTAGGTTTTCAAACGTGACCCGCAACTTTTGAGCAAACTGGAGGCTTTTCTTTTCGAAACTTAGGCTTCCCCCTGCATGGCCAGCAGCTGTGCGTCCAGTGCGGAGCCTCCCAGGCAAGAGGAGGAAAACAAGTGCCGTGACATGTCTGTAAGAAGCCAAGTGATGCGTCAGACAAGTGGCACATCAGCCCGTTTGCTGCCTGAGCCTGTGCACCTCACTTGGCTCAGACCAGAATCAATCACACACAAAACACCTCAGTATGGCTTCACTGGTAACCCTCAAAGCCTCAGTATCAAACGTCACCTTATCGCTCTGAGTGCCCCTTCAGTGACTTTGCACACACTCCTGACCAACGGCCCCAGCGCAGTACTGAGGCAGTGTTGCACTGCCAGAGGAACAGATGCCCCACTAAACCAAAGGCCCATCTCCTCTCTCTCTGATGCACGTAAAATGCCTTAGAGGAGTCTCTGTGTTCCTGCCGACTGAGGTCCTCTCACTCATATTCTCTGAGACAAAAGAAAACCTTCAGTGGATCACACGTACACAAACACAGAACTGGCACTTTGGGTGGGGGCAGGGCTGGAACCTTTGCAAACAAAACGAGCAATTCACACAGTGCATTGTTGAGTCTCAGAACGCACTGCCTGGAAATGTGATGGAGGCAGGTCCAAGTGAAGCTTTCCAGAGGACCTTGGATGATTGCATAAATAGAAACAGTGTGCAACATTATCTGGGGGGGGAAGCAATACATTGCACTAGGTAATGACACGTGTTGGAAGAGCTGGCGCAAGGGGTGCTGGACCAAATGGTCTCTTTCTGCACTGTATCAATTCTGTGAGGCTTTCCCATAATGATGCATCAAGAAAGCAATTTGCTGCATAAAGAGATAACACGGTGTGGAGCTGGGTGAACACCACAGGCCAAGCAGCATCAGAGGAGCAGGAAGGCTGACGTTTCGGGCCTAGACCCTTCTTCTGACCCTTTTTCTGGAGAAGGGTCTAGGCCCGAAACATCAGCCTTCCTGCTCCTCTGACGCTGCTTGGCCTGCGGTGTTCATCCAGCTCTGCACGTTGTTATCTCAGATTCTCCAGCATCAGCAGCTTCTACTATCTCTGAAGCAATTTGCTGCATAATACCTGATCGGGCCGTCATCCAAAGCAATGATAACTAGCCTGTGAGAAGTGAAAACAATAGCTGACTGTGCATTCTAACCATTGCAACTTAGAATTCCTACAGTGTGGAAGCTGATCATTCGGCCCATCAGGTCCACACCACCCCATTCAGGCCCAGCCCGCTTCTCTATAACTTTGCATTTCCCATGACCAATCCAGCTAACCTGCACATTTCTGGGCACTACCAGCATGGCCAATCCACCCTACCTGCACATCTTTGGACTGTGGGAGAAAACCAGAGCATCCACAGGAGGCCTTCAAAGAGGGAATGTGCAAACTCAACACAGACAGTTGCCTGAGGCTAGAATTGAACCTGGGACCCTGGTGCCGTGAGGCAGCAGTGCTAACCACTGAGCCACCGTGCCACTCTTCATACCCCGTCAGCAGACTTTCTCGCTCCTCAGGTAACACTCATGTCTGAGTGACCCGTTGACACCTCAATTACCCAGCCTAAGACAGAGGGTCATTGGCTTCACATGGCCTGTTTACTCATCAATAGCACTCGTCTGTGTTTCCCTGCTACCTCCTGGCTGTTAGTGCTGGATGTTTGATGTCTAACAGCTTCCCGGAGGAACAGGTGCTTCTTCTTTTGGTTGAACCAGTTCAACCAACTCTTTGGCTTTCCCGTTTCTCTACACACACACACACACAATGCAGCGAACACCCCTCCAGCTCAGAAGCTGCTCACAGGAGCAAGAATAACAACTGTGGCTCAAACAAGGAAGCTTTACCCTGTATCCAACTGAACTGGAACATTACAGGGAACCAGTGATGACTGTGGCATACTGGTCACACTGTGGTGAGAAACTATTTATCAGGGAAGTTGAACTATTTCGTCCTCAATCCCTTCAGGATATAACATCCACCGAAGCTGTAAACAGGAGTTACACACCAAGTAATCCTTACCCTGTTGAGCAAACAGGAACTCTGCACAGTTCACAGCAAGTGACTCTCTCTAGGGAGCAAACAAAAGGGAGGCATTGCAGTAATATTACCAGGGCTAGTGATCCCAAAACTCGGGCTAATGTTCCGGTGATGTGATTTCGAGTCTCAGCGTGGCAGATGGGGGCACTCAATTCAATCCAAAAAAACTCTGAAAATAAAAAGCTAATCCAACTGCGACTGTGCAATCATTGGTGTTAAAAATCCATCTTGTTCAACAATATCCTTTCGGGAAGGAAATCTGCTGTCCATGCCTGGTCTGGCCTATGTGCGACTCCAGACCCACACCAATGTGGTTGACTCATTACTGTCCTTTGGGAAATTAAGGGCAAACCCAGCCAGTGATATCCACATCCCCTGTAAAAGCGTTCTAAAAAGTTGTTTAAGTTTCTCTTAAAAGCTATTACTAAACTTGTTAAGATTGTAACAGTAGCTCTACCTCCCCCCAACCCCGACCTCCCACTGCTAATGAGGAGAGATATCGCAGGGGGTGCAACAGGTTGGAGAATGATAGCTACAGACTCATAGCCCTATATCTTGCAGGTTAGATGGGGCTCAATGGGCAGGATGATTGTTTCTGAATCAGAAGGTCGTGAGTTCGAGACGTCTGAACCTTAAACATATCACCCAAGGCTAAAACAGCCAGCACCCAACAGATGATGCTACCCTTTGGATGAGATTTGAAAATAACACCCTGAGCCACTCTCTCAGGTTGATGTACAATATCTCACGGGGAAGTGAAATTTGACCCACACGAGTCATTCAACCAATGCCACCTAATTCTAAACAGCACATTACTTGGTCATCATCACTTTGCTGCCTGTAGGATCTCACTGTGTCCAAAGCAGGTGCTGCTTTTGTATATATGAAAAGACTGAATTTACAGGTTAGTTTATTTACTGTGAAATGCTTTGAATTGAATCAGCTTTGTTACATGAGTACAGCGAGAAGCTTACAAGTCGCCACTCTTCAGGGGCAAAGTTACCTGCGTGCAGATTCTTCAGTACAAATTTTCAGCGAGAAAAATAGAAAAACAAAGAAATAAAAAGCCCCAGCAATTACAGGCCTGCAAAAGTGCTAAATCATTGCAATAATTTAGAAAAGTAAAGAAAAAGTTCAGAATAACAGCCTTTCCACGATAATATAACAAAGAAAGAAATTTGACAAAAAAACATGATTTAAGATGAAGTCCACTTTACAGTGCTGAGCTCAAGCACCTAAAGCGCCCCCCGCCGCACCTTATTGGAACCCACCACAATGCCAAAGGAAAAGTCACATGGAGTCACACACCGGCTGAAGAGAGATTGAGACAGACACCAACGAAAACAGCTGTCGATAGGAGTCCCAGACCACATCGGTCTGCAGAAGCCTCAAGGAAACCCAGGTCATTGGATTCCTGGGTCTGGACCTAACTCATCTCCGGCTGTCAATGTGGCCTAGCCCGTGGTAAACCCTTACTCAGCACTGACAGGGTGTGTAGGCCTGGAAGGAGTCTACCTTGCAATAGAGAGCAGATGGACTCAGAAGCTCACCTTAAAACCCCTAAACTGCAGAAAGAGGCCATTCGGCCCACTGAGTCTGCACCAACCCACCCCGACCCCCCCAACCAAGTAGTGTCCCACTTAGATTCAGACCCTGACCCATCCCCACATTTCCCAAGGCTATCCCATCTAGATTGCACATCCATGGACACTATGGGTAATTTGGCACGGCCAATCCACCTAACCTGCACATCTTTGGACTGTGGGAGTTGCACTCAGAGGGATAGCCACTCATATAGTCACCTGAGGGTGGATTCAAACCCGGGTCCTTGGTGCTGTGAGGCAGCAGTGCTAACCCTATTGCTACTGAGCCACTCTCACTGCCAGTCTGAAATAGGCCCCGAAGGAGGTGGTAGCAAGGAGTTAAAGTTTATGGCGGGAATATAACGAAAACAGCATCTTCTGTCTGCCCGAAACAGATCGGGAGGGCCGGCTGGATGTAATGGGACGAGCTTAAAGCTGCTGCTCCCTGTTTTCATTTGCAGGTGTTGAAAAACTAAATTTAAAGCCTCCCAGAGGCCTGTCTGAGGATGTAGATTTAATCGATGCAGATTTAACAGTCGTTTCTCTGGCTCAGAGTAACGCACCATGACACAACCTTAAACCGGGTCTGTATTGGGTGAGCCAATCAAGTAGCAGTACTCTGGCTGAGGTAGGGGCAGGGGTGGTAGCAGATACTCACCTCATCGGCTTCAGTGATTCAAGAGAGTCACTCACCACCACAGACTGCATGTTCTTCTAAAAAGGATTAACGAAAGTTAAAGGTAAAGAATGGACTTTTTAAAATCAAAGTAGTGTCTCTTTTTTTAAAATAGTAAACTGAGTAATAACTACTTAGGAAATTTATTAAACCACGGCACAGGTCCTGAGGCCTCTCCCCTGCACCCACCCCCTAACCACTCCCCCCCCCCGCAATGATGGATACCTGCTGCGGAGGGTGAATGGTGAAGGTTGGTGAGTAGGAGCTGTGAGTTTGCACTAGGTTGGCATGACAGCAATAAAGCAGGTGACTAGAGGGGCAAAGTCAGCAATGAGGAGTGTGAGGGGACATGTGGGGTAGATAGAGGAGCGGGGGTTGGCATGGACAGTAAACACACGGTGGGGGCACAAGGGGGCAGTGGCTAGCTGTTCAGGAGGGAGGGATAAGGTGCGGGGAGCAGGCGAAGGGGGTGGGGAGGTGTTTGTGATGTCTCATCTTATCCCTTTTTACCGGGTCCGAACTTTCCAGTAGCCGGGCCCAGCAGTCGAACTCATCCTGAGGGGCGAAGGCCCCACTCTGACCGCTACCCTCGCAGTAGCGTTGTTGGATTGGGTACGGGCATGCCGTCCCAGATCAGGCTTGCGAAGACAGGAGCTGCCCCAATGCCTGACCTCTTGCCAGGTTCCTCAGGGACTGAACCTGTCTTTTACATTCTGCAAATGAGTTCAGGCAAATAAGACGGCGTTGCCATGGCTACTTGGAATTAGTCCTGAAGTCTCAGTTACACAACATTCTCTGCACTCACACAAATGTGTATCTATATAAACATGTTTCTTAGTTAAGCCTCTGGGGTTTTGTTGGCAGATCTCATGAGCGATTAATGGATTGTTCAAGTTTCACATGCATAAACATCTTGCCCGCTTTTATTTATGTTCTTCTGCGAGGGAAGAACCTTGCTGAGTCACACTCAACCTTTCCAGCATTAAAGTCACAGGGCTTATCATTCCCAAAGTGTTGTCGCCATTGGAAAGGCTGGGAACTCCTCTTCCGAACACGGAGGGGAATGGCGATTACCGCATTGACCCGTGGATGGTGCCGGGGAAGGTTATCACGGGTCCCTGACTAAACGAGGGAAAACAAAGTTGAAGGATCTGACTGAGCGGAGGAATGAACTCAGTGGGCTGAGTCACTGCCTCCTGTCCTGAGCATTCCCGCCCAAGCCCGTCAACGTTTGGGTTTTCCAGGCATGACTTGGAATGGGAAGTACGTTCCGCGCAAACCATCCGCTGAAGCCTCGGAGAGTTGCCAGAGGAGGCTGTTCGGCCCCATTGAGCTCGCCACGCCATTCTATAATATCATGCAGCAACTGCTCCAGGCATCAACTCCCCTTCCAGGCCAGCTCATCATTGTCTTCAACACCCAGCTATTATAAAAACCTCTATTCAGGTCATTCAGAAAGTAAGGAGGCATGGGTTTCAGGGAAATTTGGCTGTCTAGATACTGGCTGTCCATTAGAAGCTAGAGTGTGGTAGTAGATGGAAAGTATTCAGCCTGGAGCTCGGTGACCAGTGGTGTTCCGCAGGAATCTGTTCTGGGACTTCTGCTCTTTGTGATCCTTATAAATGACTTGGATGAGGAAGTGGAAGGGTGGGTTAGTAAGTCTGCCGATGATGGCACGAAGGTTTGTGGAGCTGTGGACGACGTGGAGGGCTGTTGTAGGCTGCAACGGGACAATGACAGGATACAGGGCTGGGCAATGAAGTGGCAGATGGAATTCAACCCAGAAAAGTGTGAAGTGATTCATTTTGGAAGGTCAAATTTGAATGCAGAGTTAATGGCAGGATTCTCGGCAGTGTGGAGGAACAGAGGGATCTTGGGGTTCACGTCCATAGATCCCTTAAAGTTGCGGCCCAAGTTGATAGAGTTGTAAAGAAGGCGTATGGTGTGTTGGCTTTCATTGGCAGGGGAATTGAGTTTAAGAGCCGTGAGGTTATGCTGCAGCTCTATAAAATCCTGGTTAGACCATACTTGGAATACTGTGTTCGGTTCTGGTCACCTCATTATAGGCAGGATGGAGAAGCTTTAGAGAGAGTGCAGAGGAGATTTACCAGGATGCTGCCTGGACTGGAGGGCAGGTCTTATGAGGAAAGGTTGAGGGAGCTGGGCTTTTAACTTTGGAGCAAAGAAGGATGAGAGGGGACTTGATAGATGTGTACAAGATGTTGAAAGGCATAGATAGAGAGGATAGCTGGTGACCTTTTACCGGGACGGGAATGACTATTACGAGGGGGCATAATTTTAAGGTGATTGGAGGAAGATATAGGGGAGATGTCAGAGGTAGATTCTTCACATAGAGTGGTGGGTGCGTGGAATGCGCTGCTGGCAGTGGTAGTGGAGTCAGAAACCTTAGGGGCATTTAAGTGACTCTTGGATAGGCAGAGATAACAAGATGTAGAGCTGGATGAACACAGCAGGCCAAGCAGCATCAGTGGAGCAGCAAAACTGACGTTTTGGGCCTAGACTCTTCTTCAGAGAAAGGGTCTAGGCCCGAAACATCAGCTTTCCTGCTCCTCTGATGCTGCTTGGCCTGCTGTGTTCATCCAGCTCTACACCTTGTTATCTCAGATTCTCCAGCATCTGCAGTTCCTGCTATCTCTTGGATAGGCACATGGATGATAGTAAAATGTAGGGTATGCAGGGTGGTTTGATCTTAGGAGCAGGATAATAAGTGGGCCGAGGGGCCTGTACTGTGCTGTACTGTTCTATGTTCTCTTTAAATACTTGGTGATCTGACCTCCACAACTCTCTGTTGTAGAGAATTCCAGATAGTCACCACCCCCGGGAGAAGATGTTCCTTTACATTCTTTTCAAGAGAAAATGGACCAAACCAGGCAAACCTTTCCCGATGTGAGAAACAATGCTGCTATCATCGTTGCAAATCTTCTCTGAGCCCTCTCCAGTGCAGCCTGGTGTCAATGAAAGCCTGGTGAGATCATGGCTTACACCTCCTGGATGAACACTATATTCCTGGTTCATCAGCAGGGGAGGTTAATCAAATTCAACAGCACACTCCAACAGGGAATCGGATAAAATATCTGAGAGGGTTGAAGCGCAGGAGTTTGAAGCGGTCAGTGGGATTAATGGGACAGCTATTAGCCAGTACAGTGACAATGTGCCAAATGGCCTCATTCTGTGCCGGAATATTGACCATCCAAATTTACGGTACCTAGCCCCATGTCTCGCCACACAGAAGGGGTAGTCATTAACAATCTCAACTGGTTTCGATTACGAAAAAGCAAGTTATTAGATCTCAATCCTGTTCTGCCCCACCTACAATCCTAGCTTGATGCTAGCTTTGGCACTCACAGCAAAATAATATTCCTTCCCTTCATGCCGTGAATCCAGGAGTGCTATTAGAGCTGTCCAAGGAGAGCGATTTTCTAACACTGTGAAGTTATTTCTCTCAACTGTGAACACGCCTGGAGGAGGACTGAATATTTAAAGAGCCTTTGAAGTTTTGTTCGCCACAGGAACCATTAGATTTCAAACACACTTCCTTGCAGTACACAACATCTGGAAGATTCTACCAGCTTGGAAGGAAATTGTCTGCCTCCAGGAGCAATAATTCTGAGATAAAGCATATGCAGCAAGTCCTGAAATTTGTCCAGGTTGGAGTTGACAAGTGGCATTTGAACAGATGAATCAATTTATTGTCAGGTGTATTTTATAGGAAGAATGCCACAAAGTAAAATGAAGAACTTTAGTTTTCATTTGTACCACCAGGCAATGACCATCTTCAATAAGAGATAATCTAACCATCATCCCTGGGCTTTTCAATGGTGCTCCCATCACTGAATCCTCCACTATCAACATTCTTCGGAGTCGGTGTTGACCAGAAACTGAGCTGGGCTTGCCAAACAAACTGTAAGAGCAGGTCAGAATGTAGGAATGCTACAGTGAGTAACTCATCTCCTGGCTCCCCAGGACCCATCTACAAGGCACAAGTCAGGAGTGTGATGGAATACTCCCCACTTGCCTGGATGAGAGCAGCCCCGACAACATTCAGGAAGCTTCACACCATCCAGGACAAAGCAGCCCGCTTGATTGGCACTACATCCACAAACATTCATCACCGAGTCTCAGTAGCAGCAGTATGTGCTATCTACGAGATGCAAAAATTCACCACAGATCCTTGGACAGCACCTTCTAAACCCTTGACCACTTCTATCTAGAAGGACAAGGGCAGCAGATATATGGGTAAACTATTACCTGCAAGTTTCCCGTCCGAGCCACTCACCATCCTGACTTGGAAATATATCGCCATTCCTTCACTGTCACTGGGTCAAAATCCTGGAATTCCCTCCCTAATAGAATTGTGGGTCAACCCACAGCAGGTGGACTGCAGCGGTTCAAGAAGGGAGCTCACTGCCACCTTCTCAAGGGGCAACTAGGGATGGGGCAATAAATGCTGGGCCTGGACAGCGACGCCCATATCTCACAGATGGAGAAGGAAAAAAAAATCCAAAAAAATTGACAAATAAAGACAGCCAACTTGTTGGAGCAAATCAAACATCACTTTTTATTCACCTGAGCTGAACAGTGTGTGCAATTAGCCCTGGTCAAAGTTTGCAAGACATCAAAAGCATCATCTTTTTCTTCACCTCTGATGCTATGTGGGTGAGCCGTTAATAGCGCAGAACATAGCCACCGGAAGTGAAAACAAATCATTACTTTTCATTTAGGGTTAGGTCTTTGCCTTTTGACTGATACTCATGTGTTGCTATACGGTGGCATAAAGCCAAATGGATTGGTCAGCAAAGACAGCAGTCAACCTCCAGCATCCTACCTGGTTTCCTTGGGAACAAAGTCACATGGTACTGACGAATGAGCCTACTGAGCCCTTCCTCCCATCAAAAACATTGGTCTGCATTTACGGACAGTAGGATCTGCCGATGCTGGAGAAATCTGAGATAACAAGGTGTAGAGCTGGATTTGAAGGAGGGTCCAGACACGAAATGTCAGCTTCCCTGCTCCTGTGATGCTGCCTGGCCTGCTGTGTTCATCCAGCTCCACACCTTGTTATCTTAGGCTCTCATTCACAATGCCTTCGCATAAGGTCAAAACAGTGCGGCTGGGTTTCGACAGCAAAATGCTGCACAGAGGTAATAGAAGTCACAATGCATCTATTAGTTCCTACAATGAATGAGCTTTTGAAAAGACACTCATTCTTCGGCTGCAGTCATCGCCAACTGGGCCATCGTTTCATTTGTTTTAATATTCACTCATGGGACATAGCCCCATCTTTAGTTGCCCTTGAATTAATTGGCTTGCTAGTCTACTTCAGACGGCAGATGAGATTCAGCCACATTGCTGTGGGTCTGGAGTCACATATAGGCTACATCAAGGAAGCACAGCAGTTTCCTTCCCTGAAGGGCATTAGTGAACAAGGTGGGCTTTATTTTCCACTGACAAGATTGACTCCAATTTCATGGCCATCGTGAGATTCTTAATTTCAGATCTTTGGATGATGTGCCAATCAAGTGGGCTGCTCTGGCCAGGATGGTTTCAAGCTATGTGGGCATTGAGATGCACACATCCAGGCAAGTGCGGGCGGTGGTCGGGGGTGGGGGGGGGGGGGGAGGTGGTATTCTGTTACACTCCTGACTTGTGCCTTGAACAGTAACTGGTGGATAGTGACTCATTCCAGCAGATTTCCCAAACTCTGACCTGTTCTTGGGGAACCGCAATACTTATGGACTTTTCTTTAATATAATCAAACCTGTTCACACACATCGCAACATCTCTGGAGCAGATGGGGCCTGAATCCAGACCTTCCAGCCCAGAGACAGGGATGCTACCATTGCCCAGGACTAAATGCAATAGTCTAGATGGGGTCTGATCGGAGCTGTCTACAGTTGGAACAAAACTTCCACTCCATTTTATTCCAGGCCTTTTGAAACAGGATGGGGGGTGGGTTCAGAGGTATTATCGCTGGACTATTCATCCCGACACCTAGCCAATGTTCTGGAGACTCAGAGTTCGAATCCCACCACGGCTGATGGTGGAATTTGAATTCAATAAGAACTTGGAATTAAGAGTCTAACATTTGTGAAATCCACCGTCAATTGTCAGATAAACTCATCTGGTTCACTAATGTCATTCAGGGAAGGAAACTGCCATCCTCACCTGGTCTAGCCTACGGCAATGCGGTTGACTCTTGACTGCCCTCTGTGTTGGGCAATAAATGCTGATCTACCCAATGACACCCTCATTCCATGAATGAGTTTTAAGAAAAGAAAATTAAGGTTAACATCTATTGGCCTTTTTAATTATCTTTTAAACTTGCCTTTTGTGATTTCTGTCAATGAATCTCAAAAGCTCTCTCATTTGCCACAGTTCGTAGAAACATTGAAATAGTAGCAGTAGGCCACTCAGCCCTTCGGTTCTGCTCTGCCATTCAATATGACCGTGGCTGATCATCCAACTCAGTCCCATGTTCCTGCATTCTCCCTTTAGCCTTTGATCCCTTTAGCCTTAAGAACTATATCCAACTCCTTCTTGAAAACATTCCAGTATATTGACCTGAACTGCTTTCAGTGACTTACTGGGTGTAAGAATATTTCCTCAGCCCAGTCCTAAATTGTCTACCTTGTATTTTGTAATCCTTGGTTCTGGACTCCCCATCCCAGTGGGAACATCCATGTTGCATTTCCCCTGTCTGGTTTTGTTAGAATTTTATAGATTTCTGTGAGATTTCCTCTCATTCTTCTAAGCCCAATTGAATATAGGCTTAATTGACCTAGTCTCTCTTCATGCATCAGTCTTGCCATTCCAGGAATCAGTTTGGTAAATCTTTGTTGCATTCCTTCCAAAGCATGAACATCCCTTCTGAGATAAGGAGGCCAAAGCATCAGATAATACTCCAGCTGTGGTCTCAGCAAGGTCCTGTACAATTGCAGCAAGCCATCCCTGCTCCAGTACTCAAATCCTCCAGCAATAAGGATCGATATAGTAACTACCTGATCCACCTGCATGCTTACTTTCTGGTGTACAGGGTCACCCAGGTCATGCTGCACCTCTCCCTTTCCCAATCTGTCACCATGCAGTCAATAATCTGCCTTCCTGGTTTTGCTACCAAACATTCAATATTTTGACCTGAACTTCACACTTATACTGCATCTGCCGTGCATTTGCCTACTCGCTCAACCTGTCCAAATCACACTGAAGCATCTCTGCATCCACCTCACAGTTCACCCTCCCACCTAGCTTTGTGTTACCTACAGGCTTGAAGATATCGCAGTTGGTTCCCTCATCTAAGTCATTAATATATATTGTGAATATCTGGGCTCCAAGCATTAATCCCTTTAGTACTAGTCACTGCATGCCACTTGGAAAACTGGTAAAAACTCTACTTTTAATTTCCTGTCTGCCAACCAGTTCTCTATCCATGTCAGTACTGTAGCCCCAATCCCATGTGCTTTAATTTTACTTGCTAATCTTTTCTCCAGGAGATCCTCAATTTACAAATGTCCCACTTATGAACGCTCATGCCTATGAATGCAGTCTTATACGAGGTGTGAGTTATAAAGACCCAACATACGACATGTCTTGTACTCCTGCACCGTGTTTTGAACTGTGTACAAATTGACTTGCAAACAGACTCCAGAGCACAACCCATTCATAAGCCAGGGACTGACTGCAATGTCTCATTTGCTAATGGTTTAGTCTGACTGGTGGGATGCACACAAAGGTCATGATTTAAGACTCTGTCATGTCACAGCTGACCTGCCAGAGGAGCTTCACAAATTGATTTACAGCGCTGTATACTTTACTGAAAGCAGTGAGTGGGGATGACAAAGGAGGTGCACTGTAGGGATCTCAGCTAGGAGAATGGCTGAAGCGGTGATGATGACCTTCACTATCGCTGCTTGCTTGAAAAGGTGAACCGTGTTGGACTGCTCGCTCCTGATACACTCTGCTAAGCCCTTTTTGTTCCCACGCAGCCAATGAGAAGGTGAGCTGACCACGTACAACAATGAGGAAGGAAACAAGCATTGTCCATTTTATACCTTTATCACAGTGGGTCAGAACAACATTACAGAGGTCACCTGCAGACCCAACAGCAGGGATTCATCCTCCCAAAGGTGAACTTCCTGTTACCCCTGGTTCTCGGGTTCCAGTCCAGTCCCAACAGGGACAGGAACAAAAGCAGAAGTTGCTGGAAAAGCTCAGCGGGTCTGGCAGCATCTGCAAAGAAAAAACATCAGAGTTAACGTTTCGGGTCCGGTACCCTTCCTCGAAACAGTGGTCAATTGACGCAAATAAGGTCTGAGGAAGGGTCTTCTAGTTCCGAGGAAGGGTCACCGGACCCGAAACGTTAACTCTGATCTTTTTTCTTCACAGGCGCTGCCAGACCCGCTGAGCTTTTCCAGCAACTTCCCTCTTTGTTCCTGATTTACAGCATCCGCAGTTCTTTCGGGTTTTAGCTCCGATAGGGACGGTGACGGTTTCTACTTTCTGAGAAAGACAGTAGGGTCTGACCTGGGCGTGGAAGCCATCTTAAACCTACAGGCCTGAAACTCTATCTGATTGTGTAGCCTGGCTGGAAGATCTCCAGATCATCTTGTGACACCAATCATGTCAATGCTCTATATCTGTTTACTTGCTGGAGAGATGGAGCTTCAGGAATTAAGCCTTTTGCTGCACGCACTATTTCCTGTGGGACTCTGCCAATTGTCACAATGGATGGCATTGTACCTTGCTGCAGCTGAGTAACTTCTGAATATCAATGCAGGTGAGATGCGGAACAAACACTGGCTATTTGGACAATGGAACTGTTTCCCTACTATTGTGCTCTTCTTTTCTCTGCAAGATTGAATCAACGATGTTGTTTAGCCTGTCAAAAATCCAATTGCTCACCTCTGATTCGTTTGGCACGTGATCAACCAGTCTTGCGGAGATGTTCCCCAACCGCACCACCCAGGCTGCCCTTGACTTATACCAGCTTGCCAGCAAACTCTGTCCGTCACCAATCAATGCCTCACTCCCTTGAGAGGCCCACACAAATCTTTTCTTGTAGAGTTAGATCGCTGGCTGTTCCTCAGCCATCCTCGACCACTCAACGACCCTCAAGGAGGCCACAATGTGAGAAGCAATCCCTGAACCACCCTTCAGCAACATAGTTTGGCTGCTTTCTATACATTCCCCCCCCTCCCCGCCATTTTGCCCCTACCTCTACCCTACTGCCATACAGCAGTAATGCTTATTTTCCCTAGCAATGTTTGTTGGTGTGTGAGGGTCCGGAATGCAGTGAAGACAACCACCAGGAAAGAAATAAATAACCGTGCAGTCAGCGACAAGCAGAGCCGCGTCAGAGGCCAATGCTCAGGTGAAACAAAAAGTGAGGGGAAGGGGGTGCAGTGGCTCAGCGGTTAGCACCGCTGCCTCAGAGCACCAGGGACCTGGGTTCGATTTCACTCTCAGGTGACTGTCTGTGCGGAGTTTGCACATTCCCCCCGTGTCTGTGTGGGTTTCCTCCCAGTGCTCCGGTTTCTTCCTAAATTCCAAAGATACACTGGCTACATGGATTGGTCATGCTAAACTGTCTGTGGAGTTCAGGGTTGTGTAGCTTAGGTGGGTTAGACACAGGAAATGCAGGGGTAGTGTATTGGGTCTGGGTGGGATGCTCTTCTTCGGAGAAGCAGTGTGGACTTGTTGTGCTGAATGGCGTGCCTGCATACTGTAGGGATTCTGTGAAAGCAGCACGGTGAGGCGGAAATAAAACACTGCCCCCCCCCCCCCCCCCCCATGGTGCCCATCTGTCCTCCTGAAAGGCATTAGTGGATATTACATGCTCCTTCTCCAGGGACACCTGGGCACAAATGTAACCATGGAACAGGGGCAAGCAGGTGGCAGCAATGACCACCCTCTGCTGCCTGGACCTGTTAATGGCCAGCTTGGCCAAACTCACGAGGAGAACCTCTGCACCAGGTGCCCAAAGATCAGGAGCGTGGGGCTTGGTGACAGTTGTGACTGGCTCTCCATCCTGCTGATACTTTCATTTGACAGAATGGGCTCTGGATGGGGGATCTCAATGTGGATGACCAACAGTGGCTTGGTGGCACAGCCGCTGGTCAAGCCCTAAGGGACAAAGCTGCTAGGCTGGGTCTGGGTGAGGAAGAGAACCAACAAGAGGGAAAAACATACTTGATCTCATCCTTACCAATCTTCCAGCTGCAGTTGCATCTGTCCATGACAGTATCAGTAAGAGTGACCATTGCACAGTCCTTGTGGAGACAAAGTCCCGCCTTCACATTGAGAACAATCTCCATCGTACTGTGTGGCACTACCGCCGTGCTGAATGGGACACACTTCACACAGATCTAGCAATTCAAGACTGGGCATCCATGAGGCGCTGTGGGCCATTAACAACTGCAGAACTGTACTCTAACTCAATCTGTAACCTCATGGCCCGGCATATCCCCCACTCAACCATTACCATCAAGTCAGGGAGATCAACCCTGGTTCAATGGAGAGTGCAGGGGGATATAGAATGCCTAAAAATGAGGTGTCAACGTGCTGGGTTGCAACGATACTACTTCTGTGTGAAACGGTGGAAACAGAATGTACCAGGCACAGATACACAATCCGATAGCCAACAGATCAGATCCAAGCTCTGCAATCCTGCTACAGCTGTACAGGGCATTGCTCAGAACACTAATGCATTCAATTCTGGTCTCCGTGCTATAGGAAAGATGTTATTAAACTTGAAAGGGTGGCAGAAAAGATTTACAAGAATGTTGCCAGTGTTGGAGGGTCTCGGCTATAGGGAGAAGCTGAATCGGCTGGGGCTATTTTCCCTGGAGTGAGGGAGGCAGAGGGCTGACTTTATAGAGGTTTACAAAATCATGAGCGGCATGGATAGGGTGAAGAGGCAAGATCTTTTAATCAGGGTAGGGGACTAGAAGGTTTAAGGTGAGAGGGGAAAGAGTTAAAAGGGACTTAAGGGGCAACTTTTTCACACAGAGGGTGGTGCGTGTATGGAATGAGCTGCCAGAGGAAGTGGCGGAGGCTGGTACAATTACAACATTTAAAAGGCATCTGGATGGGTGTATGAATGGGAACGGTTTAGAGGGATGTGGGCCAAATGCTGGCAGACGGGACCAGATTAATTTAGGATATCTGGTCGGCATGGACGGGTTGGACCAAACGGTCAGTTTCTATGTCTCTATGACTGGATGTTGTGATAGCGATATAGCTCAATGGATTACAAACACGGTCTGTGTAATGGATGGACCTGGGATCCATAACAACCTCCGCTTTGGGGGCAGCAAGGCAAAAATGCAAGAAAACATACCTATATTAAAGTGTGAAAGTGGAACGATGAATGAAGCAATTTCTATCAGGCTCAATTTGAACAGTAATGCGGCTGGCTGCCCGGGCCTTGCTCAGTGATGTGATATTTCAATGGCAGCAGGTCCCCAATTATATCACAAGCTGCTGCACACAATATAGGCATCCAGACGGCCGTGCTCCCATTTTACAGGATCTCACTTCTTTCTCCACACACGTCCCAAAATAAAAGGCAGTTTAGGTCCAACCAATGGACAGTTGCCATTTTAAAAAAATAATAAGCCCTTGTGCGCCATGTGCCGACAGCCAAATTAATCTAACCCTGTCACATTTTTCAATCTGCGTGTGATTGAAAATGCTCCTGGGCTGTAAGGGTGGACACAGGGGGATTTGAAAAGTAGCTCAGGGCAATTGCGCTGTGTTACTAAACCCCGTAATAAAATAACATCACGTGCAGGATCTATCACGCACTCAAGAACATGAGGAGGCCATTCTCTCCTTCGAATGTTCCACCATTCTGATTGATCCAGTTAAATCAATCCTAACTCAAACTACACTTTCATATCCCTCAGTTCAGAACCACAGAGTTGGCCTGGTAGACAGGGAGGCCCGTTATGTCTGCACTGGCTCTCTGAATTTGGTTTCCTTGCCACCCCCACCCCCACCTCTGTAACTCTGAACATTGTTTCTAGCCATCCAATGCCCCTCAATTGAACCTGCTCCCGCCTCACTTTCAGGCCATGCACTGCAGGCTGAAACCAGCCGCTTTGTGAAAAACTACTTTTTCCCTTCATCTCACTTTTGTTTCTCTTGCGAACCACTTCAAATAAGGGCAGCTCAGTGGTTAGCCTTGCTGCCCTCACAGCGCTGGGGACCCGGGTTCAATTCCACTCTGGGGTGACTTGTCTGTGTGTGGTGTTTGCACATTCTCCCCGTGTCTGCGTGGGTTTCCTCCCACAGTCCAAAGATGAGCAGGTTAGGTGGATCGGCCACGCTAAATTGCTCCATAGTGATCAGCGATGTGTCTGCTGGGTGGATGGACCATGAGAGATGCAGGGTTACAGGGGCATGGGTCTGTGGGGATGCTCTTCAGAGAGTCAGTTTGGGCTCAACGGACCGAATGGCCTGCTCCCGCACTACAGGGATTCTAAGTTATTCCCCCTGGTTCTCAATCCCTTGATAAATGGGAAGAGTTACCCTCTCCAAGCCTCTCATGATTCTGTCAAACTTTAATCATATCCCTTCCTAGCCATCACCTCACCAAAGACAACAATTCCAACTTTGCCAATCTATCCTCGTAACTGAAGCTTCCTGTCCCATTACCTCAAATCTTATCAAGCTAAATTTTGACTATTTGGATTATTCTCTTGACAGGAAGTTGTTCCAAACTACCACAACCCTATTTCTGTGTCCATATTTCCCAAACACTTTTCAAAAGTTGCGCTGGAATCATTCCCCAGTGAGCAGGAGGGGACTATTATCCATGTTGTATGCATTGCTCCTCTCCTACTGCAGGGTGTTCGATTCCATGGAACATAGAATACAGCACACAACAGGCCCTTCGGCCCTCGATGATGTGCCGGCCTGTGAACTAATCTAAGCCCCTCCCCCTACATTATCCCATCATTATCCATACGCTTATCCAAGAACTGTTTAAATGCCCCTTGTGTGGCTGAGTTAACTACAGTGGTAGGCAGGGCGTTCCACGCCCTTACCACTCTCTGAGTAAAGAACCTGCCTTTGATATCTGTCTTAAATCTATCATCCCTCAATTTGTAGCTATGCCCCCTCATCATCATCCTCGGAAAAAACTCTGCTTATTCCAGGTGGAGTGTATGAAATGATATGTTACAGTATGCTCACCATTCCATCCCCATCCCCAACCCCCATCCAGCACTCTGCCACACTTTAACACTTCACCCAGGCCGGATTTAGCTTGCACTGACACAAAGTTCTCCTTTTCATGACTTTTGTTGAGCTACTTTTCACAACAGATGGCCCTTTGCTGCGAAGCAGCTTCAACGGTAGGTGGAGATTCTGCTCTCTGCAGGTTACTTTTACAAAGGCACTGGGCTGCCTTCGAAAAACCGCGTCGCCTCCCTAACAGAAAGGACTGCAAATCACTGCGCTTGTGCTCAAGGAGAGGACACACTACGCCAGCTCCCGACCCCGAGAGACATTCTTCCAAAGCCGACGCTGTAACCTTGCGGGGGTCAAAGTGTTCTCGATGCCCACTGACCTCTGATCTCCCTGTATTCCTGTGCATGCAAGCCCCCTGATCCGAAGAGCCCTCCAATTCAAAATTCTCACTCATGATCTCCAGCCTGCCTGTCAAGGCCTCACTACCAATCCCAACCCACACCCCCTTCAACCCACCCCCCACCAAAATCCCAGTCTCAGTGAACCCCTCCAGCTCCCTCAGAACAGAGAGTAGCATGGATCTTGCATCTGCTCCTGAGGTTGCAGGCTTTCTTTAGATTTCTAATCGCTAAATGCATTTCCAAGATTCTTATCTTGATTCATTTCGGTTCTTTTATATGTTTGGATAAAAGCAGGAATAGGAAAGGTTTGGAGGGATATGGGCCAGGCGCATGATGGTGGGGCTAGTTTCGTTTGGGATTAATTCCCTCTCCTTCAAATCCTGAGGCTAGAGAAAAAAAAGTGTTTAGTTACCTATCCTAACATCGCCTTCATTAGCCTGTCTTCACTTCATCAGATTGCATGTCCTGAGAAATGCCTTGGACATTTCACTCCAACAAAAAGCAAGTAACGGACTTGTAAGGAATTGCTATAACATTTTTTTTACAATTTGTACTCCAGTTGGCACAAATATCATCCCACTCCACTGCTCCACACTGCGTAGATCTTAGGACCAGAGATAATGGGAACTGCAGATGCTGGAGATTCCAAGATAATAAAATGTGAGGCTGGATGAACACAGCAGGCCAAGCAGCATCTCAGGAGCACAAAAGCTGACGTTTCGGGCCTAGACCCTTCATCAGAGAGGGGGATGGGGGGAGGGAACTGGAATAAATAGGGAGAGAGGGGGAGGCGGACCGAAGATGGAGAGTAAAGAAGATAGGTGGAGAGAGTGTAGGTGGGGAGGTAGGGAGGGGATAGGTCAGTCCAGGGAAGACGGACAGGTCAAGGAGGTGGGATGAGGTTAGTAGGTAGCGGGGGGTGCGGCTTGGGGTGGGAGGAAGGGATGG
Organism: Stegostoma tigrinum; assembly: GCF_030684315.1. Lineage (NCBI taxonomy): Eukaryota > Metazoa > Chordata > Chondrichthyes > Orectolobiformes > Stegostomatidae > Stegostoma > Stegostoma tigrinum. Next base: position 79,993,635 of record NC_081363.1, on the reverse strand, counting down.
GTGAGAGGAAGAACCGGTTAGGGAGGCAGAGACAGGTTGGACTGGTTTTGGGATGCAGTGGGTGGGGGGGAAGAGCTGGGCTGGTTGTGTGGTGCAGTGGGGGGAGGGGATGAACTGGGCTGGTTTAGGGATGCGGTAGGGGAAGGGGAGATTTTGAAACTGGTGAAGTCCACATTGATACCATATGGCTGCAGGGTTCCCAGGCGGAATATGAGTTGCTGTTCCTGCAACATTCGGGTGGCATCATTGTGGCAGTGCAGGAGGCCCATGATGGACATGTCATCAAGAGAATGGGAGGGGGAGTGGAAATGGTTTGCGACTGGGAGGTGCAGTTGTTTGTTGCGAACTGAGCGGAGGTGTTCTGCAAAGCGGTCCCCAAGCCTCCGCTTGGTTTCCCCAATGTAGAGGAAGCCACACCGGGTACAGTGGATGCAGTATACCACATTGGCAGATGTGCAGGTGAACCTCTGCTTAATGTGGAATGTCATCTTGGGGCCTGGGATGGGGGTGAGGGAGGAGGTGTGGGGACAAGTGTAGCATTTCCTGCGGTTGCAGGGGAAGGTGCCGGGTGTGGTGGGGTTGGAGGGCAGTGTGGAGCGAACAAGGGAGTCACGGAGAGAGTGGTCTCTCCGGAAAGCAGACAGGGGAGGGGATGGAAAAATGTCTTGGGTGGTGGGGTCGGATTGTAAATGGCGGAAGTGTCGGAGGATAATGCGTTGTATCCGGAGGTTGGTAGGGTGGTGTGTGAGAACGAGGGGGATCCTCTTGGGGCGGTTGTGGCGGGGGCGGGGTGTGAGGGATGTGTCGCGGGAAATGCGGGAGACGCGGTCAAGGGCGTTCTCGATCACCGTGGGGGGAAAGTTGCGGTCCTTAAAGAACTTGGACATCTGGGATGTGCGGGAGTGGAATGTCTTATCGTGGGAGCAGATGCGGCGGAGGCGGAGGAATTGGGAATAGGGGATGGAATTTTTGCAGGAGGGTGGGTGGGAGGAGGTGTATTCTAGGTAGCTGTGGGAGTCGGTGGGCTTGAAATGGACATCAGTTACAAGCTGGTTGCCTGAGATGGAGACTGAGAGGTCCAGGAAGGTGAGGGATGTGCTGGAGATGGCCCAGGTGAACTGAAGGTTGGGGTGGAAGGTGTTGGTGAAGTGGATGAACTGTTCGAGCTCCTCTGGGGAGCAAGAGGCGGCGCCGATACAGTCATCAATGTACCGGAGGAAGAGGTGGGGTTCGGGGCCTGTGTAGGTGCGGAAGAGGGACTGTTCCACGTAACCTACAAAGAGGCAGGCATAGCTGGGGCCCATGCGGGTGCCCATGGCCACCCCCTTAGTCTGTAGGAAGTGGGAGGAGTCAAAAGAGAAGTTGTTGAGTGTGAGGACGAGTTCAGCTAGGCGGATGAGAGTGTCGGTGGAGGGGGACTGGTCGGGCCTGCGGGACAGGAAGAAGCGGAGGGCCTTGAGGCCATCTCCATGCGGAATGTAGGTGTACAGGGACTGGACGTCCATGGTGAATATGAGGTGTTGGGGGCCAGGGAATTGGAAGTCCTGGAGGAGGTGGAGGGCGTGGGTGGTGTCACGGACGTAGGTGGGGAGTTCCTGGACCAAAGGGGAGAAAATGGAGTCCAGATAGGTGGAGATGAGTTCGGTGGGGCAGGAGCAGGCTGAGACGATGGGTCGACCAGGGCAGGCAAGTTTGTGGATTTTGGGAAGGAGATAGAAACGGGCCGTGCGGGGTTGGGGAACAATGAGGTTGGAGACTGTGGGTGGGAGGTCCCCTGAGGTGATGAGGTCGTGAATGGTGTTGGAGATGATGGTTTGGTGCTCGGGTGTGGGGTCATGATCGAGGAGGCGGTAGGAGGTGGTGTCGAAGAGTTGGCGTCTGGCCTCGGCGATTTGAATTTGTTCAGAAGCCATCCACTTGTGTGCAGTTAAAATCAGTCTGTTTCATTTCAGGGTAGTTTCATGTTCATGCTCTGGGCGTAACCCCATCCTCACAGTCGGCCTTGTCTTTATAATCTCTCTCCAGTGAGCCACTGCCAAAATATGGAGTGGGGCGGGGAGGAATAACTCAGCCTTTAGAGGGGTCAGTGCTGCTGTCCTGACTGCTGGAGCCTGGGGACCTAGTTCCACATTCCCTGTTTCTGCGCACTTCTGAGCAGGTTGAACAAAATATCTACAATGCTGTCTGACACTGGGAGTGTTACCAACACAGCAGGACAGGAACTGACACAGACGTATCTCACAGAATACACGACAGTGAGAGACACAGATAAATATATATATCCTGCTTTGTTCTGCTATCTCCAATTAAGCCATTTGTGGAGTTTAAAGCCATTTTCTCGGTGGATACTCAAATTGGAGAAGGGAGAAAGTTATTGCTTTCTAATCTCGTTGCTGGCCAACAGTTTAAATACAGGTTTTTAGAAGCTCAGTGAAATTTTATGCCGATGCTGTCATGCAGGTAGAATTATCTTTTCTGACTTCCATGAGCTACCCAAAGCAAATTGTGAGGAGGCTAGAAATTCTCGATTCGCACCATTCCCACCTTGCCAAAGCTAAATTGCCAGGTCCTCCAGCACAGCAGGAGAGCTTTTAACCCACTGGATTCCTGGCACTTTTCTGACATCCCATTCCTCTGATCTTGGCCTGCATTTTAATGTTACAAAAGGATTCAATTTCTTGTGGATTGCACTTCGCCTGCTGTTTCAGTATGGGCCTTCCTGTCAATCCTCTGAAATGTTGACTTGTGCCAATCACCACGGAATGGCATCTGCCCCTTCTGAGGTGGGATTTGTCCCTCCCTGGGTGAGGCGGGAAGAGCAGGTCATGGGGCAGGTTAGCACAGAAGAGATACCCAACCATCCCAAGCCACCTCAGCAATTCGATCCTGGGCAGAGAGGCCCATGGTCCACCTCTCCAGGTCAGGCCCGTAATTAATGGCCATTTCAGGCCCTCATCCTGCCTCCTGACGCTGCCTTCCCAGCAGGCAGGAATGGTGGCTGCTTCCCTGAAAACAGGGCCAGGGCGGGGTGGGGTGGGATCCTCAATCTGCCTCAGTCTGGGAGCAATCGGGGACATGGATGCATGAGGGCAGTCACTGAAAACTAGCTCCTGTCCCAACTCCTCAAAGCCCCCCTTGCTCTCTCTCTCTCCACTCCCACAACTCAGGATTAGGCCATCTGGCCCATTGAGCTTGCTCTGCCATTCAATGAGATCGTGGCTGATGGTTCTTGTGGGCTCTGCTCAACTTAGCACCCTCCATCCCCACTCAACATAAACCTTAATTCCTGTACTGTTCAAAATATATCTAACTTTGCTTTGATGCTCCCACCTGAGACCACCCCTCCCAAAAAAAACCACACCCCCATCGTGTTTGTGTTGCCCACACCCCCAAGGAACAAGTCACATACTGCCCCTCCCCCACCAATCCCTGCACATTCCTCTTCCTCAGATAGTCAGCACATTTAGAAAATATACAGCACAGCACGTGGCCACTCTGCCCATCGGACCAAAGAACAAGCTACCCAGCATCGACCCACGTTCCCACACTTGGCCCGTTATCCCTTGAGGTTGTGGGACGTCGGCTTCAGATCCCCTCACTTTTTCAGAGCTGAGGGTTTCTGTTTCTCCTCCCCGCTCAGGTCCCTACCATCCATCGGGGGAAATCATTGACAACCCCCCCACCTCCCGTCTAATATTTCCACCCCTCACTTTAGATTGATAGCCCCTGGTCACTGATCTCTCTGCTGCACCCTTGCCCAACCCCTCCACCCACGCCCCACACAACCTCGCACCCCTCAACCAAATCTCTCCTCGGCCCCCTCTCTCCAAGGAGAGCCAGCCCACTTCTCCTCACCGCTGCATTTCTCTAGCCCCAGCACATCCGTCCGTACCCTCTCTGGTACAATTATATCCTTCCTGTGACCGGAACTGCACACGGTGCTCAGGCTGCGGCCTGATTTATACAGTTCCTGCACGGCCTCCCAGGCTCTAAGACTGTAAACCTTGGCTAATAAAGGAAAGAATTCCAATGTGCCTCTTTAACCACCTTATCTCTTACCTTAAGGGATCTGTGGACATGCACTCCTAGGCCCCTCATTTCCTCTGCACGTCTCAGTATTATCCTAGTCACTGCAAATTGCCTTGTTTGATCTCTGCATAAAGAAACACTTTTCAAACATTTTCTGTTTCCTGCTTTGACAATGACCTTACAGCAATGCCCTGTGGTTGGCAACTTGACAATTAGGATTCTGTGCTCCTGAGTGCTGTGAAAAAGTGGCTTGATTAGAGGGAAAGGTCCCTTAAAACAAACCCCACAAACTGGTTCAGTGATTCATCCCCTGCAATCACCCACACTTTACAAAGAGCACAAATAAAAAGCTCAGTGAGTAAATGTCAGGCAAAACCAACACTGATTATTTGCAGCCAGAAGAACTGGGAGCGCTGTAATTCAAAAGCAAAAAAAAACCAGAAATTGCTGGAAAAGCTCAGCAGGCTTGGCAGCACCTGTGGAGAGAAATCGGAGCTAACCTTTCGGGAACCGTTCTGAGGAGGGGGTCACTTGATGCCAAACGTTAATTCTGCTTTCTCTCCACATGTGCTGCCAGACCTGCTGAGCTTTCCCAGCGATTTCTGCTTTTGTTACAGATGATTTGTAAGTATTTGCTGATGAAGAGGTGGAAAGATTTTGGATTCTGATTGAGCAAGGCCAATCCTGGCTTTGAAGGCAATTTTTGTTTAAAATCACTTACACATTGCTTATTAAACTGGCAGCATTTTATGAGCCATTGAATGGTTCCGGGATCTAGAGGGTTGAATTGTGAAGCCAGGTAGCTCAGACTTGCAGACGGTGGGAACTGCAAGATGCTGGAGAATCCGAGACAACAAGGTGTAGAGCTGGATGAACACAGCAGGCCAAGCAGCATCAGAGGAGCAGGAAGGCTGACGTTTCCGGCCTAGACCCTTCACTCAGACCTGGCTTGTTTTTCCTTGAGTATAAAAGAGTGAAGGGTGGTGTGGGGGTAGTGTCCATACCCATGAACTAGTAGGCCCAAGTTCAGGTCCTAGCTGCTGCGGACGTGTGTGTAATAACATCTCTGAACAGGTTGATCACAAATACCTACAAACGAGGGTCGGAAACCTAATGTGGCCACCAGCTGGCAGCGAGAGGTCCAATACAACATGGCAATCAGTGGGTGGGCACTGCCGCTGAAATACATCGAGTGGGTGGGTTCAATAAGGTATTAAAATGCTTCAAAGTAATAAAAGTAGAAGGAGATAAGCAATTTCCTTGGCTGGGGGAATCTAAAATCACAAAGCTCAGTGGACATCTGTTTTTTTTTATTCATTCATAGAATGAGGAGGGTCTCTGGCTATTCCCCACCCCAACTGCCCAGGGGACAGCTAAGAGCCAACCACATTGCTGTGGGTCTGGAGTCACATGTAGGCTGGACCCCAGTTTCCTTCCCTAAAGGACATTACTGAACCAGATGGGTTTTACGCCAACAATGGCATCACAGTCATCATTAAACTCTCTAATTCCAGATCTTTTAACTGAACTCAGATTCCACCATCTGCCATGGCAGGATTAGAACCCAGGTGCCTGCAATGTTACCTGGGTTAATAGCCCAGCAGTAATGCCACTGGGCCATCGCCTCCCCATCTTGTGCTCTTAAAAAGGCTGTGGATATGTCTACAATCGCTGAGGTGGACAAATTTAGTCAGACGAGGACATTACCAGATGAAGGAGGCTGGTTCAGATATGACCGAACTGAATGGCAGAGCAGGCCCAAATCGGGGTGGAATGGCCTCCTCCTGTTCCTAAACACTCTCTTTAAGAGCGGGGCCTTTTCCAGGTGTGACAATTTGCTGTGAGCCGACCTAGAGTCCCCGAGAATGGGGGTGTTCTTAGCCGGGGAGGGTTTACATCATGAAAGCCATCAACTAGTTTGACATGGTGACAAAAGAAAGGCCCAAATTTGTCACCCATTTCCTGATAATTGCTAGGCAAGGCTCCGAAGTAAGGTCCAACATTTTGATGCCAAAATGAGTCTGTGTGAGCCTTTCGTCACCTCAGGGACAGTAGGCCACCAAAGTGATTGACACGACTCTCCTCAGTTAACCACCATGAGTACAATCAGCAGCAGGGAGTGAAAGGGTTAATCCCGTGCGGCTAAGATCTAGATAAAGAAGTGTCAATGCTCTCATTTAGCCCTGCCATTTAGTGTGGAATTCTGTCAAAGGAATGTAGGGAATAGCAGTAATTACAGAGATCTGTCTGTGGTTTGTCTGACAGGGCCTCTTATAAGCAACATCCAGTGAACACATATAATTATACACACACCGAGACTTAATCAAACAAGCACTCATCTTACTGAGGGCTTAGATTATATTTGCAGCACCCATAGCCTATGAAATCGCGAGGGCTGTCACTTTAATTTAATGCCTACGTTTGCAGGGCTCTTAGGCTCATTCAGGGCTGACACATTAACTGAAAGCAAAATGATAAACAGTGTTGTCAATGCTAAACACACACATTCTTGGTCAAACTGCCAGAAGGCATAGTCCCACCACACTCTCTGACACTGTACAGACCGACACCCTTCCCACCGGCTCCCACTGTCTACAACATCCTATCCGAAGGTACTCAGAGCTGCATCTTTTGGAGCATCTTACATGGGCCCAGTGAGTTCTGAGGTGCTTTACAGCCAGTCAGATGCTTTTGAAGTGTGGTTACTCTTATAATGTTGGAAACGCAGCAACCAATTTGCACACATGGAAAACCATAAGCCAATTTAATCATAGCATCTTACAGCATGGGAGATCATTCAGCCCACGACACCTATGCCAACTCTTTGCAAGAGTTATCTAGCAACTCCTGCTGCCCTGTTGAAACTCCCACTACATGGAGATTCTTCCACTCACTTCTCGACTGAACAACTGCATTGGACAAAACCGTTCACTATTTCCTCCTACTGAGTCTAATCCTGCTGGAGTAAACCTATCCCTTTCCAAGTCAGAGAGTCATACAGTCTTATACAGAAGCAGACCCTTCAGTCCAACCTGTCTATAATCCCAAACTAAACTAATCCCACCTGCCTGCGCTTGGTCCATCTCTCTCCAAACATTTCCTATTCATACACTTGTCCAAATGTCTTTTAAACGTTGTAACTGTACCCACATCTACCCCTTCCATGCACGAACCACTCTCTGTGTCAAAAATAAAATTGCCCCTCATGTCCTTTTTCTTAAATCTTTCTGCTCATACCTTAAAAATATGCCCCCTACTCCAACCCTAGGGGAATAAAAAAACCCTGCCTTTCACCTTGTCTATACCCATCATGATTCTATGATAACATGACACATCATGATGACATGATTATATGATAACTTTATGATAAGGTCTTCTTCCAGGACGCCTTTGCCAATCTGATTCATCCGAGTTATCATGATCTCTCAGCTTGATGTGGGCACTTTAACTGTGGCTATTCATCCTGAATGACAGTGCAGAATCCCTAGCTCTCCATTATTAACCTAACCATAGAGAGGTTAAATGGATCTGGCGGAATTAATCGAAACAAGAAGAATATCAGAATATAGTGTCTAGCTCTGCCCCTGTGAGCCTCCTTCGCCTTTCGATAAGGTCATGGATGATCTAGTTCCACAACAAATGCGGTCCCAGCCAGTGACGTCCATGAAGAGATAATAAAAACCTTCCAGCCTCCTGTCTGTCCCCACGACCCTGGCTCCCTTGTCTTGTCAAAAATCTTCCTAATTCGCCTTCAGATAAATTTAGTGGCCCAGTCTCCACTGCGCTCTGGGGAAAAGTATTCCACACTCTAATGAGCCAGTGAGAGGGATCCTTTTGTCCCTTAATCTCAGCTGTAAAAGGGAAACCTCTTCTTCTTAAACTGTGCCTGCTACTTCCAGTGTCCCCTCTAAGCGCCAGTATCCTCTTCCTGATACTTCATGACAGCAAGTCACCTAGGGATCTTAGATGTTCCAATACTGTCTCCCCTCATTTTCCGAAGCTGCGACAGACATATGCCCAGTGTGTCTAACTTACCTTGACAAGATAAGCCCTCCATTCCTGGGATGAGTCACGTGAGCCTTTGAACTGCTTCCAGTGCAATTGTACCCTTTTCTTAAATAACGGGGAATGCAATTAAGGGAGGCGGAGGGGGAGTTCAAAGGAGATGTGAGGAGCAGGTTTTTTTTACACAGAGAGTGGTAGGAGTGTGGAATGTGCTGCCAGGGGTGGTGGTGGAGGCAGATAGGATTGGGACGTTTAAGGGGCATTTAGATAAGCACATGAATAAGCAAGCAATGGAGAGATATGGACCAGGGCAAGCAGAAGGGATTAGTTTAATTTGGCATTTAATTTGACAACACCATGGGCCAAAGGCCTGCTTTGACATTGTACTGCTCTATGTTCTGAGGAGATCAAAACTGGACACAGTTCACCAGATGAGGTCTTATGAAAGCCCTGCACATCTGCAGTGAAACGTCTTTGTATTTATGTGGCATCTCCCTTGCGATAAACACCATCATTTCATTTGCCTTCCTAATTCCTTGCCTAACTTCCTTTGTTTCGTGTACTGGGGCACCCAGATCTCTCTGTAGTGTAGAGTTCTTAAATCTCTCTCTTCGTTCAAACAATGCACTGCTTTTGCTAGCTTTCCTTCCAAAGTGGACAAGTTCACAGTTTCAGACATTACACTCCATCTGCCTAACTCTTACCTACTCACCTAGCCAATCTATATTTATTTGCAGGCTCCTTATGTCATCTTCACAGTTTACTTTCCTACCTATTTTTGTGTCAACATCATATTTAGTTACTATCCCTTCATCCAAGTCGTTTATATAAATTGTAAATACTTGAGGGGTCAGCACTGATCCCTGTGGAAAACACTAGTTGTGCATCACCAATCCAAAAGTGCCTCATTTATCCCTAATCGCTGCTAACAATTCATGATTTTATGTTATCCCTACATCATGAGCTCTTCTTTTGTGTATTAATTTCTGAGCTGGCAGCTTGCCATACGTCTTTTGGAAATCCAAGTGCACCGCATTTACAGGCTCCTGGAATCTTTTTGTCTCCCTGAAATGTTTCTTTGCTCAGTGCTGAGAAATTAAACATCCTTAAGTGTCGACCTCTGCATCTCTACTGACCAGAACAATAACCTATTTTCCCAAGTCACTTTAGGTAGCACTGTCCTCGTAACTTCAATTGGTTGCCTTTTTCAAAATGTGAAAGCCAGTCTTCTCTCCCTCAAACTGCATGTGATATCCAATCGTGTGTATTAATTGCTGTCTAGAGGCTCCTTTACTATGAGGTAATTACTTCAACTTGCCTCATTATGCACAGCTGGGTGTAAAATAACCTGCTCCCTGGTTGGCTGTAGAGTGTGTTGCTTTAAGAAATTACCCCGTAAACATTCAGTAATAAGGTCATCTTTCAGGCTGCCTTTGCCAATCTGATCTATCCTAGTTACCTCTAGATTAAAATCACCCATGATTACGAGAGCACCTTTCCTATAAGCCACCCAGAATATCATCTTATATAACTGCTCCTACAGCGTAGCTACAATGAGGAGACTCCCACAATTGGCTTCTCACCTTTGCAATTCCCGATCTCCACCAAAACTGATTCTACATCTCGATCCTCAGAACTGAGGTCATCTTTCTCTGTTCCTGGCTCTCCGTCCTTCTACAATGTCAAATCCTCTTGAATATTTGCATCCCAGAACTGGTCCTCTTGCAGCAACATCACTACAACGGCTATCAGGTAATAATTATTTCTATTTCAGCTGACAATTCATCTATTTTGTTACGAATGCCACACAGATTCAGATACAGGGCCTCTCTCTTTATGATTACTGCAAGCCTTATCTGATGTCTCACAAATGAGTTATGTAGATTACAGAATGAAAGCTTACTGAAAAGCGTTTCTGTTGCTGTCTTAGTGTGGTAACTACTTCTGGGTTTTCACACAAGACATTTACACCAAATATACAGTCATATCGAATGGAAACCGACCCTTCATTCCAACCAGTCCATGCCAACCATAATTCCAAACTAAACTAGTCCCACTTGCCTGCGCTTGGCCCATTATCCCTCCAAACCTTTCCCATCCATGCACTTTTCCAAGTGTCTTTTAAATATTGTGTCCCTGTCCACCACTTCCTCAGGAGGTTCATGCCCCTCGTGTCTTTTTAAAATCTTTTTCCTCTTCCCTTAAAAATATGCCCCCTAGTCTTGAAAAGCCCCACCCTGGGGGAAAGACACCCGCCATTCACCTTATGATTTTATAAATATCTATAATCTCCTACGCTCCAGTGAAAAATAGTCCCAGCCTCTCTTTATAACTCAAACCTTCCATACCTGGCAACATCCCGGTAAATCTCTTCTGAGCCCTCTCTAGCTCAACAATATCCTCCCTGTAAATGGACGACCACGTTAGTTATCGTTTCTCCAGCATTTCTATTTGGGGGAGGGGTAAGGGGAGAGGGAGGGGATGGTGCAGTGGTAATGTCAATGCAGTAGTAATCCAGGACCCCAGTTTAATGTTCTAGGGCATGCATTTAAATCTACCATGGCAGATAGTGAAAACTGAATTCAATTACAACGGCTGAAAGAAAAACTGGGCCAATGGAACCATGCCATCTGTTGTAAAACTGCCCGCCTGATAGAATTTTAATAAGGAATCTTCCACAGAGATGAGGGTGTTGCTGGCTAGGCTAGCGTTTATTGCCAATCCTTTATTGCCCAGAGGGCAGTTAAGAGTCAACCATATTGCTGTGAGTGTGCAGTCACATGTAGGCCAGACCACATGGAAAAGATGATAGTTTCCTTCCCTTGAGGATTTCTTTCCCACAGCAATCAACAACATGGTCATCAGTAGATTGTCAATTCCAGGTGTTTATTGAACTCAAACCCCACCATCTGCTATGGCAGGATTCGAACCCAGGTCCCCAGCGCATCACCTGGGTCTCTGGATGAACAATCCAGTCTAGCAATAATAGCACGGGGCCATCGCCACCTCAGGTAAATTATTGGCAAGTTGCAAGATGTAATCACCCAATGCATTTCTGAACAAGGCAGGGTACTGGATCCTCATAGCACAGTGAGAAGTTAAAAAGAAACCCCATGCTGAAAAATATCAACCCGAAAAAAGAATTCAATTCACTCTAAAATAGTGGTGCTTATTTGTAGGATTGTATATGCAAATCCCTGAATTCCGTTGAGGTCACTGTCCTGAGAGAACTAAAGGTACTGGCCTTGTAAAGGAGGTGTCAATTTAGGAAGCAAACCAAAACACAAAACAGATTCTAAACAAGGCCTCACACCTAACATGCATTGCCTGGCTTAAAATGTCACCTCTTCTTTACAATGATAAAACATTTAGTGCTCTCAGGATAGTGTCTTCAAAGGATTTTGGGAATTTACAAACACATATTAATCAATTAAAAACTTCTAACTGATTAAAGATTTAGCAACATCTTAGGTTTGTTTAGTACATCCTCATCAATGGTGTGACCTGTTGACCATTTACTTACAAATTCTGTGCCTGATACTACCTCTCTCACTAACAGCTGAAGGAGGACTGAGGCTCCAAGAGCTTGTGATTTCAAATGAACCTGTTGGACTATAACCTGGTGTCGCGTAATTTCTGACCTCGTCCAACATCGGCACCTCCAAATCATGTTTTATTAGCCAAGACAGTGCCAATCACCCTGTGGTGGTCTCACCGTAGAGCAGCACCAATCACCTGAAAGCTGCATCACTCCATGTTACAGCAAACAGCTAAAAAGACTCCGAAACCCTCAAAGTCAGCACACAGCAGTGCAGACACCAGCTTCCCGGCAATAGGAAAGTCATAAGGATAGAATGAAGCATTCCAGACCAACTCTGTGGTCGGTTCACCAAAGCCACCAGGTATGTTGCCTGATTCCATATTCGTGCAGTTGCACAGATCAGCTTCTCCACGGCAGATGGAGAAGAATATCTGAAGCCAAAACCTGCTCAACCACTGTTCGTCATATTGCCTCTTCACATATCTCACACTGCACTCCCCCCCCAGCACACAGCCGTATTACCCAAAGCAAGATTTGCATTTATGTAGCAACTGTTGCATCCACAGTCCTCCTCAAAGCACTTTGCAACCATCGGAAGTGCACACAATTTTGTACTGTCAGCCAGCTTTAGGCACAGCGAGCTTCCACAAAACTGCAATGATATCATTATCAGACCATCTGCTTTTGGCGAGGCTGAGGGGTTGAAAGATATACGTTGGCCACAGACCAAGGATACATTGCCTGTACCTCTGCTTCAAAATAGTGTGATGGATCTTTCCCACCCCAAAGCCCTTCATTTTAGCACTCTGTCTGAAAGACAGCAGCTCTGACAGTGTAACACCACCTCAGCAATTCCACTGTAGCCTCAGCCGTGACTGCTGTGCTCAGTTTGGGACTTGAACCGAAAACCTTTTAATTCAGAGAAAGACTGTTGTAGCTAGTGAGCCACCAATCGACACATTAAACTGGTTTGCAAAAGACATGATGTAATCTGATGGTATTGTAGTGAGACCGTTTGGTATACAATCAACATTCATCATACTTCAGCTATTGTAAAGCCCTTCATCAAACGCGCAAATAGAAGCTTGGGTTCAGTCTACAGCAGGAGTAATACACAGCATTTCATGCATATTTATTCCAATATAAGTGTTGCTTTGTCTCTCTGGAGTTGCTAACACGGCAAAAAAAATTCATGTTTTGCCAGCATATGGAAATAAATTGCTAACAGCAAACTGCGGAGCAAGGCTTGAATAATGCAGATTTATTTGAGACACTACCATTCAGGTCAGCTTATGAGACCTATCTCCTCGCTGAAACTGGGGACCAGATTACAGAGCCACCCACGCCCCCCCCATTTAAAACTACCATACCTCATTGTAATGAAGCCATCTTACCCCACCCTCCACCACTTATCCAACTCATTCTCCTAATTCAAGCAGATTTACAGTGAATACTGTGTTTTCTTTACATTCACGGAATGAGGAGGCCATCATTTATTGCATATCCCTAATTGCCCAGAGTGCAGTTAAGAGTCAACCGCATTGCTGTGGTTCTGGAGTCACATGTAGGCCAGACCAGGTGAGGATGGCAGTTTCCTTCCCTGAAGGGCACTAGCGAACCAGATGGGTTTTTCCTGACAATCAACAACCAACTCACGGTCATCATTGGGCTCTTCCAGATTTTTACTGAATTCAAATTCCACCATCTGCCATGGGGGGATTCGAACCTGAGTCCCCAGCACGTGATCTGGGGCTCTGGTTAACAGTCCAGTGATAATACCACAAGGCCATTGTCTCCCCAATGAACTGGGATGGTCTTTTCCCCAGGGTAGGGGAGTTCAAAGCTGGAGGGCATCGGTTTAAGTTGGGGGGGGGGAAAGATTTAGAAGGGGCCTGAGGGGCAACTTTTTCACGCAGAGGGTGGTGCGTGTATGGAACGAGCTGCCAGAGGAAGTGTTAGAGTCGAGTACAATGACAACATTTTGAAGACTTTTGGGACAGGGATATGAATAGGGAAAGTTTCGGAGGGGTACGGGCCACAGGCAGTGAGGTGGGACTAGCTTAGCTTGGCATGGTCCAGTTGGGACCGAAGGCCCTGTTCCCGCACTGCATGACTCAATACGTCTACGTGAGGACGTACGCGTGTACGTGCCACCTGCGCGCCATTGGGTTTATTGTCGCCCTCCCACTACGTGTAGCTCTGAACTGCCGCCATTTGACTGACTTCAAACTTGGCACCAGAACCTTGGAACCCTGGGAGGTCCCAGTGGTGGCACGAACTTCCACCTGCGACGGGTGAGAGAATAGGATGAGTACGGCCCCGCAGTGGCCCCCCACGGTGCATGAGTCATGGGGAGATGTTGGGGAAGACAGCACAGGAAACCTCACCAAATGTGAGATTCAGCCCAATCGGGCATCTACAGATGGAATCGCAACTTGTTTTCACAAAGCACCTTCAATAAGGTGAAACGCCCCAGAACAGTTCACGAGAGATACCATCAACAAGATCTGATTTTTAAAAAAAAATTCCCGAAAGAACTGCAGACGCTGTGAATCAGGAGCAAAAAAAACACAGAAGCTGCTGGAAAAGCTCAGCGGGTCTAGCAGTGTTTGTGAAAGAAAAAAAAATCAGAGTTAACGTTTCGGGCCCGGTGGCCCTTCCTCAGATTCAATACCCAGAACTAAAGAGAAATATTAAGACGGGCGACCAGTTCGGCCAAAGAGGTAATCTCACACCGACAAAAGCAGAAGTTGCTGGAAAAGCTCAGCAGGTCTGGCAGGGTCTGTGAAGGGTAAAAAAACAGAGTTAATGATTTGGGTCCGGTGCCCCTTCCATCCGCAGTTCTTTCGGTTTTTATCTGACAGAGGGTCAGCCGCTGATGAGGAGGGAGGCTGCATTAAAGGGCGAAGAAGGGCCTAGGCCCGAAACGTCAGCCTTCCTGCTCCTCTGATGCTGCTTGGCCTGCTGTGTTCATCCAGCTCTACAACAATAAAGCGCTCTCTAGTTGGTAGGCTGTGACAAAACACCTAGCGACCCATACTGCTGGGTCAGCGCCTCACTATTAACAGCTGCTCGCCCACATTTGCTGCTGACACTACACAAGTTAGCTGCAAGGATGGGAGAGGAATCCACACAGAGGTGCCTTGAGCAGACACACACCCGACGCAAAGTTCGAACACCAAAGGGATTTAGCGAGTTAGCGCAGTTACAAAAAGTAACGCGAACAAACCTGAGCGCAGCGTTGGCCTTCGTCACAAAGCAGCTGGAATTCAGAAGTGGGGGCATCTGCTTCACTGGTAAAGGCCCAGTCAGGGGGACCGTGGTCAGTTTCAAACAGTGACCCTCAGGAAGGATGCGCTGACTGTAGGGTGTTTGGTGGGGGGGGGGGGGCCCTAGCACTGCCTCACAATGATACTGGGTACTGAGTGGTTGGCTAAACCATGAAAAATGGCTGCACAGATTTCCTTTACATTCCCTTGAATTAGGCGGGATTGGGGAGGGGGGTGCGGTTCGGTAATCCAGTCGAGGTATTTAAAACGCGTTAAGGGGTTCCGTTCTGTGAAGGGACCTGTCAGTCAGGCATAGCACCCCACAGTCTCCTCACACCCCAGCAGCCTGGGCATCGAATGCACTGTGCCAGCACACGACAAAGTGGATAGATATCGCGCAAATGAGATTCCCACACCACATCATCGCTTAGGCTGAGGCCACAAAGGCACCACAGGGAGGGATTCAGCCAAAACCAGGAGGGCTGATCGTTGAAAAGAATGGGTGGGTTTATCCTAATATGTGATTGCTCCAGCCGCACTTCAGGAGAATGAGAGCTGCCGGTGCTCATGGAAGGGATTTCCGTGACAACCACCTTTATCCTGGTGTTGGAAGTGGTAACAAAGGGCTGTATCGGAGAGGCTGTTTTTAAACATGCACACACAGAGAGACACCACGCTGGGCAACATTGTGTCCTGTAGCTTCTGGAAGTTAGAAATTGCAGTCCAGAGTCAAAACGCTGGGCATTATTGGGTGTGCTCGTATATAATCTCCATGCAGACAGAAACATTGACAAAGTGGCACGTGGATGTAGTACAATAGCGAGATGACGTACACCTCCCCTGCACCACGCCCCCCAACCCCCCGGCATGCATCCTCATTGCAATTAGCTCCTGTTTCTTCGGCAACGGTGCAGCAATCAGAAGGGAACGTTTCCGGGTAAATTTTACCCACCCTTCACACGTGGAGACTGAATCGGGTTTAATGATAAAGAATGCGCACCGCGTCGCTTCAGCTTGCCGCAAAATAATCTAGTGTTTATTGAGGAGACCACGGCGACTTCAGTCACAAACTCTGCTTGCTGCAACTTGGGTCTTCCTGCCCCAGAACTGTTGTGGTACCATCCGGCCCATCGCGCCCACACCAGTCCTATGACTGAGTGCCCACCTGGCTTTGTTTCCTTTATTACTGCCGTTCTTTTTGTCAGCCCAGTTTTGGAAAAGAGTGTGTCAGCAAGATGGCGCCGGCTATGTCGGTGTGTAAGCAAGGTGGCCCCGGCTATGTCGGTGTTTAAGCAAGGTGGCCCCGGCTATGTCAGTGTGTCAGCAAGATGGCACCGGCTACATCGGTGTGTAAGCAAGATGGTGCTGGGTACGTCGGTGTGTAAGCAAGATGGCCCTGGCTATGTCGGTGTTTAAGCAAGGTGGCCCCGGCTATGTCAGTGTGTCAGCAAGATGGCGCCAGCTACGTTGGTGTGTAAGCAAGATGGTGCTGGCTACGTCGGTGTGTAAGCAAGATGGCCCCGGCTATGTCAGTGTGTCAGCAAGATGGCCCCGGCTATGTCAGTGTGTAAGCAAGATGGCGCCGGCTACGTCGGTGTGTCAGCAAGATGGCACCGGCTACATCGGTGTGTAAGCAAGATGGTGCTGGGTACGTCGGTGTGTAAGCAAGATGGCCCTGGCTATCTCAGTGTGTCAGCAAGATGGCACCGGCTACGTCGGTGTGTAAGCAAGATGGTGCTGGCTACGTCAGCGTGTAAGCAAGATGGCCCCGGCTATCTCAGTGTGTCAGCAAGATGACAGCGGCTACGTCGGTGTGTAAGCAAGGTGGCGCCGGCTACGTCCGTGTGTCAGCAAGATGGTGCCCAGCTACGTCGGTGTGTCAGCAAAGTGGCACCAGCTATGTCGGTGTGTCAGCAAGATGGCACCAGCTACGTCGGTGTGTCAGCAAGGTGACACCAGCTATGTTGGTGTGTCAGCAAGATGGCGGCGGCCACATCGGTGTGTAAGCAAGATGGCGGCGGCTACGTTGGTGTGTAAGCAAGATGGCGCCGGCTACGTCGGTGTGTAAGCATGGTGGCCCCGGCTATGTCGGTGTTTAAACAAGGTGGCCCCGGCTATGTCCGTGTGTCAGCAAGATGGCGCCGGCTACGTTGGTGTGTAAGCAAGATGGTGCTGGCTACGTCAGTGTGTAAGCAAGATGGCCCCGGCTATGTCAGTGTGTCAGCAAGATGGCACCGGCTACGTCGGTGTGTAAGCAAGGTGACACCAGCTATGTCGGTGTGTCAGCAAGATGTCGCCGGCTACGTTGGTGTGTAAGCAAGATGGTGCTGGCTACGTCGGTGTGTAAACAAGATGGCCCCGGCTATGTCAGTGTGTCAGCAAGATGGCCCCGGCTATGTCAGTGTGTAAGCAAGATGGCGCCGGCTACGTCGGTGTGTCAGCAAGATGGCGCCGGCTACGTCGGTGTGTCAGCAAAATGGCACCGGCTACATCGGTGTGTAAGCAAGGTGGCACCGACTATGTCCGTGTGTCAGCAAGATGGCGCCAGCTACGTCGTTGTGTCAGTAAGGTGGCACCAGCTATGTCAGTGTGTAAGCAATGTGGCCCCGGCTATGTCAGTGTGTCAGCAAGATGGCACCGGCTACGTCGGTGTGTAAGCAAGATGGTGCTGGCTACGTCGGTGTGTAAGCAAGATGGCCCCAGCTATGTCTGTGTGTCAACAAGATGGCAGCGGCTACGTCGGTGTGTAAGCAAGGTGGCGCCGGCTATGTCCGTGTGTCAGCAAGATGGCGCCAGCTAGGTCGGTGTGTCAGCAAGGTGGCACCAGCTATGTCGGTGTGTCAGCAAGATGGCCCCGGCTATGTCAGTGTGTCAGCAAGATGGCGCCGGCTACGTCGGTGTGTAAGCGAGATGGTGCTGGCTACGTCGGTGCGTCAGCAAGATGGCACCAGCTACGTCGGTGTGTCAGCAAGGTGACACCAGCTATGTCGGTGTGTCAGCAAGATGGCCCCGGCTATGTCAGTGTGTCAGCAAGATGGCCCCGGCTATGTCAGTGTGTAAGCAAGATGGCGCCGGCTACGTCGGTGTGTCAGCAAGATGGCCCCGGCTATGTCAGTGTGTCAGCAAGATGCCCCGGCTATGTCAGTGTGTCAGCAAGATGGCGCCGGCTACGTCGGTGTGTCAGCAAGATGGCGCAGGCTACATCGGTGAGTCAGTAAGATGGTGCCGGCTGTGTCGGTGTGTCAGCAAGATGGCGCCGGCTACGTCGGTGTGTCAGCAAGATGGCGCAGGCTACATCGGTGAGTCAGTAAGATGGTGCCGGCTGTGTCGGTGTGTCAGCAAGATGGCGCAGGCTACATCGGTGAGTCAGTAAGATGGTGCCGGCTGTGTCGGTGTGTCAGCAAGATGGCGCTGGCTACATCGGTGGAGGTGAGTTGGCACCTAACAGCGGTGAGTTTCATTCCAGCAGTGGCTGGTGAAGGGGACTCATGCCTGTTCCACTAGGCATGTGACCTATGACGGAGCTTTTAACAAGAAGGAGCTGTAAAGTTAGAAACACCTCCTTCATTTCTCCGCCTTTGCACTTGACATTTCTGGTTTGTTTTTCTGAGTTTTAAGATGATGCCGGAGGGCAGCAACCCTTCCTGTGGCGTTTCATGATGAGGACACACGTGTCAATAAACAAGTAAATCAAAAAGTTTCCCGCCTCTCCCCAAATCCCCACACACCATTCCCATCCAAGTAATTACCCAGCATCCTCGTGAATGCGTCAAGCTGAACCTACCTCCACCACACTTCTTCTGGTCCTTGAGAAAATGTCTGTGTATACAGTACTTACACCCCTTCAGGATGAGCTTAGAGTTTCCAGGAATTGCAGATTGGTCTCAGGACGCTGCTGTGTGTAACATGGGGTCGATAACCAAAGGGGGCATGTTGAGGGACTGCAGACTTTAATTAAGTTTCTGACTGTCCACTCAGCTTGATGTAGAAAATCTTTTGAGGGGAATCAGGGGTATTCTCAATAGGTTGTCCGCGCCAATAGCTAACATTCTGCAACTAAATAGTCACTAAAAGGGATAATTTAATAGCTATCACAGTTATGTCCGTGGGATCTTGCTGTGTATAGTTTGGCAGCTGCACTTCCTGCATTTCAAACACTACATTTCAAAAAGCTCGTGGTTTGCTGTAAAGATTTATGGGAAGACCGTAGTGTAGTGGTAAGGAGTCATGAACACAAGTCAGAACCCCAAAGTTACTGTGGATATTTTTAGCCCTTAATTCCAAGCTGCGTTTTCTACAAGAGTGACAATGCTATATATAGAAGTTAAGTGAGTGTCTACAGAAAGAAAGAGAGAGAGAGAGAGAGAGAAAGAGTGAGAGACAGACTGAGAGAGAGACAGAGAGTGAGAGAGAGAGTGAGAGAAAGAGAGAGAGATAGACAGTGAGAGAGAGAGTGAGAAAGCGAGTGTGAGAGTAAGAGAAAGAGACAGAGATAGAGAGAGTGAGAGAGAAAGAGTGGCAGAGAGAGAGAGAGAGACAGACAGACAGACTGAGAGAGAGACAGAGAGTGACAGAGAGAGTGAGAGGAAAAGAGAGAGAAAGAGAGCGAGAGTGAGAAAGACAGTGAGAGAGTAAGAGAAAGAGAGAGATAGTGAGAGAGAGAGTAAGAGAAAGAGAGAGAGATAGAGAGTGAGTGAGAGAGTGAGTGAGAGAGAGAGAGACAAGGCTGGTGAAACTGATTCCTTTTTGAAATGTAAGTTCATTCGGGGAGAAGAGTATCCAACGAGGGAAGGCACTCGTTTTTAAATTAACCCCGTCGTGGCCAACCAGGGGCAGAGTGAAAAAAGGGGAGCAGTTCATTACCCCCCACCACACCACACCCCGCACCACCCCCCCCCCCACCCCACTCCCTGATCTGGGAACCCGAAGATTTGGAGCCTCTGTGTGGGACATGACAAACTGGGGAACCTGACCCAGGGGAGCCTGGGTGTTACAAATATCACTGCACTATTAACCTGGAGGTCCAGGACATGGACTCAAATCCCATCACGTCAAACTGGTGGAGTGTTAAACTGGATTAATAATGCCGGTTTGAAGGCAAGTCTCTCGAATGGGGGCCACTAATTGTTAATTTTTAAAAAACGCATCCGGTTCGCTAATGCCCTTTAGGGATGGAAGGCTGCTGTCCTTACCCAGTCTGGGCCTACGCATGACTCCAGACCCATAGCGATGTGGCTGATTCGTAACTACCCTCTGAAGTGGCCCACCGAGCAGTGTACCTGCTCCGAGGCTCCACGCACACCAAGCGGCTCGCCAACGCACTGTGCTTGTGGTTTTGGATGCTGGCGCTCGGACCACCGAGAAACTCACAACTGCAGGCAATCCACTCAGTTCGAGGGCACAGTTAGAGAAACTCACAACTGCAGGCAATCCACTCAGTTTGAGGGCACAGTTAGCGATGAGTGACAAATGCTGTCCTCGATGGTGATCCCGATATCCCACAAAAAGAGCAACTTCGAAACGAGCGGTCTGGTATGTCACAAAGGGTGCTACATAAATGAAAACCTTTCTTTCATCCCTGCTCACCGCCCCCCCGCCCCTGAGCTAATTAGGGTAATGACATCGCTTCCATCTTCCTATATACTACTTGCCGGTGAGGTAATGATTAATGCTTCAAAAACCTCTAACATGCAATAATGATTAATGGTGAACAAACGCCATAGAAATCAGGAATCCTAATTCTGTGGAGAAAGCCAGAGAGAGAGAGAGATAGAGAAAGAGAGAGAGAGAAAGTCAACAAGGGCTGGAACTGAGTGGCCCACTCCTGTGTGGTTGTTGGGTATGGGAGATAAAACAAGAGCGCACGAGAGTGAGAGAGATGGAGAAAGGCATCCAGCAACAACAACTTGCATCACAGCAGCATTTCTTGCCGCCCAAAACACTCCACGGCCAGCCAAGTGAGGTAACTGCTGCCATGGAGGAGAAGCTCGGCAGCCATTTTGCTCCAGAATGGCGCATACCCGCATGCGGCCAGGTGCCTCAGTATAAAACCATGCTCTCAAAATGGCTGCCATGTGCAAAGTGACTGCTCCTCTGCCAACTAAAGTTACAACACGAGTTTATGACCAGCAACTGTCAAAAATACTCCTGGCAAGCTGGGCTTAAATAGACACGAGGTGCGAATCATGTGGGCCTCTGAAGGAGAGCACTGGAGACATTTAGCTGCAAATTAGAGGAAATAATATTTTTGGCTAGGGCCGGAGGTGTGCGAGGCATGATACGGTCGGTGTAACAAGCTCAGGAAGAGTGGCTAGCTCCAGTTCCATGACCTTTCCTGAGCTCTTCGTTCCTGGGCGGGGGGTCTCTTACCTGATGTCTGGCTCAACCCCATGTTACACACAGCAGCGTCCTGGAGACTAATCTGCAATTCCTGGACACTCTAAGCACATTCTGGAGGATTGTAAGTATTGCTATGTCGGTGTGTCAGCAAGATGGCGCCGGTTACGTCGGTGGAGGTGAGTTGGCACCTCAGAGCGGTGAGTTTCATTCCAGCAGTGGCTGGTGAAGGGGACTCATGCCTGTCCCACTAGGCCTGTGGCCCATGATGGAGCTGACAGGGATTAATTGCTATGATTAATCAGCAACTGCATCTCACTGTACTTACAGGAAAGCAGAGAGTCAACCTGACGGGACACAGTCTTTTGCTTCCTTCGTCTGAAAATCCTACGACCCCTGTTTTAGGGAATTGGTCACACAGACTAGGCCTCATTACTAGCAATGGCCACTCGAACGTCCATCAAAGACCCTGGGCCGAATATTTGCTCGGGGTCACAAGACGCCATTACGCAAGTGATATAGAATGCGCAGCGCAGAAACAGGCCATTCGGCCCCGCTCAAGACTGTCCCCCCGCCACCCAGCTTTCCCCAGCTAAATCTACCATCAAGCCTCGGTGGCACAGCAGCTCCGAGGTTAGCTCTGCTGCCTTGCGGCAGGTTTGATTCCAGCCTCGGGTGACTGTCTGCGCGGGTTTCCTCCCACAGTCCAAAGATGTGCAGCTTGGGTAGATTGGCCGTGCTGAGAATTGCCCCATAGTGCTCAGGCTAGCCATGGGAAATGTGGCATGACCAGGGAGGTTGTGGGTCTTGGTGGGGGGAGGGACGGGGGGGGATTGCTCCTTGGAGGGTCAGTGTGGAGGCAATGGGCAGAATGGCCTGCCTCCGCACTGCAGGGATTCTGTAAAGTGCTTGTCTAGTTTTCCCTTCAGTACACTCTGCTTCAACCAGAGCCCAGCGGTCATGTGCCCTCTCTGAGACCAGAGATTCCTTCCGGAATTCTCCACTGGTTTTTGCTGGGGACCACCTTATTTTGATGGGGCTGCGGCCTCCCATAGGGAGAAACGCTTCCGCTCCAGCTGCTGAGTCGTTCACTGCGGAGGGCCAACTGGACACTGGGCGGCTGGAGGCCACAACATCTGTAGCCTTTTGGCAGCACTTTTGGGATGGAGAGCGTTGCCGGGAGACTGGAGTGGGGAGGGGGATGGGTAAGTGTGTCCTAGTCCATTGGAACGCTGTCCCGCCTGCTCCCAAGATGTCAAGTACACGTGCAGGGATAGGAAAATTCCAGAAGGTGCTTGTACCATAGTCTGAAGATGGCGACAGAGTCAACAGGGCTGAGCCCAGGTCTCCGGTCTGCTTTCCTTCCCCTTTTCCTTTCTTTCCTACTTGATCTACTTTCCTCTTTCTCTCTCCTTTTTTTCTTTAAAGCCCGAAGAGTGGTGGGCAAGACAGTGGACCTCTGGAAGGAGCAACACCCCAGGAGGCAGTTCCACTTCAGCGAGTGAGGAGCAGGCCCCAGCCAGACCCTCCTAGCCCGGGCTCGCAGGCTGATCTCAGGCTCTGGGTCGGCAGCAAGGCCCGGGGAGCCTGAAGGAGCACTAGTGTCAGTGAGAGGGACGGCGGAAGATCCCTGACGAGTGAGGGCCAGCAGCAGCATGTGGAAGACATCGGATGGGGTGCAGGAAGTACAGGACATGCGCATTCCTCCCAGGCCCCGTGGCTACAGTCGGGAGCTGTAGTCGCAACTAATCTGCCAACTGCAGTTGCATCTGTCCATGACAGTATCAGTAAGAGTGATCATCGCACAGTGCTTGTGGAGATGAAGACCCGCCTACACATTGACAACAATCTCCATCGTATTGTGTGGCACTATCACCGTGCTAAATGGGACACACTTCACACAGATCTTGTAACTCAAAATGGGCTATCCACGTGGCACTGTGGGTCATCAACAGTAGCAGAATTGTACTCCAACACAATCTGTAACCTCGTGGCCTGGCATATCCCCCACTCAACCATTACCATCAAGCCAGGGGGTCAATCCTGGTTCAATGGGGAGTGCAGGAGGGCACCTGCCAGGAGCTGCATCCGGCATATCTGAAGATGAGATGTCAACCTGGTGAAGCCACCAAACAGGACTACTTGCACGCGAAGCAGTGAAAGCAGCAAGTGATAGACAGAGCTAAGCGATCCCACAGCCAACGGATCAGATCTAAGCTCTGCAGTCCTGCCGCATCCGGTTGTGAATGTGGTGGACAATTAAACAACTCACTGGAGGAGGCGGCTCCATAAATACCCCCATCCTCAATGATGGAAGAGCCCAGCACATCAGTGCAAAAGATAAGGCTGAAGCATTCACAGCAATCTTCAGCCAGAAATGCCGAGTGGATGATCCATTTCAGCCTCCTCCAGTGGTCCCCAACATTACAGATACCACTCTTCCGCCAATTCGATTCACTGCACGTGATATCAAGAAACAGCTGGAGACACTGGATATGCAAAGGCTACAGGCCCTGACAACATCCCAGCAATTGTACTGAAAACTTGTGCTCCAGAACTTGACGCTCCCTTAGCCAAGCCGTTCTAGTACAGTTACAAACCTGGTATCTACCCGGTGCAATGTTGCCCAACTATGTCCTGTACACAAAAAGCAGGACAAATCCAACCTGGCCAATTACCACTCCATTAGTCTCCTCTCAATCATCAGTGAAGTAATGGAAGGTGTCACTAACAGTGAGAGGTGAAGTGAGAGTGACAGCCCTTGACATCAAGGCTGCATTCGAATGAGTGTGGCATCAAGGAGTCCTGGCAAAATTGGCATCAATGGATATCAGGGGACAAACTCTCTGGTGGTCAGAGTCATACCTGACACATAGGAAGATGGTCGTGGTTGTGGGAGGCCCAACCATATTCAGCTGCTTCATCAATGACCTTCCCTCCATCGTAATGTCAGAAATGGGGACGTTCACCGATGATTGCACAATGTTCGGCATCATTCGTGACTCCTCAGATACTGAAGCAATCCATGTTCACATACACAGGATCTGGACAATATCCAGGCTTGGGCTGACAGGTGGCAAGTGACATTCGCGCCACACAAATGCCAGGCTATGACCATCACTAATAAGAGACCATCTAACCACCACCTCTTAACATTCAATGGTGTGACCAACACTGAATCCTCCACTATCAACATCCTGGGGGTTACCATTGACCAGAAACTCAACTGGACTCATCACATTAACAGAGCAGGTCAGAAGCTGGGAACACTGCGGTGAGTAACTCACCTCCTGACTCCCCAAAGCCTGTCCACCATCTACAAGGCACAAGTCAGGAGTGTGATGGAATACTCCCCACTTGCCTGGATGAGTACAACCCCAATAACACTCAAGAAGCTTGGCACCATCCGGGACAAATCTGCCCACTTGATTGGCACCGCATGCACAAGCTTCCACTCCCTCCACCATCAGCGCTCAGTAGCAGCAGTGTGTACTATCTACAAGATGCAGAAATTTACCAAAGAACCTCAGGCAGCACCTTCCAAACCCATGACCACTTCCATCTAGAAGGACAAAGGCAGCAGATACATGGGAACACCACCACCTCCAATTTCTCCTCCAAGTCACTCACCATCCTGACTCGGAAATATATACACTTCACTGTCACTGGGTCAAAATCCTGGAATTCCCTTCCTGAGGGCATTGTGGGTCAACCCACAGCAGGTGGACTGCAGCGGTTCAAGAAGGCAGCTCATCACCACCTTCTCAAGGGGCAACTAGGGATGGGGCAAGGAATGCTGGGCCTGGCCAGCGACGCCCACATCCCACGAAATAAGTGGAAAAAAGAAAGCTGTGGGAGCAGCGGAGGCCGGTAACCGAGATCCCAGAGCCCGCTACAGGGAGACCAGAGTCTATTACAGAGACCCCAGGCAATGTCAAGCAGTGACTGGAGGAGGGCCAAGAAGAAGAGAGACAGATGAGCTCCGTTGCTGTCAAATCTTACTTTGTATTCAGGGTTTCAAGATGGCACTAGAGCATGGAGACACTTTGTGCGTACTATGCGATGAAACACCTTTCACCGTTTGTTTTATACTCATGTAGCAATAAATCTAAATGGACTGGGGACACTGGTTTAGTCTCATGAGCTACCTGCCAACACAGCCTCGACAAGCCTCCCCCAGACCACAATCCTCCCTGAATAAAATTGGCCCAGAGGCTGCTAAGTGGGAAACTGAGGACTCTCACGTTCTTCCCCACCAGCACCAAATAAAATTCTGCTCCCTGTTTGAGTTGAAACCACACGATGCCTGAAGGGAATGGCTTGGTTTTTTTCTGCTAAACCTTATTTCTCGCGCTATTAGAATTAGAAGAATTAGAATCCCTACAATGTGGAAACAGGCCCTTCGGCCCAACAAGTCCACACCGAACCTCAGATCATCCCACCCAGACCCATTCCCCCTATAACCCACCTAAGCTACACGTCCCTGAACACTACAGGCAATTTAGCATGGCCGATCCACCTAGCCTGCACATCTTTGGAGGAAACTGAAGCACCCGGAGGAAACCCACGCAGACACGAGGAGAATGTGCAAACTCCACACAGACGGACACCCGAGGCCGGAATCGAGCCTGGTGCTGTGAGGCTGCAGTGCTAACCACTGAGCCGCCCAAATCTTGTTGCGTTCTGCAAATGCCACAGTGCAGTGGTTTTTATGGGGTGACAGTCGATTGGACCAAGAGGTACCGTGAGTGAGTGTTGTTTTTGGGTATGTGAAAGGCCATGAACAACAGTAAAGGTGAAAGTTACACCTCAACCAGTCCATCTGTCCAAATCCAGGTTATATCTGGGGAGAACTTACCCAGACTACATAAAAGTGAAAACAATATGTTGCTTTATAATAACAATATGGGATAATCCTGTGTCTGAAAAGGGAGATGGGAGCAGAACAAAATCAGAATTTGACACAAGAAGTGAGCCACACGATATCAATGCACGACATGCTTTAGGGCCAATGAATTTGTTGCTAAAACCCCAGCGAAACACTTACATAACCACACCGCGTTTTTGTTCGCCCAACTTAGGGGCGTGAAATAAAGAATTTGTCCAAATGTTTTAACCCTGAGGACAGTGCCCCTTTAATCTCTTATCACGACCTCCAAACAGCACAGCAGTGACGGCCCCCTTGACGTGACCCCGACCCCTCAACGGAGGACAAATCCGCGACCAGAACTGCTCAGCTGCGTTGACGCTTCAGTGATGGTTTAAATTCACGGATCAGAGAAAATCATAAACCGCTCTGTCTGCATTTGCACGGTCCCCAAAATCATTTGAACTCTTTCTGAATTCAGTTTCAATCTTCGGGGAAACCGCATCCCTCTCAGTTCCTTCCCCGGTCTCTATAAATTGCAAGGCCGTGGCTTGCCATCGATAGTTGTGGTTTCCTCACTTTGCGCTGCCCATGTGTAAAACTCAGCAGTTTACGCGCAAACTTTGCTCCACCACGATTCAAGAATTAACCCTCGGCACTTTCACCACTTCAACCCTGTGTCTTGGACTCTAAGCTCTGGATAAGTGACCTTAGCTTCACAGCTCTCAACCACATTACAACGCACTCGGTAATTTCTGTTCAATATTCCAGAACAAGGATTGTTGAAGGGGTCAGGCATCAAAGACAATGGGCGTTGCACTTTAATGGAGATTTTGTCAGAGTTGGCAGTGGATCAGGCTTGTGTTAACTCTGGTAGGGAGAAGAGACAGAGACAGTGCAAAATAATGGCACAATTCTGCAGGTAGCGCAGAGGGTGCTGATATATCTACACAGGTCATTGAAGATGGCAGGATAGATTGAGAGCACAGTTAATGAGGCATACAGCATCTCATGCTTTATTAATAGGGCTGTAGAGAACAACAGCAAACAGTTTCTGATGAAACTGTATAAGGCACTAGTCCGGCCTCAGCCAGAGGACTGTGTTCAGTTCTAGGAGACAAGGCGGGGGTGAAGGTGCTGGAGAGAGGGCAGGAAAGATTCAGAAGGACGGGTCCAGGGAGGAGGAAATTAATAGATTGGAGAATTTAGGACTGCTTTTAAGGGAGAAGAGGCAGGCGATCTGACAGAGGTATTTAAAGTAACGAAGGGTCCGAACTGAATAGGACGAGACCAACTGCTCCAGATCACAAAAAGCGAGCAGAATGTTAAATTGGTCAGAAAAAGAACTGGGAAAAGAACATCTTCAAACAGCGAGTGATAAAGGGGAGCAGCACACTCACATGGAACCGCAGGGGGCCACGGCGCAGAAAAAGCCGCTTCGGCCCGTCGAGTCTGTGCTGGTCAAAAACCACCAAACTATTCTAATCCCATGTTCCAGTGCTGCGTGAGAATGAGGTGGGGAGGAGCAGGTTCAGTCGAAACTTTCAGACGGGGAATGAGACCGTTATCCGATGGAGAAGAGCATGCCGGGTTATGGAGAGACAATGGGAAAATGACACTGAGTGAACTCCTCAGAGAGCCAGTCGGGTGAATGGCGAACATCTGTGCTATGACCATGCTGTGATCAGTAAACACTCATTGGTATCAGTATGAAAATGACCAGACAATCTGTTGACTGAGGGGTATAAATATTGGCTACAACATCAGAGAAAAGTCCCCTGGTCTTATTAAAAATGAGGAACCTTTTATATCCAACCAAGATGGTAGACCGAACCTTGGTTTCAATTTCACACAGACAGCGTTTCTGAGTCCCTGAGTGCAGCACTGGAATGTTAGTCTTAAGTTTTCATTCTCACACCATGCAGTGGGTGTAGTTTGCAGGGGAACTTGCAAATGGTGACATTCCCAGGTATCTGCTGCCCTCGTCCTTCTCGATGGAATCTGTCATGATTTGGAAGTTCAGAGATAGCAAGAAGTGCAGATGCTGCAATCTGAGGTGACAAGGTGTGGAGCTGCAGGAACACAGCAGGCCGGGAAGCATCAGAGGAGCAGGGAAGCTGATGTTTTGGGTCGGGACGTTTCTTCAGAAATGAATTGGAGGGTGCTGTCTCAGAAGCCACTGTGAGTTTCAGCACTCCATCTGGTAGATGGTGCACACTGCTGCTACTGAGTGTCGGCAGTGGAGGGAGTGAATGCCTGTGGATGTGGCACTAATCAAGCAAAGATGGGAAAAGAAGTGGCAGATGGAATTCAACCCAGAAAAGCGCAAAGTGATTCATTTTGTGAAGGTCGAATTTGAATGCAGAGTACAGGGTGAATGGCAGGATTCTCGGCAGTGTGGAGGAACAGAGGGATCTTGGTGTCCACGTCCATAGATCCCTCAAACTTGTGACCCAGTTGATAGGGTTGTAAAGAAGGCGTACAGCATGTTGGCTTTCATTGGCAGGGGAATTGAGTTTAAGAGCTGTGAGGTTATGCTGCAGCTCTATAAAACCCTGGTTAGACCACACTTGGAATATTGTGTTCAGTTCCAGCCATCTCGTTATACGGAAGATGTGGAAGCTTTAGAGAGGGCGCACAGGAGATTTACCAGGATGCTGCCTGGACTGGAGGGCAGGTCTTATGAGGAAAGGCTGAGGGAGCTAGGGCTCTTTTCATTGGAGGGAAGAAGGATGCGAGGTGACTTGATAGAGGTGTACACGATGATGAGAGGCATAGGTAGCGTGGAGAGTCAGAGACTTTTTCCCAGGGTGGGAATGGCTATTATGAGGGGGCAAAATTTTAAGGTGATTGGAGGAAGGTATAGGAGAGATGTCAGAGGTAGGTTCTTCACACAGAGAGTGGTGGGCGTGTGGAATGTGCTGCCGGCAGTGCTAGTGGAGTCAGATACTTTAGAAACTTTTAAGCGATTCTTGGATAGGCACATCGTAAGGACAGTAAGATGTAAGAGGATAGTAAAATGTAGGGTATGCTGGGTAGATTGACCTTAGTGGGATAATAGGTTGACACAACATCGTGGGCCAAAGTGCCTGTACTGTTCTATGTTCTACATTCAAGTGAGCTGCTTTGTCCTGGATGGTGTCGAGCTTCTTGAGAGTTGTTGGGGCTGCACCCATCCAGGCATGTGGGGAGTATTCCATCACACTCCTGACTTGTGCCTTGTAGATGGTGGACAGGCTTTGAGGATTCAGGAGATGAGTTACTCACTGTAGGATTCCTGACCTCATAGAATCATAAGATCCCTACAATGTGGAAGCAGGCCATTTGGCCCATCAAGTCCACACAAACCTTCCAAACAGTGTCCCATTGAGACCAACTCCCTCACCCTAACACTGCGATTCCCATGGCTAGCCCACCTGACCTGCACATCCCTGGAAAAAAATGTACATCTTTGGACTGTGGGAGGAAACCGGAACATCCAGAGGAAACCCACGCAGCCACAGGGAGATTGTGCAAACTCCACACAGACAGTCGTCTGAGGGGGGAAATCGAACCCGGGTCCCTGGTGCTGTGAGGCTGCAGTGCTAACCACTGAGCCACCGTGCCACCCAGTTCCTGCTGCCTCAGTATTTATATAGCTCCTCCTGTTTCGCTTCTAGTCAAGTCCTCCAGGAGGTGGGAGCTGTTGGCCTTCTACAAGTGGTAATTTGAGGTGGCCCCCATCAGTAGGTGGTTAATAGATCAGATCTAAGCTCTGCAGTCCTGCCACCTCCGGTTGTGAATGTGGTGGACAATTAAACAACTCACTGGCGGACGAGGCTCTACAAATATCCCCATCCTCAGTGATGGAAGAGCCCAGCACCTCAGTGCAAAAGGCTGAAGCATTCACAGCAATCTTCAGCCAGAAGTGCCGAGTGGATGATCCATTTCAGCCTCATCCAGAGGTCCCCAACATTACAGATACCAGTCTTCAGCCAATTCGATTCACTGCACGTGATATCAAGAAACAGCTGGAGACACTGGATATGCAAAGGTTACAGGCCCTGACAACATCCCAGCAATTGTACTGAAAACTTGTGCTCCAGAACTTGAGGGTCCCCTTGTCAAGCTGTTCCAGTACAGTTACAAACCTGGTATCTACCCGGTGCAATGTTGCCTAACTATGTCCTGTACACAAAAAGCAGGACAAATCCAACCCGAGATAACAAAGTGTGGAACTGGATGAACACAGCAGGCCAAGCAGCATTTCAGGAGCACAGAAGCTGACGTTTCGGGCCTAGACTCTTCATCAGAGAAGGGTCTAGGCCCGAAACGTCAGCTTTTGTGCTCCTAAGATGCTGCTTGGCCTGCTGTGTTCATCCAGCCCCACACTTTGTAATCTTGGATTCTCCAGCATCTGCAGTTCCCATTATCTCTGATACACATCCAACCTGGCCCATTATCGCAAACAAAAACAGAAATTGCTGGCAAAGCTTGTAAGCATCTGTGCACCAGAATCTTAGAATCTCATTCTAAGTTAATGTCAATGGCGCCATGTGTGTGCACGGCGAAGGTACACACTTTTCAATGTACTTTTAAACTGAGTACATGTGACAATAAACAATTCAATTCAGTGGCTGCCAGACCTGCTGAGCTTTTCCAGCAACTTCTGCTTTTGTTTCTGATTTTCAGCACCTGCAGTTTTTCTGGCCAATTGCCGGCCCATCAACCTACTCTCGATCATCTGTAACGGATGGAAGGTATCAGCAACAGCGCTAGCAAGGAGCACCCGCTTGCAAACAGTCCCGGACTCAATAGTGCCCAGGATTGCAGTTTCCAAAGCACTACCACACCTGTTCCTAATCTCAACAGCAACTGTAAGTACAGGCCCACATACGCAGATAGAGGGTCTGAAAGTGTCACAAATGGGTGCCTCAAAGAACATAACAAATTGTGGGGCAATGGCATATCATCTCAATTGCTCCATTGTAAACACAGCTTTAAACAGAGTGTTCCTCCTGACATCTGAGACAGAAACAGAGAGAAAAGTGCGAGCGCATCCACATAGGTTCAGTGTGAAGCCTGCTTTCAATTATTCACCAATTTCCACTTGTCAATGGCTACCTTGAAGACTTTGATACAGCTCATTATACCACTGACTAGCCCTTCCCCCATCCCCATCATCTCCAGCAATGTAGCCTGGAATTATATTTTACCTCATTGTCACTGATTCTTACACACACGCGCAAACACTCAAAAGCAGACACACTAACTTACTGCCACACACACACACACACACACACACACACACACACACACACACACACACACACACACAGACATACACATTTTCTGATGAAGGGTCTAGGCCCGAAACATCAGCTTTTGTGCTCCTAGGATGCTGCTTGGCCTGCTGTGTTCATCCAGCTCCACACTTTGTTACCTCTCTCTCTCACACACACGCACATATACACACAGACACACAGGCACTCACACATATACGCACACACTCAAAAGTAGACACACTAACTCTCTCTCACACACACACAGACACATACACACTCAAAAGTAGACACATTAACTTTCTCTCTCTCACACGCACACAAACACACACACACATGCGCGCACACACACACACACGGTGACACACATACAGAGAGACAAGCAAAAACACACACAGTGACACATGCACACAGGATCAAATACATGTACGCAGACTAACACATATGGTGACCAACACGAACATACACGGAGAGAGACGCACTTGCACTGACACAGACACCCACACATAGGTGTACTCATACAGACACTTATGCAATGGAGATAGACACACAAATAAACACACACAGACCAGAGACAAATACACACAGACATACACATACACACAGAGACAAGTAGATAACTGAATTCATTTCTACTCTCTCCTAGTTAAAGAAGCTATACCTTGAGAATTCCTTACCTTCCTGATTAAAAATAAACTGCCACGTAGTTACACAAGAAATGAAAACATACTTCAGTTTAATTTTGACAAAATTGAAGGCAACTTTTTTTGATTTGTGGGCATATCTATGAAGGTATAAGTTGGGAAGACTTACATGTTCCACTTCCTTCCTTCACTAGCCCAAACTGAATTTTTTTTTTAATATTCAAATCGGATTGCCGTAGAATATTCAACAAAATCTGTGGGAACAAATGTTTTTGTGACAGGAGAGGCCTGGGGTTTTTCAGAATCTTTTAAACAACCTCAGTGGATCTGCAAGTCTTGGGGCTGGGCTGCAGACTGTCACATCAGGATTCTGCTTTCAAAATAAAGTTTTACAGCAGAAGTGGCCAAAACCAACACCAGCCTCCCTCTGCTTCTTTAGTCAGCCTGGCTTGTCTCTTTGCTGCCCGCAAGACTCAGTTGGTGGGATGGGACATGCACAGGGTGACGTGCTCGGGTATGTTCCCTCTCTCATACCTGAGCTGCCAAGACACATCAATGTCAGCATTCGCATTGGTACGTTAATGCAATAACTTTTATAGGAGCCTCAGGTCACTAGCACTTAGCAAACCAAACCTTTCAGCCTTTTATTACCTAAACACATCTGTGTATAAATAGCTTAAAGTTGGCACATGAAGGTAAAATACCGGTTGCAAAAGACACCGGGATTCTGTGAGCCCATGCCCACTCACTTACCCAGAGGGGTAAGCCACAAGCCCCGTCTTCAGGTCACATGCAAGTCCGCTGCTCCCAGAGACTGTGATGCCCAGCACCTTCTCCAGGGTCACCTACAGGAAGATGAACACAAGTTGTTACCACAGGCCACTGAGAGTCAGAGGATTCGCCTTCAGTCAATGGGACATGGACGTCCAAACCATCAATCCCCAACCCCGTGTGGCACTTTAGAGGGGGCATCTCACGCAGCTTGCCCATCTTACTTGTACGAAGAAAAGATCAACTGGAGGGAGAGAAAAAAATTAAATCACGGTGCGCTCACTTTGGATTGATGTTGGCAAGACTCTGTAAACACCAGCTCATGCCAATTTCCAATGTCTTAACTCATACCCATTCACCTGTCTTCTCTGCACTGGCAGCCTACCCACGGCTCACTGGATTATAAAAATTTCACCGATGGGTCATATCCGGCCAGGGACTAGCCAGCTCCCTATCAGCTGCAAATCCCCCAGGACCCTGCAGCCTTCTCGTGCATCCCTGATTTCCATCACAGTGCTTTCAGTTGTCTCAGCCCTAACTCGAAAGAAATTCCTGCCCTAACCCTCTCCACCTTGCGTTGTTATGACATGCAGCTATTCAGAACCATGTCAGCAGAAACATGAGAAAAACATGCCCTAAAGGCATAACCACAGAGTGGCTGGTCATGTATCATTTCCAAAATTGACGAGACAGAAGGAGGTACACAGTATAGATAAAGGGGAACACATGGATGTACCATACTTGGATTTCCCGAAGGCATACGCTAATCTGTCACATAAAAGATTATTGTGGAAAATAAAGACTTAAGGCATAAGGAGTAACATATTGACGTGGACAGAACGTAGGCGAGTTAACAGGAAACAGACAGGGGGCACAAATGGGTATTTTTCTGATTAGCAAGATGTGTGGAGTGGTGCAGTATAGGGATCATTCTTTGGATGAAGAAACCCGAAGATATGGAGATTCCAGAGCTCTGAGCTGCAGAGGGATCTGGGTAGCCTAGTGCACAAGTCCCAAAAGGTTAGCATGCAGGTATGGCAAGTAGTTATGGAAACAAGTGGAATGTTCTGATTTATTGTGAGGGGAATTGAACACAAGAGTAGGGAAGACATATTTCAGGCATACAGGGCATTGGTGTGACTGTGAGTGGCATTGGGCGCCTTACTTAGGAACAGATGTAAATGTCAAAGTTCAAAGATTTACCAAACTAATCCCTGGAATGGGCAGGTTGTGTGATGAGGAATGGGAGGACAGACTATGCCTGTATCTGTTGGAGTTTAGAGCAGTAAAAGGCAACTTGGTTGAAATCTGCAAGATCTTAAGGGATCTTGACAGCCGAACAAAGGCGCTTCCTCTTGTAGGAGAATCTAGAACAACTTTAAACACAATTTAAAAGCAAAGGGCCACCCATTGATAATGAAGATCAAAAAAAAGAGGGTCACAAGTCTTTGTAACTCTGAGCAGCAGAGTCTTTGAATTTGATTTTAAGGCTAAGGAGTGAAAAGTGAAATGAACACAGGGCAACACTTCGCACAGGAAGTTTTATTTTAAAAGGTGCCATCACACCGTGGTGTCTCATGCCAAAGACAGTCTGCTTCTATAGTATTCTCATCATCGAGATACGGGAAGTCTGGACTTGACCATTTCACTGGCTGTAGGGGACACGGTGGCCCAGTGAATGCCCTAAAGACACAGCTTCAAAATCTCTACCACAGCAGCTGGAAGAGTTTAAATTCAATTCACTAATAAACCTTCAATTGAAAGTAAGGCATGGGAAGCACAAAACTATCACTGATTGTCGATAATGTCTCTAGAGTAGTAATCCAAAGCCTCAGGCTAATGGATCTGGGGGCATGGGGTAAAAATCCCACCCAGATAGGTAGCAAAATCTGAATTTAATAAAGTATGGAATTAAAAGCTGGCTAATCGGTGATCGTGGCCATAAACATCGATCTGGTTCACTCATAACCTTTGGGGAAGGAAATCTTCCATCCTTACCTGGTCTGGTCGACATGGGACTCCAGACCTACAGCAATGTGGTGGATTCTTAACCACCCTCGGGAATGGCCAAAAAAGCCACTTGATCCAAGCAAGGGATGGGAAACAAAATGATGCCCTTTCCACTGAAACCCACATCCCATGAAAGCGTTTTTTTTTAGAAATGGATTGAGAAATGAAAACCTCAGCCATTGGTACTTAAAACAGACGATTTATACATTTTCTGAAACAACATACACGATGTCCAATGAAACAATGTGCCTTCATTTTACAGGTGTTATAAATCTACGGCACATTTAAGGATATTTTGGGACTATGGGCCATTCAGCCAGGTGTATATATTTGTATCCTTTCTCTAGATGTGAGCATGGAAGGTTTGGAGAAAATGCAACCGATGGTACGTCCAAACCACAGATAGCTGACAAAATGCACAAGCCAGGAGTGTGATGGAATACTCCCCACTTGCCTGGATGACAGCAGCCCCAACAACTCTCAAGAAGCTCGACACCATCCAGGACAGAGCAGCCCCTGCTTGACTGGCACCGCATCCACAAGCATCCACTCCCTCCACCACCAATGCTCTGTGTGCTATCTACAAGATGCTCTTCAATTAATCACCAAACCTCCTTCACCAACACAATCTAAAACTGCATTTAGAACAACAAATGCATGAGAACACCACTGCCAGCAAGTTGCCCTCCAAACCACAGGCAACCCTGATGTGGACTATTACCTGTACTCCCTCCGTGTCGCTGGTTCCAAAGCCTGGAACTCCCTTCCTAACAAATTTGCGCCCGTCCCCAAAATCCAAAGATCATGGAGGTTCAAGAAGGCAGCTCACCACCACCACCTTTTCCAGGGCACCTAGGAATGGGTGATAAATGCTGACCCAGCCAATGACTCCCACGCCCTGAGATGGAATTTAAAAAATACACATCCACACTGGACACGATTTTCACCTGCACCAGGAATGATGGACCAACAACACAGTCTGTGTCTCAGTAAGGAATGACAAATTCTCAACCCTGTGTCTAAGTTCATCTAAGCTGCAAGTTAGCTCCAGTATAATATTCCAATACAAGAGGGCGTTCAGCCGGTGGTGCTGCAGATAACATCACAGTACCTCGTGCAAATCGGGTCCAATCAGCGAGAGGAATTGGATATAACAGGAAGACAGGGAGGTGTTATGGAGGTGAGATTTCTCTCCTTTTTCAGGGGGTCGTGAATATGGAACGTTCTTCTCCAGGCAGAGGTGGGAGAAGTTTTGTGGGATAACTTTAAGGCAGAGTCAGATTGATTGCTGACAGACAAGGCACTGGAAGGGAGGGGTGGGCAGGCAGGAATGTGGAGCTGGGGCCACAGCCCGGATGAGTTGTGATCTTATCGAATGGCAGAACAGGCTCGAGGGGGCTGAATGGCCTGCAGCCACTCCTTGCGTCAGGATTGGCGCCCCTCAGCACACCTAGCCCATGGGAGGATACTTCGTTAGCAAGGGGCATTGACTGGGTACCTACCACAGGGAATTGGCGCTGAGGTGAATAGCATAGATCCATCCTGTGGAGAGTGAGGAACGCTACAAGATGGGAGGATGGAGCAGAAGCATTTGTGGAGAGGGTCCGAAGAAGAGGGGGAGGTCTGTGGGAATCATGAACTCAGGCACGAAGCAGCAAGAATGGGCAGTTCCTGTGCTGTAAACACTTTGTAAAATTGCTACTCGGCCATCCCTGGGACTGAAACTGAGCAGGCCCCCTCTGCACTAATCCCCACCTCTTCAGCGCCTTTATGATATTGGGGTCCAAACACTCCCAACTTCATAAAAGGAAGCTAAAATAATTTCAGAGATAGTAGGAACTGCAGCTGCTGGAGAATCTTAGATAACAAGGGTCTAAGCCCGAAACATCAGCCTTCCTGCTCCTCTGACGCTGCTTGGCCTGCTGTGTTCATCCAGCTCTATACCTTGTTATCTAAAATAATTTCACCTGGGCTATTTTGGCCAGTCCAAATCCACTAATGCGGAAGTTGGTATCCTTCCCACATTCAATCAATCCACATCCTCAACCAGCCCACAGGTGTCCAGTCCTGCATATTTTCCCTGGATGGACAGAGCTTGTGAGGTTAATATGGGGATATTGGAGGAAGAGGATGTCCCTTCACTCAGTCACTGGTGTTACCATGGAAACTGAGGATCACGGGCCTACAGAAACCCATGAGCGAGATCAGCCCAGCAAGGAACTCAGTGAGGGGAAAAGCAAGAGGGAGATTAACCAGACAACACTCAAACGTAGGAAACCCACGGGCTGCTTCCAGTGAATAATGCACCCCGTCAGGATTGGCAGCAGACCAATCAAGTGGCACGTCATCAAACCTCACGTAGCTTACTAAAGGCATGTGACATCATTGGGTGCCCGAAGCAGTGCCTGACTGACCTGAGAAAGCAGAACACACTGGCCTGGGTAGCGAGGGTCGTAAACACAGCAGTCATCGAACCGAAAGTGAAAACAGAAACAGTGGAGAAGGAGAGGTAGGGAAAACACAGTCCTGAAGAAATCATACTTCATTATTCTTCTTTTGTTCACAGATTAAGGGTATCGCTGGCCAGGCCAGCATTTATTGCCCATCCCAAGTAGCTCAGAGGGCAGTTAACAGTCAACCACATTGCTGCGGGTCTGGAGTCACGTGTAGACCAGACCAGGTAAGGATGGACGCTTCCTTCCCTCAAAGGCATTCGTGAACTAGATGGGCTTTACCTGACAATGAATTCAGAGTCATCATTAGATTCTTACTTCCAGATATTCTACTGAATCCAAATTCCACCACCTACCATAAGCAGGATTTGAACCCGGGTCCCCGGAACACTGTCTGGGTCTCTGAGTTAACAGCCCAGCGATAATACCACTAGGCCATTGCCTCCCCATGCAAGATAGACTGCAGACAGTCACCAAAGATTCTTACACAGGACCTTCCAAACTCACAACCACTTTCACTTAGAAGGACAAGGGCAACAGACACATGGGAACACCACAAGTTCCCCTGCTCACCATCCTGATTTTTGGAAATATTTCACCGTTCCTTCATTGCCACCTGATCAAAATCCTGGAATTCCCTCCCTAAGGGCATTGTGGGTCTACTTATAGCACGTGGACTGCAGTGGTTCAAGAAGGCAGGCCACCACCACCTTCTCAAGGGGCAACTAGGGACGGGGCAATAAATGCTGGGCCCGGCCAGCAATGCCCACATCCCCACCAAAGAATAAACAAACTAAGTAAAACTCTATCTTTCTCTCACCAGATTCTGTCAGACCTGCTGAGTTTCTCCAGCAATTTCTATTTTCATTTCAAAGTTGCAGTGTCTGCAGTACTTCCCTTTTATTTAAGCAGACAGAGCACTGGGTGTTAAAGAGAGGTCAAGAGAAAGAAAGGGATAGACAGGACAAATAACCAAGGAGGGATTAAGAATGAGGGAAAGGCAGAGAATAAGAGAAGTAAAGACCAAGGGACCCCAAGAGTCAGCGGGTCAGACACAGGAAGAGAGAATGAGAAAGAGAGTGACACAGGGACAGAATGAGAGAGAGAATGAGACCGATACAGATAGGCAGGTAAAAGCGAAACAAGGAACAGAGAAGCAGAAGCTTTGAAACAAATGGACAAGAGTGCATCAGTTCAGTTGCTTGACTTAATGACCGAGACTGCGCGTGTTCTGGGCGGTTCATTCTGATTCTGCACTGAAGAGATTTAATCATATGAGCCACTCTCAGATCTCACCCTCCCCTGCAGCATTCTTGGGAACTGAACCACATTATATTGAGCCTTGGAGTGGTTATTACAGCAGATTTAATAGAATGTGCTTTATTCTGTGCCTCACCTGGGAGAAAGAGTTTAACGACAGCATCAAAGGAAGAAGGGTAACACTTGCAGTCCCCCAGACTAAATAAAGAGTACTTGAAAATAGACAGCGAAGCTAAATTATTTCCTCTGTGTCAGTCCAAATTTGCACAGTGCATGTGCAAATGTAACCTAATTATTATATTCAACAAGCAGCAAATCAGAGACTTTCACAACAAGCAAACTTGACATAACAAGTGTTAATATCAAAACACAAAGTACTAAAGATACCGATGATACAAAACAAAAACAGGAACTACTGGCAACACAGAGCAGCTCCCTCAGGACAGCAGGAAAATTGGCATGGAACATGGGATTCTCATGACGGGTCTACACCTGAAACATGCTTTTCTCTCCTCGCACATGTCCCCTGCCTGTGTGTCACACGTTTCCTGATGGTACACAACAGCAACTTGCATTTCTAAAGCACCTTTAAAACAGCTAAACACCCAAATGTGCTTCACAGGACTGATCAAACAAATATTGACGCTGGTCCAAACAGAGGAGACATAAGTACAGGTGACCGAACATGTAATCATTGTGGTAGGTGTAACATTTGTCTTAAAGAGGAGATGAGCACAGAAGCAGAAAATTGTAGAGGGGGTGCTCTAGTGTTTAGAACAGAGATCAGAGTGGGGGTGGACTCGTTGGGGGGCAGGCACTAGAGGTAAGTTGGTAAATAACCTAAAATCGCCTGATAAAAATCAACATTTAGGCTGCTTAAGAGGAGGCTGTTAATTGCTTGGCAAGTAGAATCTGATTGGTAGATGCATTGCCATGCAGAATGCACCACTTAATGATGATTGACAGTTAACTGTCAGGCTTTAAACTTTAAAGCTGGCAAGTTGACTTTGATTAGCCAAGACTTTGCCCTGAGAAATGAACCAGTTAACATTTGTGACCTATTTTGTGGAGGTTAAAAAAATATATTACAAGTACACTTTTTCTCTCTGTCTGCAAAGTCATGCATTTAAGTGTCAATCCTCATTAACTGGTGCAATTTCCTATACACCCTGACCAGAGATCCCTTGCCATCTAACAAGCGCTCTCCTCACATTCGGCATAAATGTTTTTTTTTGCACTGAAATTGGAGCTCTTGCAAATTGTCCTGACAAGTGCAAGACAAAAAGTTTTAATGAAAAGTGTTTGTTTTTATTAAGCAATACTCGCGTACTGTACTGCCCAACGGCTAAATGTACATAGCCCAAGCTTGCCGCGACATAACCTATTTTTAGTTCCATCACAGCGATTTCGGCACATCAAGGTAGCCTGAATTGGAGGCCAAGGGAGGACAGGGAGCTCTGTGAGAATTAAGTAGTGAGGATTCGCTGCTGAGACTTCAGCAACAATT
Source organism: Stegostoma tigrinum (assembly GCF_030684315.1). Lineage (NCBI taxonomy): Eukaryota > Metazoa > Chordata > Chondrichthyes > Orectolobiformes > Stegostomatidae > Stegostoma > Stegostoma tigrinum. The sequence goes on along the minus strand of NC_081363.1, from coordinate 79,953,682 downwards.
TAAATTTGATGCTAGCCAGGCAAGAACTCCAAAGATCAAGAAAATCAGAAGCTAACGGGAGGCTTTTGCAGCATGGATTATGGGCAGGGGATAGGACAGGGGGTTTGCCTTTCAAACACATTCCCTGCTGCGATGGACGGACAACTATCTAGCAGCAAACCTGCAATGAGAGGAGAGGTACAGTCAGGGTGCTGGGGAGAGGGGTTACTCAGTGACAGTGTGAGGGAGCTGGATTAACACCAGGAGAAATACAGTCAGTAACACAGGGTGCTGGGGAGAGGGGTTACTGAGTGACAGTGTGAAGGAGCTGGATTAACATTGGGAGAGATACAGTCAGTAACACAGGGTGCTGGGGGAGAGGGGTTACTCAGTGACAGTGTGAGGGAGCTGGATTAATATCAGCAGAGATACAGTCAGTAACACAGGGTGCTGGGGGAGAGGGGTTACTGAGTGACAGTGTGGAGGAGCTGGATTAACACTGGGAGAGATACAGTCAGTAACACAGGGTGCTGGGGGAGAGAGGTTACTCAGTGACAGTGTGGGGGAGCTGGATTAACACTGGGAGAGATACAGTCAGTAACACAGGGTGCTGGGGGAGAGGGGTTACTCAGTGACAGTGTGAGGGAGCTGGATTAATATCAGCAGAGATACAGTCAGTAACACAGGGTGCTGGGGGAGAGGGGTTACTGAGTGACAGTGTGGAGGAGCTGGGTTAGCATCAGGAGAGATACAGTCAGTAACACAGGGTGCTGGGGAAGAGCTGAGTTAACATAAATTGAACTATTAATCTGATGCCTCAGGGACTGTCCAGCCTCTCTCATTAGAAGTTTTCCATCTAGATTTCCCAATAACTACCAAAGTGTGCAAATTAAATAGAAACACCAAACAAAGATATATTATAACAGAAGGAGGGAGAGATAGCAATTAATTAATCTGGCTTCGTCATTTACTTTCGAATCACGCTCTGAGTTGATAGAGTGTTTGTGTCAGTTTTCGGAAGAATACTGATTTAAGGGAGTCCTGTACTCACAATGTGACTTGTAGAATTGTCATCAGACTTAACCTGATGAGAAGTCACAGGTTTGAAACTTTACCTGGTTCACCCTTCACCTGATGCTGCCAGGTTTCCTCTGCAATCCAAGGACAGCCTCATTTAATTTCAGTTTTCTCATGGTGGACTACTTAGGTTTTGCTCTAATCTTTGTAGTCTCACTCTGGGATGTTGCGAGTCACTGTGTATCAATTAGTCACACAAACGGGTGGCCTCAGCAAAGCTTAATTTGTAATATGTACCCCTTCGGCTACAAATTCCATAGCTCTTGCTCAAAGTAATATCCTGCAGTTTATTCAGCAAATGTTCAACTTAATAAGCCTGAAGGGACCATGTAAGCAGTTACTCAGAATTTATTTCACAATGTTACTCAGGAGAAAATGGAAGCATTTCCTACTGGCTCACTAACCGGTTCAACAATAGGGGGATTTTTAAAGATTGAACAAAGAAAATCTGATACATTTCTTGGCTAACGCCCACACTCTATGCTAGGTTCAGTGCTGGATAGTGGTTGAAGTACTGATAATATTACAGGACGCCTGTCACAAATTAAGGCCCCTAGCCTGAGGTTCCCTTCACTCTTTTAATTTTTCCCCAAATGGAGAAAAGTTGAAAAACAGCAGTCATTCTCCAGCGTCGAAATTTACAACTGACCTGCAAAAAAATTCTCATGGTGAGAACGTTCGGATGTCTAGTCGGCCTTCCCTCAGTCTAACACCTTCATCCAAAGTCCACTCTTGCCCTTATCCAAAAATATCCAAAAACTTACAGAATTATGGCCACTATTCCCAAAATTCACAATTCGCTGAACAACAAAATGTCTGGGACAAACCGGGAACACATCTGACTGCGAACAACAGGGCTTAGGAGTGCACCTGGAGTTTCCAAACATCGAACGCTACGTTTTTGCAGTCGGAAACCACAGCAGTGCTAAAGTGTCTGATAATGGCACTGTTTCCTTTGTATTGTAGCTCATAGCAGGATGGAGAACTTCCTAATTAGAATCCCTACAGTGTAGAAGCGGGCCAGTACAACCCTCTGAACAGCATCCCACCCCAATCCCATAATCCTGCAACGGTTAATCCACATCCCTGGGCATTACGGGCAATTTAGCACGGCCAATCCACCTAACCTGCACATCTTTGGACTGTGGGAGGAAACCGGAGCATCCGGAGGAAACCCACGCAGACATGGGGAGAATGTGCAGACTGCACACAGACAGGCACCTGAGGGTGGAATCGAAACTGGATCCCTGGCGCTGTGAGGCAACAGTGCTAAGCACTGAGCCACTATTGACTTAATGGACTATAATTTACAAGGCTGTGGACCAAGTGCTGAGAAACGGGATTTGAGTTAAAAAATGTGATTGGTGACCAGCATGGAGACGATGGGATGTGCGACAGCTTTCCTTACTACAATACCCTATCAGCTGAAACAGTGTTTGAGGTCCTCGTATATGGTGGCTCTATGAGGGAACTGGCTGCCAGGACATGGGAAGTGCTCATTATCCAGAGTCCCTCCATCATGGGAGATGAAATATTCAGCTGACTAGGTGTGAAATGTGAGTCAACATTTGAGGATGGGTGGGGGGGTGGTGGTGGTGAGCAGTTGTATGGCATTGGAGAGGTCGGAAGTGGCTTCTGAATTTGGTGCGGAGTTCTCGAGGTAACTGCAGTAAATGTAGACTAGGTACTTCTGCAGAAATCTGTTTGGTTTTGGCAAGGTGGTGATTGAGATTAACACTTTCCATCTCGTCAGCATTCTCCTCCGAGCACCAGAGAGTGGCTGATCTCTGAGGTGTGCAGCCACTGTCAGGTATATTGTAAACAACACAGAAGTTATAACAGGGGCTTGCCTGGCCCCAGTCTGGATTTGGAAAGCATCTGTTTCAGATCACAGATAGTTGAACCCTCATCCAGACGGCAGAGAAAAAAATGCACTCATTCAAAACCTGTTTTTAAATAGTTTAACGTGTTTTTCATTTTCACCACCATTTAAAAACTGCTTTGTCCTGCCAGATGATTCAAAATAGGGTCCAATGCAACATTCAACTACATAGACCAAGGGGGGAAAAAAGCTCCAATTTGTTTACCACCTCCTAGTCTTACAAAGATTCCTTGTAAGATTAGTCATTTTGAAATCCAGTGTGTGCTATTATTTAGACAAATAAAACAAACACTCAGGGCATGATACACTCTCACAAGCATGCTGTGAGGTTAATGTTCTGTTTTAGTGATCTTGCTTCTAAGATGGATATTCTGCAGAACAACACTGAACATGTCCTTAAAATATGTACGGGGCATCAGCAATGACGTGAACAGGCAGGACCTCCATTCAATTATTCTTTGCAGAAACAGCATTGCCCTAAGGTTGCAATTAAGTATCAACTTTAGTTGTGTTTGGAGTGGACCTCGAGCCCACAACTCCAAACCAACATCCAATTTGTCCCAGGTTAATTTCCTAGCCCATGTTGCAAATTGACTTCCAGTTTGTGTTGCAGGTCAACTCTGCAGAAGGTTAGCAGCTGCACTGCAATTGGCTTTCATGCCAATGGAAGAGGAGGGAAGAATTGAGCCATTCCTGGTTGACTCTACATAAAAGAAACCTGCCTGAAACTGGATATCTCCAGGAGTTCTCATGTACCTCCATGTATGGTGAAGATGAGCAAGCTTTCTTATACATTGTTCACTCACGGGATGTGGGTGTCTTTGGCTTGGCCAGTGTTTACCACCCAACCCTAACTGCTCCACTTTGCTGTGCGTCTGGAGTCACGTGCAGTCTAGACCAGGTAAGGATGGCATGTTTCCTTCCCTCGTGAACTAACTGGGTTTTTAATGACAATCAGCTACAGCTTATTACCGATTTTTTTCAGTGCATTCGTTTTTCACCATTGGCTGTGGTGGGTTCAAACCCCTGGACCCAGAACATTGGCCTGGGGCTGCGAATTAGTAGCCGTGACATGACCAGGAGTGCCACCATGTCCACACCTCCCCACCTCACAATGGTCCACATCATTAGTATCTCCTCCTCGGGTCCTTGGAAAGAAGAACATGCTGGATTGTCCGATACATGGTTTCCTTACGGATATCACTGGGATTTTAGAAAGCTGGGCTTTAATTTGCACAACGTGCGGATCACGGAGCTGCATCAGGCTGCTGGCAATGATGAGGCACCCAGGGAAATCATTGGCTTGCACAACCAATATTCCACAATGATGCACTGCTGGGGTTGGCGGGGGGAGCGCAGTGAGGATGAAGAGCGGGGAAGGGAGAGGTTTATTCACAAAGCAGATCAGCAGCAGCGAAGGCCAGCCAGGTAGGTATTTACCATGATACAGACAGTGCCAGTCTTAAACTTCTATCTCACATGGGTCTCCTGCTCACCGTGAAAACTTTCACTGAATGAACGTGGGGGCAACAGACTGACCTGCCTGCATTCAGCAGCAGTGTAAATTGAGGTGACGAATTTCACGCTTGCACACTGTCTGATGATATAGCATCGTCATGTTACGCCTGTTTGACCAATTCATGAACCAGAGTGACCTCCATTGGAGACGCCTCAGATATATCAGTAACAAGCATGTTCCCACTGCCTGCAGCAGCTCTCTCCATTGAAACCAGAAACCAGTATCATCAGGTTTATCTGCGAAATAACATCGAGCACACAGGACACAATGAAGAGATCTGAAACCCAGACAGGTGGTGCACAGTAATGGCATCAAGATCCGCGATTTCCACAACGGGTACGAACTGAGACCGTAGGCACACTGACCACTTGGGACAGGGGCCGGGTGAGCGCTGACCACACAAGACATTGGCAGGGACAGCACTGACCACTCAGGACATTGGCAGGGAGAGCACTGGCCACGCAGGACAGACCCAGAACACTGGCTGACCACTCCAAACACAGCTAAAATGTTTGCTGACGGCTTGGTCAGGGCTAGAATACACACTGACCCACTCCAGACAGGGGCTGGGAATACACAATGACCGACTCCGGAGTGGGGCTGGGATACACATGGACCCACACCAGACAGGGCGGGAATACACACCGACTCACTCCGGACAGGGGCTGGGATACACACTGACCCACTCTGGACAGGGGATGGGAATACACACCGACCCACTCCGGACAGGGGTTGGGATACACACTGACCCACTCTGTACAGGGGATGGGAATACATACCGACCCACTCCGGACAGGGGCTGGGATACACACTGACCCACTCTGGACAGGGGCTGGGAATACACACCTACTACTCCGGACAGGGGCGGGAATAAACAACGATCCACTCCGGACAGGCGCTGGGATACGCACCGACCCACTCCGGACAGGGGTAGGAATACACACTGACCCACTCCGGACAGGGCGGGAATACACACCGACCCACTCCGGAAAAGGGGCTGGAATACACACCGACCTACTCCGGACAGGGCGGGAATACACACCAACCCACTCTGGACAGGGGCTGGGAATACACACCGACCCACTACGGACAGGGGCGGGAATACACACCTACTACTCCGGACAGGGGCTGGGAATACACACCAACCCACTCTGGACAGGGGCTGGGATACACACCGACCCACTCCGGAAAAGGGGCTGGAATACACACTGACCCACTCTGGAAAAGGGGCTGGAATACACACCGACCCACTCCGGACAGGAGCTGGGATACACACTGACCCACTCTGGACAGGGACTGGGAATACACACTGACCCACTCAGGACGGAGCAGGAATACATACCAACCCACTCCGGAAAAGGGGCTAGAATACCCACCGTCCCACTCCGGAAAAGGGGCTGGAATACCCACCGTCCCACTCCGGACAGGGGCTGGGTTAAACACCGACCCACACCGGATAAGAGGCTGGAATACACACCCACCCACTCCGGACAGGGGCTGGAATACACATTGACTCACTCTGGACAGGCGCTGGGAATACACACCGACCCACTCCAGACAGGGGCAGGAATACACATTGACCCACTCCGGACAGGGCTGGAATACACATTGACTCACTCCGGACAGGCGCTGGGAATACACACCGACCCACTCCAGACAGGGGCAGGAATATACACTGACTCACTCCGGACAGGGGCTGGAATACACACCGACCCACTCCGGACAGGGGCGGGGCTACACACTGACCCACTCTGGACAGGGGCGGGAATTCACACTGACTCCCTCCGGAGAGGGGCTGGAATACACACCGACCCACTCTGGACAGGGGCGGGAATTCACACCGACCCACTCTGGACAGGGGTGGGAATTCACACTGACTCCCTCCGGACATGGGCTGGGATACACACTGACCCACTCCAGACAGGGCTGGGATACACAAGGGATGGAGAGAGCTGCGGAGAAAGATGCCAGGTGGGCGCGGAGCAAGTGGGCAACATCCAAAGAGGGATAAGCCCGGGATGGAAGGATAAGCCGGGGATGGAGGGTGGTGGGGGTACAGGTACAGGTCATGTCCCCCCTCTGAAAGCCCCCCCCCAGGGAGGGAAAAGGCACATTCGCCCCTACCCCCACACACACACCACACCCCCTCCACCCCCCACTCCCTGCGGCGGTCTGTGTGTGTCGACCGCAGCGCACAGGTTTGGCAGAGCACTACCCCCAGCGCCCACCTCCCCGTCTCCCAAAGCCCACCCGGAGCGTGTGTCTGTCTCTCCCTCTCCCGGACACCTCGCCAAGTGCTGCAGCAGCTCACCATCGGTGCGGGCAAGAGCTGGGGGTGCTGGCCGTGCAAAGGCCGGGAGGGATGTACGCCAGGATTCCCCGCCTTCCCCCCGCACCCAAACCCTCAAACCCCGAGGGGCAGAGTGACAGCGAGGCGGGGGACTCCCGGGACACTCACCTTGTCGGCGATCTGCCCGCCTGCTGTTCGCTGTTTGCTCCTCCGCAGCTTGAGGGACGGGGAGCGGAGCAGCTTCTTGATCCTGGTGGTGAGGTTGGCCGTCCCCAGCTCAGCCATGGCTGTCTCAGCCCTTTTCCTTCTCCTGCTCCCTCGGCCGGCCACCTACCTCCGGGCAGCGCAACCCCCCACCACCTCCCCAGCCGGGATCACCGAGCCCCTGCCGCTGTCTCTGCCCGTCTCTCCAGCAGCATTTTCCCCGGGACGCTCCGGCTGAGAGCCTCCCCCGCACCCCGGCACAGACAATCACCTCCCCCCACTCCGCCTCCCCCCAACAGCCGTACCCAGCGATCAGAGCCCGCAAGTACCGCCCCGACCCCCTCCCCCCCACCCCCACCACCCCCCCCCCACCCCCGCAAACCTTCCCACCGAAATCACCCGGGCCGATCAGCTCCCACTAAAGCCCCCACCCCCTCCTCTATGCGATCGCTGTGCGGATCTCTCACGGATTACCGCCCCCTCCGTCAATGTTCAAACATTACACAGCGCGCAGAGGCAGCGAGGGCACTGGGACAGGCTTCACACACCGTTCCCTGCGCACCACTCACTGGGACAAAAGCCAGTTCAGAGAAATAGGTCACACGTACACTCAGGCTGGTACATATTACACATACACCCAAACCTGGTACACATTACACCTACACCCCGACTGATACACATTACACGTACACTCCGACTGATACACATTACACCTACACCCCGACTGATACACATTACACCTACACCCTGACTGATACACATTACACGTACACTCCAACTGATACACATGACACATACACCCCGACTGACACACATTACACCTACACCCCAACTGATACACATTACACCTACACCCTGACTGATACACATTACACGTACACTCCGACTGATACACATTACACATACACTCAGGCTGGTACATATTACACATACACCCAAACCTGGTACACATTACACCTACACCCCGACTGATACACATTACATGTACACCCCGACTGATACACATTACACGTACACTCCGACTGATACACAATACACAGACACCCCGACTGACACACATTGCACACACACTCCGACTGATACACATTACACATACACCCCGACTGATACACATTACACCTACACCACGACTGATACACATTACACATACACCCCGACTGATACACAATACACATACACCCTGACTGATACACATTGTGCAAAACTGAATCTAACTGGGTGCTCAATTCAACTGCAGCCCGAGTGGGACATTTACGTTTAGCACTGTACTATGTGAATCAAACAGATGCAGCATGGGATTGGGAAAATTATCGTTGCTTCAAGTTCCGGGCCCCAGATGAAAATCATTGTCTCTTTGGCTGCAGAATAGTGGTAGGAATCTGTAATGATTGCAACAAGATCTGCACCCTCATAGGATACAAGTTGCCTGATTGGGCCTGCTCATCTGGTGCAATCAGGGAGCCCTGGCTGACAGATATAAACAGAAGGGTCAGCGGTTCTGAGGGTGGGCTCTGAGGGAGCTGGATCAGTGCCACGGATGCTCTATGTGATAGTAAAGGGTGACTTGGTGATGGGATACTGGCCTCTGTGGAGTTATCTCAGACAGTATTAAGGAAGCTTTACTTGCAATTTAAATATGTGGGGAGACATTTCCCATGCTGTACCTGTCTTGGAAGTGTTTGATGCGGGCCACGTCAAGAAGGCTTTACATTCAGTTTAAAAGAATAGATCGGAGACATGGAATCCCTGTTGTAGCATTCTCTGAATGAATTGCCAGGGAACTGAATTCCACTGTGCCTGGAACTTCTGAATGGCTCCTTTCAAATCTGTGAGTTTGCAGGATTCTGATTAAAATGAAATAAAAATAATTCCTCAGGAAAATTTATGTCTATTAAACACATGAAGGTGCTGCCCCAACCACGATTCTGCTGTGTTTTTACATCTATACTGGCCTGGTGATTTATTATGGAAAGTTCATATATACGTACACAGACCTTCCATCCTCTTAACTTTGCATCAACTCTTATAAAAGAGTCAGTCTTGGAAACGGTTGCCTCGCCAAGTCATAGCTTTAAGGTGTTGGCACACTGCGATTCCAAGCGAGGTCTGGTATTGACATGTGATGCTTCCCCATATGGCATTAGGGTAGTATGAGCTCTTAGATGGTGAGGGAAGACCAATAAAGTATCCATCCAGGGCTTTGGCTAATGCAGAGCCTAAATAGACCCAGATAGAGAAGGAAGGTTTGGTGGTCATGTTTGGAGTCAGGAAGTTCCACCAATACCTTTATGGATATAAATTTGTCATAATAATGGACCACAAACCCCTGCTTGGTGGGGGGGGTCTACTGAAAGGGGGCAAGGCAGTGCCACCCAGAGCTTCAAGACAAATTCAGCAGTGGGCTCTAATACAAAGTGTGTATAATTACAAGTTAGAACATAGCCCAGGAGACCAAGTAGTGAATGTGGATGTATTGAGCCATCTCCCACTGACAGATACACCACCGGTGGCACCAGTCACTGGAAGAGCCTGTCATGGCTTTCCAACTTCTGCACACACTTCCAGTCACAGCCAACAACACCAGAGTTCGGACACGGAAGGATCTGGTTCCAACAAAACTGAAGCAGCAGCGGGGGGTGGGGGGGTGGGCGGGGGGTGGTGGTGGTGGTGACGGGGGAAACCGAAGGGTTACCACAACCAGTACTGAAATCTTTCCGGACCTGGAGAGACTGGGCCGCAGAAGAGGGCGACACATTATTGCAGGGAGCAAGTTGCCCTGAGCAGATACTGGCTAAACTCCACCAGGGTCATCCAGGGCTTTCCACAAAGAAGAACGTTGGCGAAAAGTTACGATGGTGGCCAGGACTGGATGCAGAGAAACCCAAACTTTTTGGCACCTTTCTGGATAATTGTCACAAAGGGACAAACAGAAATATATCTAATACAGAAATCCAGGAGACACTTATTCACACAGCAAACGACGGAAATCTAAATGTTTATAACCATGAGTTTTAGTTTAAATGAATAACGTTGACACTTCTTTTTGGAAGATAATTTGATTTTAAGAAAGCAAGTCGTGAAGGGGTCTACAAAAGTATGTGGGATAACAAAGTGTGGAGCTGGATGAACACAGCAGGCCAAGCAGCATCTCAGGAGCACAAAAGCTGACGTTTGGGGCCTAGACCCTTCATCCCATTATCTCTGATTACAAAAGTATACAGGTTAGTTACGTGAGTTGGAACTCTCCAAACATCCTTGTAAATATTTTCTGCACCCATTCTAATTTAACAGCATTCTTCCTATAGCAGGCCGATTTGAATTGTACGCAGTACTCCAAACGTAGCTGCCGAATATTTTCATGATTGCTGGTATGAAGACTTCTGCTGGGTCACCCCTCTGAAGAAAAGAGTCACAAGCTCCTTCAACCAAATCTATTTAGTAGAGTAAATTCACACTGTTCTTATGTAAAGAGGGATAGTCCTCAGAGATGGGGGATCCATGGAGATTCACGGTCAACTCCTGTTCCTTCCACAATTGTGAGAGTGAATGGAACAGCACCGACAGTAGATTTAGCGGAAAACTGGGCAAAATGTTGATGGGGGCAACATTAGTGATTGTGTGCTTCGTTGTGTGCTGTACAAATCTATAACTGATACGCAGCACATTCCACGTTGATATTCACACGCTCGTACTCCATTGCTTCAAAATTCAACAAACAAAAATCCAGCACGTTGGCCATAAATGTGCTTTTTGTTCGATGAATGCATTCCAGAGGTGCCCACACACAGCAAGCTCCGTAGCATTGCTAAAACCCTTCCTCTACAGCATCAAACGTTGGATTCTCAGAGATCTGATTAAAGCACAGATCACAGCCACAGTTTTAAACCTCCCTCCACCCCCAACCCTCCAACCAGCCCATAGGCCTAACAAATACAATTTGAGACACATTGGAGAGAGTCCAGAGAGTGGAAAATATCAGATTAATTCAACCCGAGCTCAACTTAGTGCATTCCTGCTACCCCAACCTTGGTTAATTCAAGTTTCAGGCTAAGATTCTATCTTAAAGGAGATGAGTGAGTGGGGTCAATGCTGAAGACTGAGATGTCCTAGTTCAGTGATGGTGTCACAGGGGTGAGCCCCACACCCTCCACCCCCTGCTGTAGCTGCCTGCAGCAACAAATAGAAGGGAGGACATATAAATGGACCAGGCTCAGCCACATTTCAAAATGCTACCCTCTGGGGCAGGATGAGGAGGAGCCCCTGAACACTTCACAGAGTTTCCCCACCTCCAGCATGTATTATGCTTGTGATCTTGTGACCATATCAGAGTTTAGGGCCTAAACTCCCCCATGTCCCAGCCCCCCACCCAACACACCAGGCCTTGTTACCACACAGCCTGCCATTACACACCCCCTGTTGTTAGTCACTAACAGTCCCCATTAACAACTACTCACCCTCCCAGCCTGATCATTGCCAACTCCTTTGTCTGTCCAACTGTCTTTCTCTCTCTTTGGCCCCATCCAATCGTTTACTCCCTACCCCACCCACCTCCATGTTTTCTGAAGATAAACTGAGGTTTTCCCAACCACCATCAGTTCTGAGGAGGGGACGCCCGACCTGAAATGTTAACTCTGTTTTCTCCTCCACAGATGCTGCCAAGCCTGCTGAGATTTTCCAGCAACTTTGTTTTCGTTTGTGACCATACCAGTCAGCTTTGCCGACCCCACTCCACCATGCCTGTTGGTCTTTCCCTTCTCCTCTGACACTCCAGGATATCCAGTTCGAGATTTTTATGACTGAACCATCATTCCCACTTGTTAGACTGCAGATCTGATCCATGAGAATGGTCCCTGTGCAGACCACCTCTGTAGATAACTTAAAACTTCTCACACCCAAATACCACTGCAACCAGACCCATGTCAAGGTGCTAATGTTTCTTAAAGTGTGTGATACAGAATCAAACACATCTATCTTCGGGGGGGCCTACTGGGTCGATTATAAAGGGATTAGCACAACTTGTTTGCTGTGTCCTGAATGGACAAACACGGTCACAGTGAGAGTCTAGAAATGATTGACTTCCGATGGCCAGAAATGCATTTTGCATATGCAATGGAGAGGAAGAAGAATGATCCAATTGCAAAGTTCATGACTCAATCATCCCCAGCATTGAGGCCTGAGCATAAAGGATGCATCTACTTTGGAAAATCCCAGAATGTCAGTAAGAATTCCAAAGTAATGATTCTGAGCAGTGGGAACGCTGATCTCTAACCCAATTCTCTGGTCCATGAATCGGACTTTTGGACCTCACAGAGTGTATTGCAAGTGATGTGAAATGGAGTTTATTTTACCAAGTCATTGAGCGAGGTTCCTTGCGGAAGGGTACTCTGCTGGTACCGTCATCAGACGTGGTTTTCACCATCCTCAGTTTCTGCACTCACTGTTTATCTGAAGAACCCCACCTAATCACAGCAAACAGAGAACATCAAACTGGAAACAGCCTGAACTAACATTCTATTACCTATAGCGCTGACAAACTTTGGTCGTGTTTGATGTAAGGCTTCTCAGGAGCATTATCAAGCAAAATTTGAAACCGAGCTGCATAAGGAGATTTTCTTTAGAGCAGGGGAGCAAGAGCTTGGTCAAAGAATTAGGCCTTGAAGAGACACTTCAGGATGGCGAGGTAGACTCATAGAATCCCTACAGTAAAGTTAGGGGCGACACGATGGCTCAGTGGTTAGCACTGCAGCCTCACAGTGCCAGGGACCCGGTTCAATTCCAGCCTCGGGCGACTGTCTGTGCGGAGTTTGCACATTCTCCCTGTGTCTTCGTGGGTTTCCTCCGGGTGCTCCGGTTTCTTCCCACAGTCCAAAGATGTGCAGGCTAGGTGGATCGGCCGTGCTAAATTGCCCATAGTGTTCAGGGGTGTGTGGGTTATAGGGGGATGGGTCTGGGTGGGATGCTCCAAGGGACGGTGTGGACTTGTTGGGCCGAAGGGCCTGTTTCCACACTGTAGTGAATCTAACCTAATCTAAAGAAGCAGGCCTTTCAGCCCATTGCATTCATAACAACATCCTGAAGAGCATCCCACCCCCACTACCCTATCCCTATATCCATGACTAAAGCACCCAGCCTGCAAATCCCTGATTGATTGATTGATTAACTCATGTACTGATGTACAGCGAAAAGCTTTGTTTACAAGCAGTACAGGCAGATCATAGTAAGCAAGAATATAAAGGTCATAGAAACATACAGGTTATTATTGCACATGGCACACACTAGGCACTATCAGAGGCTACAGACTCCAGGGCACTATGGGCAATTTCACGTGGCCAATCCACCTAATTCACATGTCTTTGGACTGTGGGAGGAAACCCCATAGACACGGGGGAGAACATGTAAACTGACACAGACAGTCACCCGAGGCTGGAATCGAACCCAGGTCCCTGGCACTGTGAGGCAGCAGTGCTAACCACTGAGCCACTGTACTGCTCAATAGCTCTCACTTTCACCAATTTCCTTAGATTTGCTCTGGTCACTGACCCTCCTGTCAGTGGAAATACTTCTCCCAATTGACTATCACAACCCCGCATTGTGGGTCAAACTTCGATTCAATTTACTCTTTGCCTTCACTCCAGGGAGGACAGTCATGGCATCCCCAATATTTCACCGTTATGCTCACCATTGTAGTCCCTCCCCTCTTCTCAAAGCCCTGTCGTCATATACAGCGATGCCCAGGACTGAGCACAGTATTCCCATTGGGTGCCTCACCAGCAATGTAGGGGGTAATATCCCAGCTTGTGCACTCTGTAATTGTGTTCAGCATAAATGAGCTGTCAATCTCAATCTCTTCTATCAACGTAACCATCATCAGTCACCACACAAGACCACACACTCCCTGAGAATCGCCCCTCGCGCGTGCCCTTGCCATGTCTATCCAACCTCACCTGTGGCCAGTGTCCTGTTTGCCTAACCCTGCAGAAGCAAGGCAGTTCCCCGTGCCACTGCAGGAACTTCATGTTCGGTCGTCATCTCCGTGGCCACGGGAGGCAGGGGTCAGGGTATGGGGACAGACCTGGTCATGTTCATCCACTTTGGAGCTTTCCAGAGAAACATTGCGTCTCACACATGCCAACGGCGGAGAAGTTTAGAGGGGCAATGCCAAAGGCACAGCTACTGCAGCAAAAAAGAATCGGGGTGCCCAGGCAGCAGGAACTAGAGAAGCACCGAGATCTCAGTGGGTCGTAGGGCTGGTGACAATCACAGCCACACGGACTCTCTGAAACAAGTGAATCAGATGTTGTCTATTTTGCCGCAGTCTGTGATGCGACAAGAAGCCTATCCTCATTGACAAGTGTTCAGCTCCTTGATTTGCCTGACCACTGCAGGCCATGTAGAGGAGACTGGGAATTGTTTAAAAATGTCACAGGGTAATATTGAGCCCAATCTGAAACAGGAAGCCAAGAGGGTCAAGATCTCCAACACTCAGAAGGCCGACTAAAGGTCTTTATACCAAAAATACAGCGATGACCTCCGACTGTGGTGATCTCACGTCACCTTACCGTCCAGGACTGATTGTCTCAGGTCAGGGATTGGGACCTTTCAAAACGTTCACATCTCGGCCCGACACAAATTTGTCCGGGAGCCCTCCTGAACCAACATCATAAGGTGGGAACAGGACAGTAAGAGGAACTGCCTGCAGTGGAAAGTGACTGTAACTTAAAAAAAACTTGAGCAATATCCAGGTAAAACCTGGTTCCACCCCTTTCCCGGTAAATTGAAGGGAGTTCTGCCTTCAATGAATCTTCGCCTGGACAGTATTGCACCAACAGTTACCAAGTTATAAGACAACAGCTTGTTACCAGATGCCACTTGTGAATCATATAATCCCTACAGTGTGGAAGCAGGCCATTCAGCCCATCATGTCCACACTGACTCTCCAACCAGCATCTCACCCAGACTCACCATTCCACCCAACCCCTATAATCCTGCATTGCCCATGGGTATTCCACCTCATTTATACATCCCTGGTCACTATGGGGCAATTTAGCACGGCCAATCCATCTAAGCTGCACATCGTTGGACTGCGGGAGGAAACCGGAGCACCCGGAGGAAACCCACGCAGACACGGCGAGAACGTGCAAACTCGGGTGCCAGGCACTGTGAGGCAGCAGTGCCAACCACTGGGCCACCGTGTCACCCTAGCAGAAAATAGAAATGCTTCACAAATTTGCATGTCATCCTTGCGCAGGGGCCATGATAATCTTCTCTGTGTCATTCCAGTTTTAGTATATGTGCCGCTGAAGTGAGCACGAAGTCTTTCTGCCGATAGTTTTGATTTGGAACCATACAGTCACAGACCTGTGCAGAATGGAAACAGGCCCTTCGGTCCAACACATCCATACCGACCAGATATCCAACATTAATCTCGTCTCATTTGCCAGCATTTGGCCCAAATCCCTCTAAACCCTTCCTATTCATGTACGCATCCAAATGCCTTTTAAATGTTGTGACTGTACCAGCCTCCACCACTTCCTTTGGCAGCTCATTTCATCCATGCACCACCCTCTGTGAGAGTAAGTTACCCCTTAGGTCCCTTTTAAATCTTTCCCCTCTCACCTTAAACCTATGCCCTCGAGTTTTGAACTCCCCTAACCTGGGGAAAAGACCTTGTCTATTCAGCCTATCCATGCCCCTCATGATTTCATAAACCTCTAACAGGTCACCCCTCAGCCTCCAACCCTCCAGGAAAAATAGCCCCAGCCTATTCAGCCTCTCCCTAGAGCTCAAACCCTCCAACCCTGGCAACATCTTTGTAAATCTTTTCTGAACTCTTTCAAGTTTCACAACGTCCTTCCTATAAGAGGGAAACCAGAATTGCATGCGGTATTCCAAAAGAATAGATCATGCATATATTATGTGGATTGTAAAACAATGGTCCATGGCAAATTCATTACAGTCTTAGCAAAGTCTATGTTCTACATGATCCTCATGAAATTCAATGTAACATTTCTATTAATTTTCAGTTTCAAGCGCCCATCAATACAAGACCCTTCAGCTCTAGAGATTTCCACATGTTCCAAATAGGAAGAACTGCCAATTGTGGGAGAATGCTGTCCCCTACAGGTTATTATAACACGAGACATTGTATTTTCTATCAAAAAAAGTTGAATTGCCTTTGTGCCAAATCCCCTTATTAAAATGGGGATCTGGACACCCACTTTCAATTGTAGGGATCAGTGAGCAATGAGACAAAAGTAGAGAATACAGAATATAGAGTACAAGATTAAAGAGACGATGCTGAAGCTATGCAACACACTTGTTAGACCACAGCTGAAGTATTGTATACAGCTCCACACTCGAGGAAGAATAGGAACCCATTGGAGAGAATGCAGGAGAGGTTTACCAGAATGGTTCCAAGGATGAGAATCTTCACTTACAAGAATAGATCGGAGAAGTTGAAGAGAAGGCTAAAACAAGCTTTCAAAATCAAGAGGGGTATGAATGGAGTAGATAAAGGAGACATTGTTCATGCTTGTAAATTGGATTAAGAACCACTGGGTACAAATTTAAAGCGATTTGCAGAAGTTACAAATATGATGCAAGGAAGTTTTTTTTAACGCTGTAGATTTAGTTCTTGAATGTGCTGCCTGGATATGTAGTTGGATACAGACATAATGGAAACTCAAGAAGGGGTTGGATGATTAATCCAATAGAAACCAAGTGCTAGGGTAATGCGGAAAAGCCAGAAGAATGGCACTAAGTCATTGGTGAACCAGTTCACCTGATGGGATGAATAGCCTCCGTCTGCACCACAATACACCGTGACTTCTTTCTAACTCAATTCTGGGGTGTGAGCATTACTAGCTGGGCCAGCATTTATTGCCCATCTCTAGCTGATGACACCTTACCTGATGAGTGAGAGTAGACTGATGGTGTGGTAATTGGTCGGGTTGGATTTTTCCCGCTTTCTGTATGCAGGTTATACCTGGGCAGTTTTCCACAGGTGGATGCCAGTGTTGTCACTGGACTCTGTGAACTGGCTTCCTGTTGCTTGCAGTGTGTACGCTTAGGGCAACAGATGACTTCTTCCCAAACTTGCAAGAAGCTACTGACCTTTCAAGATCCAGCCATCCTGCCATTCCCACCTGTTACAAGCGGACCTTGGGTGAAGTTCCCCAGTTTGTTACAGTTCCAGGCGGGATCGCCCGATCATTAAGCTCCCGAGTGAGGAGGAACAAACTGGTTTCCCATCTTCATTCACCCACCTCCTTGGTCAGTCGCAACAAGGTTAACTCTGAAAAGGAAGGAACTCATGTTTTAAGTGCAGCCAATTTAACCGAAAAATCAAACTAAAAAAAAATTTACTCATTACTGAACACAAGATGAAATTGTAACACAACAGACACATGTACACAGTTTAGAAATAAGAGGTGACTCCAAAGAGATTCAAGTTTAAAAATAATTGCAGGCCAGTCTCTGAATTGCTCATGACCAGCAGACACAAAGATGTTGCATCTGGTTTTGTAGGGCACCCAAATAGTGTTGTTGGCAGTTCAGGAATAGATTTTAAGATTCTGGGCCTTGCAGGTAGGTGGGCACTGTCATCCTGATCAACAGTGATGGAATTCCAGCATTCAGATTGAGAGAGTATTTTATTTTTTACCTGCAGTGCTGAGGTGATTAAATTGCTATACTGGAACATCAGAGCGATAAAACACAGATTCTGGTGAGAGGGTCAGTGTTGAACTTTGCTTGCCAATTCCTGGAGGGTCAAACAGACATGCCAACACGAGGTGGCTTTCTGCTGAGAAAGGGGTAGCCCGTCCCCTCATTGCCTCTTCTTGTCCAGTGTCTCCCTGTTTGAGGCTGGCCGGACACTTTACAGGTGTAACATTCTATGGGATTCACACAAGACTTTGTCTGGCAGTCACTAAATTCACAAAGCAGTCCACGTTATAAAAAAAATGAACACTTGGTAATTATGTAGAAAATGTTATAAATTCTTTGGAGTTTTGATCAACTGTTCGAGCACTACCGCTGAAAGTTCAGCTCATTTCACGAGTGCTCATGGCTCATACCGTGATCTTCCATAGGCTTGAATTGACTCTCAAAAAGGCTGAGGCAACTGAGGTCTCAAATGAGCCTGCTACCTCATTGACTCCACACAATTTATCCACGATATACAGTTAGTTAAGCTCATTCACAGAATGGAACGGTTAGTCCTTTGCAAGTTTCTTTTCAGCAGGTTGATGTCATGCTTTAGGATTTGACAGCACATGTTCAAAATTAGGCTTTGGTCAAAGGTGTTTTCATTTTTAGGAGTCATATAACCAAGCCCCCTTCTGCCTGCTCCTTTTTTGTTCAGCTGGACATTAAGATCCACTGACAGTATTTTATAGAAGAGCATTATCTCGGAGAACATACCTCTCTTGGCCAGCATCACTGGGAACAGAGTGTGATTGAAGTAATGCTTTCCTGCCAGTGCTGCTGTTTTACTGATGAGACATTAAAGTATGGTGGATATCAGTGTTCCCACAGCATTAGTTGGAAGAAGTGCTGGGGAGTTCTCCCCTGCGACCTGGGCAATATTTATCCTTCAACCAGCCTTACTGAACAAAGAAAAAGGATTATCTGGTCACAATCAGATTGTTATTTGTGGGATCTTGCTGTGAGCATATTGGCTGTCATGATCCCCAATTGTGACAACAGTTCTTAGTCACAAAGTGCTTTGGGATACCTTGAGAGACTATTTAAAGGCAAGCTCTATATTTTCTTAACTAATACTTAGTTGAATGTATTAGGTTTCAAACCTCTATTGCTCTATTAGGACCTCTGTCCTAAACAAAGCATATTCTAGATAGAAGCTTTCCAATTGATCATTTCTTTTTAATCGTGTGTTTGGTGATTGCTGCATTTGTGTGGTGTTCAATGAGCTTTGGGAATTGGGCTCACATTTATATTGGGGCCAATAGAATGTAAGGGCAAGATTTTAACTCCCTCAAAAGCCATCCACATGAGCAAGGTTTAAGTCAGATCCAAAATCTCCTCATTCAGCAAACTGGCAAGATATTAATTTACTTTCGTCTCAAACCAACTCAAGTTGCCCAGGATTTACTGTGGATCTTTTTCCACATCAGTGCCGACAATTTAGTAATCTCACCGAGAGGAGCCACAAGACTTGAGTGGTGGGAAATGATCAGAGAACGAACTGCCAGAGGAAGTGGTAGGGGTGAGTATGATTATATCAGTTGGGCGGGTACTTGCATAGGAAAGGTTTAGGGGATGTGGGCCAGATGCAGGCAAATGGGGCTAGCTCAGTTTGGGATATCTGGGCACCATGGACAAGCTGGCCCAAAGGGTCCATCTCCATGCTGTGCGACTGATTCTATTTTTGGAAATTTGTGTTTAGCTGTGGTACAACGCTCCCTCAGCAAGACACTGAACATCAAATTACATCTAATAGATTTGAGAAAATTTGGCTTTCAAAGGTATAAAAACGAAGGGCTGATGAACTTGCTGGCCAGTATCCTCACCCAGGAACATGCACTGACAGGTCACGACCTTCCGTCAAACCTCCCGTCCCTTGGAGCAATCACCACCATTCTGTGGTGGGAAGGCAAAGGGACTCAAGGCCCAGGCAAGTGGGTAGCATTCCATCGCATTCCTGACTTGTGCCTTGCAGGAAGTTGACATGGAGGAGTACTGATTCCTCAGCCAAGAGAGGATTGTATATCGTAATCAGCAGGAGGTTTCCTCGCCCATGTTTAACTTGAAGCCATAAGATTTTATGGGGTCCAGAGTCAATGTTGAGGACTCCCAAGACAAGCCTCCCTCCTGACTGTATAACTCTGCTGAGCCTGTCCTGCTGGTAAGACAGGGCATATCTAAGGATGGTAATAGCAGTGTCTGGGACATTGCCTGTAAATGATTCCATGAATATGGCTACATCAGGCTGCTGTTTCACGAGTCTGTGAGACAGCTTCCTCAAGTTTGGTACTTGCCACAAGATGTTAGTAAGGAGGACTTTTCAGGGACCATAGGGCTGTTTCTGCCATTGTCTTTTCAGATGCATAGGCCAGGTGAGCCATCCGGTTTCACTTCTTTGAGACTTTGTAACGATTGGTACAACAGGGTTGCTCGCTCGGCCATTTCGGGGAGCCATATCGCTGTGGGTCTGGAATCAGGCGTAGGCCAGACCAAGTGAGGAAGGCAGATTTCCTTCCCGGAAGGACAGCAATGACATTTAAGACAGAGATGAGGAGAAATATTTTTCAGAGATTGGTGAGTCTTTGGATCGCCTCCTTACAAAGAACGTTTTTAAGGTAGAAGTGGATAGATTCTTAATTGGCAACGGGATGAAAGGTTATGGCAAGAAAATGAAGTTATCCAATCAGCCATGATGCTGTCAAAAGCAGGAACAAGCCCAAGAAACAGAGAGACAGTAGGAACTGCTGATGCTGGAGTCTGAGATAACAAGGTGTGGAGCTGGAGGAACACAGGGTGCCTGGCAGCATCAGAGGAGCAGGAATGTTGACATTTCCGGTCGGGGCCTTTCTTCAGAAATGGGGGAAGGGGGATCTGAAATAAATAGACAGGGTGGGGCCAGGCTGGGGAAGGTGGGGGGGATGGTGATAGGTCAGATAGGGAGTGATGGGGATTGGGTCACTGATGTGGGAGGAGCGGATAGGAGACAAGAAACTGAGAGGTCTGCTCGTGCTGCCACCGATTGGCAAATTTCTAAGCCATGATGCGTGCCATGCAGTATACCTCCGACTTCTGCCTGGCTTGTCGTTAGAGATACACATCATGTTAACATGGATGGGTTGACTTAAAGAGCGGTGGAGGCAGATTCAACAGTAAAAGTCGAAAGGGAATTGAAGCTATGAGGAAAGAGTCTGGGGTTCAATTAGATGGTTGTACATAAGTGATGGGTCAAATTTCTATTCCATCTCCTCCCTGCAACGCTGTGTAAGATTTTATTAGGGATTGAACTCAGGTATGATGTAGGTTCAGCATCAGCTCAAGTTAATGCCCAAGGAGAAGGAACAGGATTCCAGGTTGAAGGAGGCATGTTATACTGGTCACCCACACTTTGCAACGATTTCTGTGCGGGCTCTGATAAGGATATCAACACTGGGCAAATGCTGAACAGCCTGGTACACTCTTAAAAAAAAATCCTCAACCCACCAGAGTGCATTCATAGCAATAGCTCCAGAAATTCTTCAAGACCTGGAAAAGACCAGAAACTAATTTGTTTCCATGGATAATGGTAGGCCAACAGCTGGGCTTCTGTGACAATCTATAATTAATATTCCTGAGATCTGTACCCTTGAGCACTCTGATCTAGGTATAGATGGAGAAAAAAATCAGATCATCTGGCTGATGCACAGCTTCCACACTTCTCGAGAAAGGACCTTACCATTGGCCCATCACCTCCTGTAATGATCTACATTATAACAGTGCCTTTACTTTGGAGGTATTTTATTCTTTAAAATGGACTGAGACATCCTGAGGACTTGCTTTTTAGTTGAAAAGACTAATAGGAAGTTGGCCTTTGAATTCTAATCTTCTTGAGATAAAGCAAAGGATATGTTCAGAAGTGAAATTGAGAATTAGAAAGAAAGTCCATCTCTGTTCCATCTTACACTCTAAAAAGTTATTGAAAGAAGGCAGAGGGCTACTGAGGCGGAAAGGCATCACTTCAACACATTCATTAGAGCCTGGGAGCAGTCACCAACACTGAAGAGCAGTTTGGTCATGGGCCTGGTATCAAACAGTACTGGTGCACAGTCAGAAAGGGTAAAGGTAAACAAGATCTTGGTGATAAGAGATTCGATAGTTAGGAGGACAGACAGGAGATTCTGGCAGCTCAATGTGCCAGGGTACAGGTGCTTTAGGTGGGACAGAGGTGGAGGAAAGAGGGGAGGGGGAGTTGCATTTTTGATTAAGGGGAGTATTACAGCAGTAATCACATATGAAATACCTGCGGGGTCATCCAGTGAGGTTTTGTGGGTGGAGCTAAGAAGTAAGAACGGGCTGGAGACATGAGATCAGAGATAACGGGAACTGCAGATGCTGGAGAATCCACGATAACAAAGTGTGGGCTGGATGAACACAGTAGGTCAAGCAGCATTTCAGGAGCACATTATTGGTTGTACAATAGGCCCCCAAAAAGTCAACAGGAATTAGAGGAACAAATATACAGGGAGATTGCAAAGACTTGCGGGAGAAATAGGGTTGTCACAGTGGGGGGATTTTAATTTTATGAATATAGACTGGGAGAGCTATAGGGTTAAGGGCAGAGATGGGGTGGAGTTTGTTAAATGTGTTCAGGGAAGCTTCCTCAAGCACGATGGGAAATAGGATAGTACTGAGGTGACAATGGGGCAGCACTTTGGGACCAGAGACCATAGTTTTATTAATTCCAAAATAGTTATGTAGAGAGACAAAACTGGTACACAGGTTCAATTTCCAAATTGGAGCAATGTGAATTTTGATGGAATTGGACACAAGCTTGAAAGCAGTAATTGGAGTAGTTTGTTTGCAGGCAAAAGGACCTCTGGCAACTGGGAGACTTTTAAAAGGGTGATAGATAGAATTCAAGGTTGATATGCTTCTGTGAGGGTGAAGGGCAAGCTTGGCAGGAGTAGGGAACCCTGGATGACAAGAGATATTGAAGCTTTGACCAGGACAAAAAAAGGAGGCATGGCTCAGGAAGAGGCGGTTGGGATCAAAGGACTCCCTGGATGTATATAGGGGATGCAGGAGTTTACTGGAGAAGGAAATCAGGAGGGTTAAAAGGGGAATGACATAGCTCTGGCTGAGAAGATTAGGGTGAATCCAAAGAAAGTCTTTAAGTACATTATAGGAAAAAGGATAACCAAAGAATAGGACCCTTCAAGGACCAAAGTGGACATGTATGTGTGGAACTGCAGGAGCGGGGCAAGGTCTTCAATGAATAGCTCTCCTGTGTGTTTACTGTGCAGAAAGACATGAACACTTGGGAACTTGGGGAAGTTAGTGGTGATATCTTGGGGACAGTCCACATCACAGTAGAGGAGGTGTTGGGAGTATTAGAATGTATGAAGGTGAATAAACCTTCTGGTCCTGACCAGTTACATTCAAGATGCTGGAGAAGAAATAGCGGGTGCCCTGGCTGATATAATTATATCATCGTTAACCACGGGTGAGGTCCCGGAAGACTGGAGGGCAGCGCATGTCGTGCCCTTATTCAAGAAGGGCTGCAAAGAAAAACATGGGAATCATAGACCAGTAAGCTTAACTTCTGTGGTAGGTATGTTACTTGAGAAAATTCCGTGGGATAAGCTGTGCATGCATTTGGAAAGACAGGGTTTGATTCGGAGTAGTCAGTGTGGCTTTATGTGTGGGAGATCATGTCTCGCAGATTTGCTTAGAGTTCTTTGATAAAGTGACTAGGAAGGCTGATGAGGGCCAGACAGTGGACGTAGTCATGATGGATTTCAGTAAGGCCTTTGATAAGATTCCACAAGGTAGGCTGTTCTGGAAGGTTAGATCACATGGTATCCAGGGAAAACTGGCAAATTGGATGCACAATTGGCTTGATGGTTGAAAGCAGAGAGGAATAGTGGAAGGATGCTGTCACACTGGTGGCCTGTGACAAGTGGTGTGCCTCAGGGGCCTGTGCTGGGCCCATTGCTGCTTGTTATCTATATCAATGGTTTGGATGAGAATGTACAAGTCATGATTAGTAATTTTGCAGATGACACTACAATAGGTGGTACCTTGGATGGTGAGGAAGGTTATCAGAAATTGCAGCAGGATCTTGATCAGCTGGGAAAGTAGGCCAAGAAGTGGCAAATAGAGTTTAATATAGGTAAGTGTGAGGTGTTGCATTTTGGAAAGTCAAATCAAGATAGG
The DNA here is from genome assembly GCF_030684315.1 of Stegostoma tigrinum. NCBI lineage: Eukaryota > Metazoa > Chordata > Chondrichthyes > Orectolobiformes > Stegostomatidae > Stegostoma > Stegostoma tigrinum. Next base: position 79,929,832 of record NC_081363.1, on the reverse strand, counting down.
TGTTTCATGGCGAATGGCAGAGCCCAGAAGGAGTGTAGTGGAAGAGAGGGACCTTGGAGTTTCAGGTGCACGGTACTCTGAAAGTGAAGTCACAGGTGGACAGGCCACTGCAGGAGGCCTTTGGCACACTGGCCTTCATCAGTCAGGACATTGGGTATAGAAGTTGGGAAGTTATGTTGCGATTGTACAGGACATTAGTGAGGCCGCACTTGGAGTATTGTGTTCAGTTTTGGTGACATGGCTGCAGGAACAACATTTTTAGACTGGAAAGAGCACAAAAGGAATTTACAAGGAAGTTGCCAGGACTCAAGGGACTGAGTTATAGGGAGAGGTTGGACAAGCCAGGACATTTTCCTTTATAACAAAGGCGGCTGAGAGGGGGAGTCTTATAGAAGTCTATAAGATTATGAGAGGCATGGATAGGGTGAATGCACCTAGTCTTTTTCCCAGGGTTGGGGAATCAAGGACTAAAGGGAGTTTAAGGTAAGAGGGGAAAGAATACATTGGAACCTGAGGGGCAACTTCTTTACACAGAGGGTGGTACGCATATGGAATGAGCAGCCAGCGGAAGTGGTTGAGCGGGGTATAATGATGACATTTAAAAGGCATTTGGACAAATACATGGATAGGAAAGGTTTGGAAGGATATGGGCCAAGTGCAGGGAAATGGGGTTAGTGTGGAGGGACATTTTGGTGGGCATGGACCCGTTTGGGTCGATGGGCCGGTCTCCATAGTGTAGGAGTCTATGACTCCGTGACTGTGACTGGTTGGGAACATATCTGTACCAAGGATGTGTGCAGTCTATTTCTGAGCTGGATCACACATTGTTTACATTTGAATTTGCTTTATCACACTAAATGGAGACTCAGTTCTCTTTTTTCACCTTACTAGCCCAAACAGCAATGGTTTCTACAACAATAAATACTTAGCGAGTTGAAAAACAGTTTGATAGGACTTATATTGTGTGGAGGCAATTAAATAGTGCAACTTGAAACAGTATAAATAGGGTGAAATTCATTGCAAGGAGTCAAAAGACGTAGAAAGGAGACATCTAGAGGATGGTGTTCAACTGGTTGTAAAAGTGTGTTTTTTTTTAAAAGGACTGCATTTAACATGATCTTGATATTGACATTAAGATATGCAAAATTTAATAGAACATCAAGTATTTGCAGGTTAAATTAATCCTTGGTACATTGGCACAGGACTTCAGCCTTTTGTTTTTAGTATTCATTTTTGTGACACAAGTTATGTTTCAGATGTGCATTATCCATGTCAGACTTGCAGAGAATTCAGTGCAGACTAATCAACATGATGTGATGCTAAAAAGGCTTATAGTATGAGGACAGGAGGTATAAAATTACGTCACGTGTTTTGGGTTTAGAAGGTGGAGGGAATCTAATCATCCTGAACGACAAATGGATTCAGTAAGAGCAAATACAGAAGATATTTCATCCAGTGGGGAAAATCCAGAAGTATAATGTGTGCGGGCACGATCTTAAAGTGAGAGCTGGGCTATGTAGGAGAGGACTCAGAGGAATTTTCCCATACAAAGAATAATGGAAACTTGCAACACCCCCCGCAAAAATCCCATATTTCAAGACTAAACTGGGCAAGGGTTTCGTTAAGTAGGAGTGTCAAGGACATGGTTCAATGTGTAGCAAATGAAGTGGGGATATATCTGTCACAATCTAATCAAGTGGTGCATCAGGTTCGAGGGGTTTGAGAGGTTGGCTGACCAACCGTGAAGGCTGCTTTGTCCTGGATGATGTCAAGCCCTGCAAGTGTTAGAAATGCACTTAACCAGATGAGCGGCAGTGGTTTCTGAGGAGCTGTGAACGGAACTGAAGACCGTGCAATCATCTGTGAACATCCCTGCTTTCAACCTTATGATGAAGAGGAGGTTAGTGATGAATTGGCTGAAGATCGTCGGGCCCAGGACACTACCCTGAGGAATTCCTGAAGAGATGTCCTCAGACTAAGGTGACTGGCCTCCCACAACCAAAGTCGCCTTTGTAGCTCCAAACAGTGGACCAAAAACCAGGGATCACTTGGCAAGTTGGCAGCTATCAGGAGCTACTCGGTAACAGTATTGTTAACAGAACAGATACGATACCTTTCAAAATTTTTCTGATGATTAAGAGTATGCTGATGGGGACAGTAATTGACTGCATTAGATGTGTCTTGCTTTAGCCAGAATATAGCCAGGCGACTGTCCATTTTGTCTGTTAGATGCCAGAGTTCTTGGAACAGTTTGGCTGGAGATGCAGCTAGTGTCTTCAAGAGAATATCAGTGTGGTACCATCTGCCTTTGTAATACCCAGGACACCAAGCCCACCCAAAATGCTACCTACCCAAGTAAGCACCTCAGGAACAGCCAGAGATGAATTGTCCCACCAGCACTTCTGTCTGAAGTTGATTGCTTCTATTACAGCCTTGTCTGCCATGATTCTTAGTGGGCTTTACCCTCATTCAAGATAGGGAGGATTATGCACCACCTCCCCCCACCCCACTCCCCCCCATCTCTTCCTATGGTTGGTTATTTAATTGTCCACTAAAATTCATCACTCTAGCTTGCATGTCTCTTTGTGATCTGATCCTTTGGCTGTGGGCTATTTAGCACTGTGTACAGCATTTCCCTGCCACTTTTGGCATGGATGTAATGCAGTGTTATAGCTCCACCAAGGTGGCAAGGTCCTTTTCTCGCAAGCACCTCTACATTGCTCATTGAAGGACTGACTGTTTTGATGGCTGTTCTAGTGTGTTTCATGAACCCTGACCTATGGAGGTTACACAGTCTGATGAACGTGATTAGAAGTCATATGGTCCATATAGATGCCCAGTTTTGAGACAGGTAGATTTGGCCTGAATCTATCCACTGTAGGCAGACCCTGTAAAGGCGTGATATTTTATCCTGTCAGTGTCCAACGCCTCAGGTGAAGCTAAAAGATCCACAGGTTGATTCCTTGCTTGGGTGGCCCGACACAATATGATGGCACTTTAGGCAATTTCAGATGGCTGTTTAGAGTCAACCACATTGCCATAAGTCAGCAGCCGATTTAGGTCAAAGCAGATAAGAAGTCAGGTTTCCTTGCCTTAATGATTAATAAATCAGTCTATGACAATATGTAGGTTTCATTAGCACTATTACTGATTAGTTTTCTTTTGTTCCAGCATTACTTGATTAAAATTCTTAATTCAATTTACTTAATTAAATTCCATGGCTGCCATGGGCCATGAACTCACGGCTGCGTGTCAATAAATGCCCCTGGATTATCAACCCAGAAAGGCTCTGCAACACAACCCAATGTTTCTTTAAACACAACCTTACATGAAGGACTCCAATCCGTGACTCTGAAGAGAAGGCTAATTGGACAAAAATTCAGAAAGCTGCAAAAAATAAAAAGTAGCAAATAAAAGTCAGATTAAATGGCAGGTTTTTTCAGGACTACCTTAGAAGAGGAAAGATTAATAGTTAGGGAGGAAATGCCAGCAATCATTAGGATGAAAACAGTCTCCAATGCTGGGATAAAATGTGGGCAGGAATTGTATGAGGTCAAAGTTGAAATTACATACAGCTTGCTTAGCGAAATTTAGAATGAATGATTAATGACACCATACAAGCACAATGAAATATTATAAACTGTAAGCATGGGGTGGGCTGAGATCCAGTGTAGGTCAGGAGTGGAAGCAGATATAAATCAGCAGAACTTGTTCATAACTGCAAGGGAGGCAGCAGGGTTTTGGACGAACTGAAATTTATGGAAGGTAGGAAGCCAGTCAAAATAGCATCAAAGTAGTCAAGAGGTGACAGAAGTAAGGATAAAGGCCAGTGAAGAAGCAAGAATGATAAGGTTATAAATGATAAATGGAGAGAATATAAAAGCAGAAGCTCACCTTGGAGTCAAATGGGATGCCAAGTTGCTAACTGTCAGAAACAGCGATACAAGAAGGGAGTAAAGTCAGTGCTTCAGAAACTGTATTTTCTTCAATTCACTCACAGGGTGTGGGCATCTCTCTGGGCCAGCACTTATTACCCAGCACTAGTTGCCCTTGAGAACACGGTGCTGAGCTGCCTTCTTGAACCACTTTTACACACAGAGGATGGTGCGTGTGTGAACTGAACTGCCAGAGGAAGTGGTGGATGCAGGTACAGTTACAACATTTGAAAGGCATTTGGACAGGTACATGAATAGGAAAGGTTCAGAGGGATATGGTCCAAACATAGGCCAATAGGGATCATTGAGTTGGGGAAACCTAGTTGGCATTGATGAGTTGTACAGAAGGGTCTGTTTTGCGCTGTATGACTTTGACTATAGCTTTTTGCCACTGCATCCTCATACTGTAGCTAGATCCATATTGTCATTGGGCAGGTAATCCCACGCCTTTGGCCCAGCGACAGTGAAGGAACAGTGATATATTTCCAAGTCAGGCTTATGAGAGACTTGGAAAGGAACTTACAAGCAATGATCTTCCCATGTATCTGCTGCCTTTGTCTTTCTATATGGTAATAGTCATAGATCGGCAAAGTATGGTTGAAGGAGCCTCATGGATTTTCTGCATACTCTGCTGCTACTGAACATTGGTGGTGGAGGGAGTGGGGATGTTCATACTTGTGGCTTCAATCAAGCGGGCTGCTTTGTCATGGGTGGTGTCAAGCTTCCAGTTGTTGGAGCTGTACCCATCCAGGACAAGTGGGGAGTATTCCATCACACTCCTGGCGTGTGCCATGCAGATATCAGTCAGGCTTCTAGGAGTCAGGAGGTCAGCTATTTGCTACAGGGTTCCTCGTCTCTGAACCACTTCTGTAGCTAGTGTGTTTATGTGGCAAGTCCGGTTCAGTTTCAAAACAAGGGTAATTGATATTTGGGGTTTCAGTGATGGTAATGCCATTGAATGTCAAAGGACAATCATTAATTGTTCACTTGTTGGAGATGGTCATTGCATGGCATTTGTGTTACTTGCCACTTGTCGGCCCAAATCAGATATGATGTAGGTCTTGCTGCTTCAGTTTCTGAGTCGTCATGAATGAGGCTGAACATTGTCCACCTCCCATTTGTACATCCGCCATTTGTGACATGATGGAGGGAAGGTCATTGATGAAGCAGTTGAAGATGGTTGGGCGAGGAACCCCTGCAGTGATGTCCTGGGAATGAGAAGGCTAATCTCCAACGATCATGACTATCTTCCTTTGTGTCAGGTATGACTCCAAAAGGTGCAGAGTTTGTCCTGGATTCTCATTAATTCCGTTGCTGCACAGGCTCCTTGATGCCACACTGTCAAATAGAGCCTTGCACCTCACCTCTGGAATTCAGCTCTTTTGTCCATGCTTGAACTACAGGAACTGAGGTCAAACCTCCACGTTAAACAAATTGATAAGATGACAGCAGAAATTATAGCATCAAAGACTGCAAAACAAATCTCCGATAAGCAGAGGGCTCCTCTTAAGAACAAGACGAAGACTAAGAGGATTGAGGTGAACGTGTCCAAAAGAATCTGAAGAGGAGTTGGCGGAAGTGGAAATTGATGGTAATAATATAGAAGAGCAATGTCACGTACAAGAGAGGCAGAGTAGAAGTGACATTGTACAGTCGACCTAAATACTCTTGAGGAAACGTTAGATAAAATGGAGAAATGTATGAAGATTGAGGCAGATTGGGAGGCTGTTAAGTTGATTGATATAATTACTGAGACATTATTGGAGAAGAAGGGGAAGATAAAGGAAAAAAGGTGTTTGGGGCGAGGAGGGGAAAACTAGAACGAAGTTAAAATGAAGAGGAAATGGGTCCCAAAGGAGCTTTGCAAAAAAGAAATCGAAATTCCGTGCAAGTCAGTTGTTATAGGAGACCAGTAGGAGACAACGGGTAAGTGGATCTGAGTCTCAGAAAGATAAGCCATGATCTTATTAAATGGTGGGGCAGGCTCGAGAGGCCGAATGACCTATTCCTGCTCCTGCTTCTTATGTAACTTGCGCAGGAGACGTTGGGAGCGTCCCCTGATTGTGTATGTCCTCTCAGTAAGGAACAATTGACTTTAGCGTTTGAGGAAAAGCTCGCTATACCTAACGATAAAGCAAATATTACTAGGTTTATACCCTATAGGGGTAAGCGAGAATTCGATAGTTTGATGGACACGGTGGATAATAAGGAAGTAAAGGCGGCCATTGGAGAATCTGATATTAAAACGGCTGCAGGTCCTGATGGGTGGGGGTTAAGAAACGTTAAGGAGATCCATCAAAAAGACGTCACTTGTCTTCCACGCCTCTACCGCATAGATGAGGGCTGGGGTGAGCCTGAATGTCTTAATGAGTAGAATTATGTTGATACCGAAATTAGATGATTTCGAGAGGTTGAAAAATGTAGACAATTGGAGGCCCATAGCTATTGGCACTACTTTGCTATGCATTTTCACTAGAATTTTGGCGAGACGGCTTAGCAAAGTGGTGCAGTTAAATCCGACACAGAGAGGCTTCTTAGCTGGATCGTCAGGTTGTATTGAAAATATAGTGGTCCTTTGGAATGTTATAAAAGGTGCTTTAGAAGCGGGATAGGGACTTAGCAGTTGTCTTCGTTGACCTAACTAAGGCATTTGAGTCAATATGACATAGGTTACTTGCCAGTGCATTTGAAAGGCTATCCCAGCCAAAGGATTTTATCCGATTAGTTACAAACTTACATACGAATAATTTGGCAGTGGTAGAAGGGAACAAATTTAAAACTGTTCCCATAACAATTCAATGTGGTGTTAAGCAGGGAGATCCTCTAACCTGCGATACTGTTTAATGTCGCCATGGACCTTGGATAGTACGTTAAGGGAGTCTGGATCAGGAATACTATTAGATTAGCAAGGAGAGCCCATCCATTTCACAGCTTTGGCGTTCACAGACAATATAGTTCCAGTTAGCAGATCTCAGTTGGGAATGACTAAAAATCTGAAAATTGTGCAACTTCTTTGCAATAATACCAGTCTTATAAGTGTGAAGACAACTAAAGGTTTCCACTTCGAATATAAAGATAAAATGTTCTTACACATTCGCTTGAAGGAATGGCAGCTGGGAATTGGCGCTGTACAATTTGTTACCCTAAGTGAATTGGTGCTTTAATTGATCTGTGGACAAGAGTGCGACTAAATGAATGGGGGAAGACTCTTGAGGAAAGGACTGAGAACTTCAGGTCTGCTCTCCAACCAATGAAGAAACTTGAAATTTTTTGTACTTATTTTATCCATCGAATGTACTATCATTTGGCTTTGGCCGAGGCATCACAAAATGCCCAGAACAAGTTGGACTCTTTTATCCGTGGTTTTATTAAAGAGATTTTACACCTAACCTTGTATATATCGAATGGGGTATTATACGCCCGCAATAGAGATGGGGGCTTGCTGATCCCGTGTTTAGAAATTCAGGTCCCAGTTGCTATTTCGAAAAAGCGTGTGGCACTAGAAACATGCAGTGATCAAGTCATCCATGCGTTATTTCAGTTTTGTCAGGAAAAGAATATGGATGTAACTAAAGAATTAACCAGACTGAAATTTGTAGTTTAATAATGTCAGGAGATCTCACACCCGTGTTCTGCTCCTCTTGCTCAATGTGGGAGGTCAGGGACAGGGCTGATGTCCCCGACTCCTTCACGTGCAGGAAGTGTGTCCAGCTGCAGCTCTTGTTAGACAGCATAACAGCTCTGGAGCTGCGGATGGACTCACTTTGGAGCATACGCGATGCTGAGGGGGTCGGGGATAGCACGTTTAGCAATTTGGTCACACCGCAGATTAGGATTGCTGAGGGAGATAGCGAATGGGTGACCAAAAGGCAGAGGAAGAGCAGGAAGGCAGTGCAGGTGTCCCCTGCGGTCATCTCCCTCCAAAACAGGTATTCCGTTTTGGATACTGTTGGGGGAGATGGCTCACCAGAGGAAGGCAGCAGTAGCCAGGTTCATGGCACCGTGGCTGGCTCTGCTGTACAGACGGGCGGGAAAATGAGTGGAAGGGCTATAGTCATTGGGAATTCAATTGTAACGGGAGTAGATAGGCGGTCCTGCGGTCGAAAACGGAACTCCCGAATGGTATGTTGCCTCCCAGGTGCACGGGTCAGGGATGTCTCCGATCGGCTGCAGAACATTCTGAAGGGGGAGGGTGATCAGCCAGTTGTCGTGGTGCATATAGGCACCAACGATTTAGGCAGAAAACGGGATGAGGTCCTACAAGCAGAATTTCGGGAGTTAGGAGCCAAGTTAAAAAGTAGGACCTCAAAGGTCGTAATCTCAGGATTGCTAAATGCCACGTGCCAGTCAGTGCAGAAATGAAAGAATAGCCAGGATGAATGTGTGGCTTGAGAGATGGTGCAGGAGGGAGGGGGTTCAGATTTTTGGGACATTGGAACCGGTTCTGGGGAAGGTGGGACTATTACAAATTGGAGGGTCTACACCTGGACCGGACTGGAACCAATGTCCTTGGGGGTGCTTTTGCTAATGCTGTGAGGGAGGGTTTAAACTAATGTGGCAGGGGGATGGGAACCAAATATTGGACAGAAAAGAGGTAAAAACGAAAGCCTGTAGGGAACTAGATAATGGAGTCAGTGTGACTAAAGGGAATAGTGGTCAGGGAGCAGATGATGAACACAAAGGGACAGGTGGTCTGAGGTGCATTTGTTTTAATGCGAGAAGTGTGGTAGACAAGGCAGATGAGCTTAGGGCTTGGATCAGTACCTGGAGGTATGATGTTATTGCTATTACTGAGACTTGGTTGAGGGAAGGGCATGACTGGCAACTAGTTGTCCCAGGATATCGATGCTTCAGGCGGGATAGAGAGGGAGGTAAAAGGGGTGGAGGAGTTGCAGCACTGGTCAAAGACGATATCATGGCTGTACTGAAGGAGGGGCCCCATGGAGGACTCAAGCAGTGAGGCAATATGGGTAGAACTCAGAAATAGGAAGGATGCAGTAACAATGTTGGGGCTGTACTACAGGCGTCCCAACAGCGAGCGTGAGATAGAGCTACAAATATGTAAACAGATAATGGAAAGGTGTAGGAGAAACAGGGTGGTGGTGATGGGAGATTTTAATTTTCCCAACATTGACTGGGATTCACTCAGTGTTAGGGGTCAAGACGGAGCAGAATTTGTAAGGTGTGTTCAGGAGGGTTTTCCAGAGCAGTACGTATGTAGTCCAACTCAGGAAAGGGCCATACTGGACCTGGTGTTGGGGAATGAACTCGGCCAGGTGGTTGACATTACAGTAAGGGACTACTTTGGAAATAGTGCACAATTCTGCAAGTTTTACAATACTCATGGACAAGGATAGGAGTGGTCCTAAAGGAAGAGTACTAAACTGGGGGAAGGCCGACTACACCAAGATTCAGCAGGATCTGAGGAATGTAGATTGGGAGAAACTGTTTGAAGGTAAATCCACATTTGATATGTGGGAGGCTTTTAAGGAGAGGTTGATTAGTGTGCAGGAGAGACATGTTCCTGTGAAAATGAGGAATAGAAAAGGCAAGATTAGGGAGCCGTGGGTGACAGGTGAAATTGTGAGACTAGCCAAAAGAAAAAAGGAAGCATACATGAGGTCCAGGTGACCGAAGACAGATGAAGCTTTGCAAGAATATTGGGAATGTAGAGCGAATCCGAAACGAGGGATTAAGAGGGCTAAGAGAGGACATGAGATATTGCTGGCAAACATAGTTAAGGAAAATCCCAAAGCCTTTTATTCATATATAAAGAGCAACAGGGTAATGAGAGAAAGCATTGGCCCACTTAAGGACAAAGAAGGAAGGTTATGCGCTGAGTTAGAGAAAATGGGTGACATTCTTAACGTGTACTTTGCATCGGTATTCACCAAGGAGAGGGACATGACGGATGTTGAGGTAGGGATAGATGTTTGCTTAGTCTAGGTCAAGTTGACAGAAGGAAGGAGGAAGTGTTAGGTATCCTAAAAGACATTAAGGTGGACAAGTCCCCAGGTCCGGATGGGAACTATCCCAGGTTACTGAGGGAAGCGAGAGAGGAAATAGCTGGGGGCCCTAACAGATATCTTTGCAGTGTCCATAGACACGGGTGAGGTCACAGAGGACTGGGGACTTGCTAATGTTGTCCCCTTGTTTAAAAAGGGCAGCAAGGATAATCCAGGTAATTATCGACCGGTGAGCCTGACGTCAGTGGTAGGGAAGCTACTGGAGAAGATACTGAGGGATAGGATCTATTCCAATTTGGAAGAAAATGGGCTTACCAGTGATAGGCAACATGGTTTTGTACAGGGAAGGTCATGTCTTACCAACTTAATACAATTCTTTGAGGATGTGACAAAGTTTATTGATGAGGGAAAGGCTGTAGATGTCATATACATGGACTTCAGTAAGGCGTTTGATAAGGTTCCCCATGGCAGGCTGATGGAGAAAGTGAAGTCACATGGGGTCCAGGGTGTGCGAGCTAGATGGATAAAAAAAACTAGCTGGGCAACAGGAGACAGAGGGTAGTAGTCGAAGGGAGTTTCTCAAATTGGAGACCTGTAACTAGTGGTGTTCCACAGGGATCTGTGCTGGGACCACTGTTGTTTGTGATATATGTAAATGATCTGGAGGAAGGTGTAGGTGGTCTGATCAGCAAGTTTGCTGATGACACTAAGATTGGTGGAGTAGCTGATAGTGAAGGGGACTGTCAGAAATTACAGCAGAATATAGACAGACTGGAGAGTTGGGCACATAAATGGCAGATGGAGTTCAATCCGGGCAAATGCGAGGTGATGCATTTTGGAAGATCAAATTCAAGGGTGAACTATACAGTAAATGGAAAAGTCCTCGGGAAAATTGATGAACAGAGAGATCTGGGTATTCAGGTCCATTGTTCCCTGAAGGTGACAACTCAGGTCAATAGGGTGGTCAAGGCGGCATATGGCATGCTTTCCTTCATTGGGCAGGGTATTGAGTACAAGAGTTGGCAGGTCATGTTGCAGTTGTATAGGACTTTGGTTCGGCCACATTTGGAGCACTGTGTACAGTTCTGGTCACATTACCAAAAGGATGTGGATGCTTTGGAGAGGGTGCAGAGGAGGTTCACCAGGATGTTGCCTGGTATGGAGGGTGCTAGCTATGAAGAGAGGTTGAATAGATTAGGATTATTTTCATTAGAAAGACGGAGATTGAGGGGGGGACCTGATTGAGGTCTACAAAATCATGAGGGGTATAGACAGGGTGGATAGCAAAAAGCTTCCCCCCCCCAGAGTGGGAGACTCAATTACTAGGGGTCATGAGTTCAAAGTGAGAGGAGGAAAGTTTAAGGGAGATAGGTGTGGAAAGTTCTTTACACAGAGGGTGGTGAGTGCCTGGAACGCGTTGCCAGCAGAGGTGGTAGACGCAGACATGTTAGCGTCTTTTAAGATATATTTGGACAGGTACATGGATGGGCAGGGAGCAAATGGACACAGACCGTGAGAAAATAGATGACAGGTTAGACAGAGAATCGTGATGGGCGCAGGCTTGGAGGGCCGAAGGGCCTGTTCCTGTGCTGTAGGTTTCTTTGTTTTCTTTGAAAGGGATGCAGGAAGTATAGCCATTTGGAAGGATGGATTTGGAGCTCGAAGAAGATGGAGTTAAGGAAGAATTGATGAAAAATCTGAGCTCGCATTATAGCGAGTGGAGGGGAGTAGAATGCCGAAAGAGGATGCCTTTAAAATGCCAAGGATTGGGAATACATTATTTTAAAAACGATGATATTTCTAACTCGCGGATCAAACTGGCCCCCACAATGAAGGCATCTAGGGTAATTAATACATTACTGCAGTGTAACATTTACCCAACTTGAACAACACTAACGCACGGATGGTGCCTCTGTATTCAAACCTGCCGGAGGTGTGACGCACCTGCAGAAACACTCCCGCATATCTCGGGATGGTGTCCGGCAGTGAGGAACATACATATCAAAAAGGTATAATGAGATAACGGAGAGATTATATCTGTCCCCGGGAAGATTTGGATGGAGGATTTTGGTGGAACCCTGGATTAAAGATGTCGATGGGAAGGTATGGGAACCTGATTTAATTTTTCAGAGGATATGCAAGTGGTTGTGGCAGATATTACAGTAAGGTATGAAAATAATGAGAAAACCTTGGAAGAGGCTTGAGAGGAGATGATTACTAATTATCGGCACCTAGCAGAGAAGATCAAAGATACGGCGAAAGGTGAGATGCCAGTATTTTATGGATAAATGGACAAAATGGAATAGTAGACTAATGGAATGCGAAGGCATTTGGAAATTTCGATCCTTCGCCCAAGACATATTCAGATTAATTGTCTCATTGACTCTGGAACTATTGCAGATTTTTAGTGATAATTGAAAGACTTACCGGTCTCCAGTGCTCTGATTAGTGTAAAGCTTGTATATTTCAGTGTGCGTTATTAGCTTTAGAATTTTGGTTATTTTCTTAGATAATTTAATAAAAGTTACTATATTTTAAGATTTTAAACTTAAGGATTTAGCTTTAAGGATATTTTGTTGATTTTAATCAATAACATATTTAGCTTTAGTCACTGGTTAGGGTGGTGGGTAGTAGGTGTTTATATTTCACTCTTCTCCAGACACATCAGGTGATGTTATCAGGGTTGTATCCTAACCTATAGATGTGTTACCCCACCCACGATTCCCGGCCTGGTATTCTGCTACATAACAGGAAGCGGCATCCCCTTCTATAAGATTGGGTAGCTGGATAGGGGTTTTAAAAATGACGCATTGACGAGTGACGATAAAATTTGGCAAAGGAGCTGAGCGGCCCTGGCGGAACCCAAATTGGGCATCATTGAGCAGGTTATTGCTGAGCAGGTGCTGCTTGATAGCACTGTTAGTAACACCTTCTGTTGCTTTACTGATGATCGAGAGGAGACTGATGGGGTGATAACGGGGCTGGTTGGGTCTGTCCTACTTTGTATGTACAGGACATGCCTGGGCAATTTTCCACACAATCAGGTAGATGCCAAGGTTTTAAACATACCGCAACAGCTTGGATGTAGCCATTTCTGGAGCCAAGTACCATTGCTGGAATATTGTCAGCGTCCATAACCTTTGCAGTATCCAATGCCTCCAACCATTCCTTGATTCACATGGAGTGAATCAAATTTTTGAAGACTGGCATCTGTGATGCTCAGGACCACTGGAGGAGGCTGAGATGGATCATCTACTCACCACTTCAGGCTGAAGATTGCTGCGCATGTGCTGACGTGCTGGTCTCTTCCATTTTTTAAGTGGTGGGAATGTTTGTGGAGTGTCCTCCATTCCCGTTCATGAGTGAATGTGGATGTGGCAGGACTGCACAGCTAAGATATCATCTTCTGACTGTGGAATCTTCCCTTTGCAGCCACCTCCAGGCTGCTAAAACACAGATTGCTAGCTTGGCCAAACTGCACGCAATGCTGGGTATTTTGGCCAAATAAAAGTCAAATCACAAAACGCAACACACCAGACACAGTGCAAACACAGCAGCCAGGGGCTAATGATATTAGCAGAATGTTAAGGGCAACACGCAACACCACTAATGCCGACATCGCTGCTCCTGCCGCCAACATTGCTGATGCTGATGACATCACTATCTCGGCCCCCACTCCCAGCTCCAACTCTACACCCAAGCCCTGGCAGGTATTCGCCATTCACCCCACCCCCCCCCACTCACCGAGGATGAACAGTCATCAGCAAAGGACTCACCTTCATTCCCCTTCATCCACACGTCAATGAATTCTGTTCACATTTGGATATCAAACATTTTTTCCTTTACCTCCATGCTCATTTCTTTAACCACAAGTCTAAACCACCCTCCTAAAGACCCCTTCTCCTGCCACCACACGTCCGATCCTCCTGTACACCACCCCACGGCCTCCTACCCTCCCTCTACCTCTACCTCTCCAACTGCAGTCACAACAATGATTGCCTCAACCTCTCCACCCCTCTCTCTCACTCCAGCCTCTTCCCCAACAGAACGTGCAGCCCTCCGCGCCCTTTGTTCCAAACCTAACATCACAATAAAACCCGCGGACAAGGGGGTTGTAGTATGGCACACTGACCTCTACATTGCGGAGGCCAGGTGCCAGCTCTCTGACACCTCCTCCTACCACCACCTCAGCCATGACCCCCACCCCTGACCACCAAAACATCATCTCCCACACCATTCACAACCTCATCAACTCAGGTGACCTCCCACCCACAGCCTCCAACCTCATTGTTGCCCAACCCTGCACCTCCCACTTCTATCTCCTTCCCAAAATCCACAAACCCACCTGCCCTGGCCGACACATTGTCTCCGCCTGCTCCTGCCCCACCAAACTCATCTCCACTTATTTTGACTCCATCTTCTCCCCCTTGGTCCTTGAACTCGCCACCTACATCTGTGACACCAGTCACACCCTCCTCCAAGGCTTCCAATTCCCTGGCCCTCAACACCTCATCTTCACCATGGACGTCCAGTTCCTCTATACTTGCATTCCCCCTGCAGATGGCCTAAAAGCCCTCCACTTCATCCTGTCCTGCAGGCCCGACCAGTCCCCCTCCACCGACACCCTTATCCGGTTAACTGAACTCGTTCTTACCCGTAACAACCTCTCCTTCATCTCCTCCCACTTCCTACAGCCAAAAAGGGTGGCCATGGGAACCCCCCATGGGCCCAAGCTATGCCTGCTTCTTCGTAGGATACATGGATCAGACTCTCTTCCACAGCTACACTGGCACAATCCACCCCCCCCCCCCCCCCACCTTCCTCTGCTACATTGATGACTGTATCGATGCTGCCTTGGGCTCCCATGAGGAGCTTGAACAATTCATCAACTTTATTAACACCTTTCACCCCAACCTCAACTTCACCTGTACCGTCTCTGATACCTCCCTCTCCTTCCTGGACCTCTATCTCCATCTCTGGTGATCGCCTTGAAACCGACTTCCATTTCAAGCCCGCCGACTCTCACAGCTACCTAGACTACACATCCTCTCACCCGCCTTCCTGCAATAATGCGATCCCCTACTCCCAATTCCTCTGCCTCCCCCGCGTGTGCTCCCAAAATGAGGTTGTTCCACTCCTGAACATTCCAGATGGCCTCCTATTTCAAGGACCATAACTTGCTCCTTTCGGTGATCAAAAATGCTCTCAACCGCATCTCTCGGGTTTCCCCACACCTCTGCCCTCACACGTCTCCAACAAAAAAAAAGACCGAATCCCCTCTTGTCCTCACATCACCCCACTAACCTCCATATCCAACGTACCACTCTCTGTCACCAACAATCCAACCCTCTAGGCCTGAAACATCAACTTTTGTGCTCCTAGGATGCTGCTTGCCCTGCTGTGTTCATCTAGCTCCACACTTTATCTTAAAAGTTACTGTAGCTTGTTTCCTAATAAAGCATTGGTACTGGCTTGTTTTCATAGTGATTTGACCACTTTGGTATTGTGAGACACCTGGGAAAATTCATTCAAAGCATTCTGATTGGAGTTGTCTAAATTGCTTTAAAGGAACTAGACAACACCTTGGAGAAGGTGACCAAAACCATTCACAATATTCTACCTGTGGTCCAATTTGTTTTCACAAAACCTCCCTACTTTTATACTCCATTCCCTTTGAAATAAAAACCAACATTCCATTCCCCTTCCCTATTACCTGAGGATGTTGGATACTAGCTTTCTGGGATTCACAGAAGGCTCCAAGATCTGTAGGTTTTTTCCATTTAATCTCCTCTGTTGTTCCCAAAGTGCATAACCTCATTTTTCCCCACCCTATATTCCACCTGCCAACATTTCGATAAAGTAGGTCAATTCCTCAAGGATACAGCTACCAGATTGGGTCCTCTGCAGGTGGTGACAGCACCAGAGGGTGGCGAAAAATATACTTGACTTCATCCTCACCAAGCTGCTGGCTGGAGATGTAACTGTCTATGTCAGCTGTAGCAGGAGTGACCACCTTGCAGGCCTCATGGAGATCAAGTGCCAGTAGCTACAGTAATGGGCAAAGAATAAATCACAAGATCATGAGGGCATGCATGTGCAAAAGGCAGTATATTAATCATGGCTGACTTCATGTAGATTGGGATAGTCAGAATGGCAGAGGAAGCCATAAGGAAGAATTCAGGGTGTGCACTTATGGCAGCTTCCGAGGACAATTCATTGTGGATCCAACCTGGTTCAGGCTATGTTGGACCTAGTGACGTATATTGAAACATTACATTACCAAGCTCCCCAGATTAGTAGCCCAGCGACAACACCACTAGGCTATCACCTGCCTGTGACAAGGGCTTATTATCTCCCCTGTGTTGAGCTGAAAGAAACTGCAGCTACCCGGGACTGGATGCTAGACAAACAAACTGAGTATAGGCACTCAAGCAAAACACTACAGAAGCTAGAAATCTAAAACAAAAACAGAAAACGCTGAAATCATTCAACAGGAGAAAACAACAGAATTAATATGTTTCAGGTCGAACAGCAAATGAGCATAAATAGATAGGGTATTGAAGAGGTACAACAAGGTGTCCATTTATCACTAATGCCAGAGCCAACAGCAAGGAAGTGAACCAAAAGCAGGTTTGGGCAGCTTTTAAGTTGTGGAAAAATGACTCATCAAATGCAGCAGCTGGTCATTTGGAAGTACAGAACTTGAGTAATGCTGGAAAAATTAAGCATATTTTCAAAGTTTTCTTTTCTCTTGTGCTCATTAGTATAGATGCAAGAATACCAAAAATGAAAAATAACTGGCGAAGATGCACTAAGGAACTGTTGTTCCTATACACTGATTTAATTCAATAAGGCACACAATGCTTGTACATATTCCTGTTACTTGTCCAGAGTAAGTCATTGTGACCCAATAAGTAGCTTACTTTCAGTGTAAGTGAGCCACATTACAAGCATGACTGGTGATTTTAAATTGATTGCTAGTTTAACTCTGACACATTCTCAACTATCTAGAAAATGCTGTCCAATTCTGGGACCACATCGAGCATTAGACAGCATGGGTGGAGCTTTTCCCTCCCTGGATGTGGTTGGAAGTGCAAAATAATTGGCCCCAGAGATAAAAATCACTCCTTTCTCACCACCTCAGCAAGTGGTGGGCAACATTGTCCACTGGAGACCCTCTCAACTTGCCATATATTTGTACTTAAGTAGTCAATTAATGCCACTTAAAGGCCTCAACTCAGCACCGGGCCAAATGCCTGCAGATGAAACCAGGGCGACCAACCTATTGGGTTAGTGGGACAGCTCCAATTGGGAGCGAAGGATACGGTAGGGTGGGCAAAGGGGTGACTGGTCAAAGATACTCCCACGTCCTTACTTCCAATCCGAGAGTCTCAAGTCTCCACACACCAAGAAACCCCAAAGAAAAAGACCTACCACCTCACCAATGGATCCCGGAAAGCTAGCGCCCCCCCCCCCCCCCCAACAATTTCTAGGAATCAGAAGTTGCCACCTTCCAATTACCTGAGAAATGAAGCATGATGTCCACATGGCAGCCTGTTATTTGCAAGCAGCTTATTGGCCAGCTCTTAACTAACCGTTGCAGCTCGATCTGGCAAGCCTAGTCATTAGTGGGGAGCAGGGAGTGCATGCCCACGCCATTTGTCACTGCTGCAAAATTAAACCTTGGACTGTGTTTTGCATATAGTCAGCACCAGTCAATTGAATCGGGTCAGTACGCTGCCTGTTGTGAACAGCTCAAGGAATATGCAGTTTGATTTCATTCACTAGTCTCTGTGGCGTACAGCCTTCAAACCCTGGCACTGAAGTTCAGAGATAATGGGAACTGCAGATGCTGGAGAATCCAAGACAACAAAATGTGAGGCTGGATGAACACAGCAGGCCAAGCAGCATCTCAGGAGAACAAAAGCTGACATTTCGGGCCTAGACCCTTCATCAGAGAGGGGGATGGGGTGAGGGTTCTGGAATAGGGGGAGACGGACCAAAGATGGAGAGAAAAGAAGATAGGTGGAGAGAGTATAGGTGGGGAGGTAGGGAGGGGATAGGTCAGTCCAGGGAAGACGGACAGGTCAAGGAGGTGGGATGAGGTTAGTAGGTAGATTGGGGTGCGGCTTGGGGTGGGAGGAAGGGATGGGTGAGAGGAAGAACAGGTTAGGGAGGCGGAGACAGGTTGGACTGGTTTTGGGATGCAGTGGGTGGCGTGGAGGAGCTGGGCTGGTTGTGTGGTGCAGTGGGGGGAGGGGACGAACTGGGCTGGTTTGCAGTTCATTCCCTCCCCCCACTGCACCACACAACCAGCCCAGCTCCTCCACTCCACCCACTGCATCCCAAAACCAGTCCAACCTGTCTCCGCCTCCCTAACCTGTTCTTCCTCTCACCCATCCCTTCCTCCCACCCCAAGCCGCACCTCCATTTCCTCCCTACTAACCTCATCCCACCTTCTTGACCTGTCCGTCTTCCCTGGACTGACCTATCCCCTCCCTACCTCCCCACCTATCTTCTTTTCTCTCCATCTTCAGTCCGCCTCCCCCTCTCCCACTATTTATTCCAGAACCCTCACCCCATCCCCCTCTCTGATGAAGGGTCTAGGCCCGAAACGTCAGCTTTTGTGCTCCTGAGATGCTGCTTGGCCTGCTGTGTTCATCCAGCCTCACATTTTGTTGTGTTGCACTGAAGTTCACATACCATTTTAGTAAGCGCATATTCTACCATAATGATGATTTGTTAAAAACGAAAGATAAGGAACTAATACCTGCTTTGAAAATCTAAGTAAATTATATCCACTTCAAAGACTTAATGTTGTGTCAAAGAACTTAAAATCGTGATATGATGATTCAGGCAGCAACTCTATAAAAACTCCAAGACTAAGTGCCATTATCCGTCATATTCCCCATTTTTTTTTTGCTATTGATAGCAACCTATACAATGATCAATTACTTTTTCCATGAGTGCTACAGACCTGCTGTACAACTCTCAGGTTAATGTCACACTGTGCTTTCAAAGTAACAGTTGTAATCATTATTGATGGGACCCTCAGGCTTGACTCTTACAGGATAAAGATGCTACATGTTTGAAGCCAAAGGCTAAGATAGTTTAGGATAGAAAAGCTGCATTTGTTTCACAATTTGCAAAAGGAAAAGAATAGATTTTAATTTATCTAAGTGACCCATCAGATCTGTCCAAAACAGTTCAAATACTTCACACAGAATAAAGATGGAAAAGTTATCCTCCAATTGGTGATTCAATGTCAAGGGAGCCATTAATTGAAAATGTCATGAACAGCAACAAGAGAAATTTCTAATTAATGCTTTATTTTAAGATGGTTGTTGTGGAACAGTCTATTGTACTTTGTTTTAATTAGAGAGTAAGCAATTAAAGTAGAGGATGAACAGGGCTATAAGCAGGCAGAAGGGCAGTGGGATGACTTTTGCATGAATCTTGCATAATCGGCCAAATGACACCTAGGCTGCTAAACATCAATGGCTCGCCATTTGAGATATCACTGATTTAGGCAGATGCAACAGCCAATTGACTCGTGTGGGAGGTTGCACACTGAAATTGGATGTAAAGGGTGAGAATAAATTCACAAAGAAATTAAAACAATAAAGGTTACTCCCATTACTGCATGTTATGCACATTCATCATGCTGGCTGATTAATTAGCCAACAGTCCCGTTTTTGACAGCTAGGTAACTTTCCAACTGGAGTGTGATCATTTCCTTGAAATGTAGCTTGACTGCTCTACCCTCACAAGGCAACATGATACTGGTGCAACAAACTTGTTTACTGAAGTATCTAATAGTGTTTCCTAGACTGAGTCAGTTTCACAATCCACTTGATGTTGGAATTTGCATGTAGAATTACAGAATCCCTAAAGTGTAGAAGCATTTGGCCCATCGGGTCCACACAGTCCCTCTGAAGATCCTCCCACCCAGACCCAACCCTGTATTTCTCATGGCTAACCCACCTACTCCTACACATCACTTGACACTAAAGGGCACTTATGGCCAATTCAGCTAACCTGCACATCTTTTGACTGTGGGAGGAAACTGGAGCACCTGGAGGAAACACATGCAGACACGGGGAGAATGTCCAAACAGATGATTGCCAGAGGGTTGAATCTAACCTGGGTCCCTGCCATTGAGGTATTCCTAATTGTTGATAAGATATTTAAAAAGATCAGTTGCCAAAGGGATCAATTTGATATTATTTAATTGAAGCAATAGACTCT
The DNA here is from genome assembly GCF_030684315.1 of Stegostoma tigrinum. Lineage (NCBI taxonomy): Eukaryota > Metazoa > Chordata > Chondrichthyes > Orectolobiformes > Stegostomatidae > Stegostoma > Stegostoma tigrinum. The sequence continues at coordinate 79,909,683 of NC_081363.1, read as the reverse complement.
GAAACCAAAGTAACTTATTATAAATTTTAACATGATTGGGCATTTGTAGAGCTCAATTTAAATTTCATTTTTCTTTGCACCATGGTACAGGGCACATAGTGTTATGGCATAGGGAGCCATTCAAGAAGGTGGTAGAGAAGAAAAATGTAGTTGTAATTGGAATAGTATAGTCAAAATAGACACTGTTCTCCACGTTCAGGATCGAGAATTGCAAGGATTGTGTTGCCTGCCTGGTGTCTAGTTGAGATTTCACATCTGGGTTGCAGAGGAAACTGAAGTGATAGGGGAAAGATCCAGTCACTGTAGTTCATGGGGAGACAAACAATATTGAGAGAAAAGGAAAGAGATTCTGCTGAGGGAACATGAGCAGCTAGAGGCCAAATTGGAAAGCAAAACTAAAGAAAGCTAATCTCACTTACCAGCTGAGCCGAGCTAATTGTCACACAGTCCACAAGATTAAAGGGGTAAACACATGGGTCAAAGATTGGTGTGGGCAAAACTGGTTTGAACTCATGGGATATTGGCACCAGTACCAGGGAAGGAGGGAGCTGTTCCGATGGGATGGGCTCTACCTGAATCAAGCTGGGACTAGAATCCTGGTGAATAGGACTGCAGATAGGGCTTTGAGCTAACTAGTCGGGGCTGGGGCGGGGTGTTAGGTTTCATTGCATGCAATGAGGATGTTGTTTTTAAATGCACACCAGATACAAAACAAGACAAATGAGCGCGTAGTGCAGATGGAAATTAGTCGGTGCAATGTTGTGGGGATCACAGAAACATGCTGCAAGGGGATCAGGGCTGGGAACTAAATGTCAAAGGATATGCAACCTACTGAAAGGATAGGCAAATGGCCAGAGGAAACAGGGTTGCCTTGTTAGTAAGAAATGAAATCAAATGGACAGCAAAATGTGATATAGGATTGGAAGTTGTAGAATCTGTATAGGTGGTGCTGAGGAATTACAAAAAGATTCTGATGGAACTAGGCCGTCTAGAAGTAGTCTGGATCTGGGGCAGAATATCAGCCAGAAGATAATGCCTTTCTTTTATGCCCATTTCAATGCTTAAAGGAACTTCAATATGCAGGTGTTCTGGGAAAATCAGGTTAGTAGTGGATCCCAAGAAAAGGAATTTGTGCAATGTCTACAGGATGTTTTTTGAAGCAGCTTGTGGTAGAGCCCACTGTGGAACAGGCAATTCTGGATTTGGGGATGTGTAATGAGGCGCTTGATTGCGGAGTGTAAGGTGAAGGAACAGTGGGGGCTAGTGATCATAGTATGATGAATTCACCCTGCAGTTTGAGTGGGAGAAACTTGAATGAGATTTAATGGTATCACAATTGAATAAAGTTAACTGCAAAGACGTGAGGGAGGAGCTGGCCAAAGTTGATTGGAAGGTGAGCCTGTCAGGGAAGATGGTGGAGCAGCAATGGCAGGAATTTCTGGGGCTAATTCAGGAGACACAGCAGAAATTCATCCCAAGGAAGAGAAGGCATACTCAGGGGGCAGCATAAAAGCAAAAGAAAAACCAGACAACATGGTGAGGATTAGGAAGCCTTTATAAACCAGAGGAGGATAACTAAAATCACAGCAAGGAGTGGGGGGGGGGGGGGGGAAGATGAAATATGACAGTAAGCTAGGTAGTAACACTGCAAGATAATTGCAAGAGTTTTTTTTCCGAAGAGGCAAGAGTAGATATTGTTAGAGATAATAGGAGCTGCCGATGCTGGAGAATCTGAGATAACAAGGTGTCAAAGCTGGATGAACACAAGCAGGCCAAACAGCATCAGAGGAGCAGCGAAGTTTGATGTTTCGGGTCAAGACCCTTCTTCAGAAATGGGGGGAGAGAAAGGGGATTCTGAAATAAATAGGGGGACGGGGGAGGCAGATAGAAGATGGATAAAGGAGAAGATAGGTGGAGAGGAGACAGACCGATCAAGGAAGAGGGGTTAGAGTAGTGAAGGTGATTGTAGGTGGGGAGTTAGGGAGGAGATGTTCAGTCCAGGGAGGACTGACAGGTCAAGGAGACGGGATGAGGTTAGTGGGTAGGAGATGGGGGTAGGGTTTGAGGTGGGAGGAATGGTTAGGGAAGTGGGGACTAGCTGGGCTGGTTTTAGAACGTGGTCAGGGAGGGGAGATTTTGAAGCTTGTGAAGTCCACATTGATACCCTTGGGCTGCACAGGGTTCCCAAGCAAAATATGAGATGCTGTTCCTGCAGTTTTTGGGTGGCGTCATTGTGGCACTGCAGAAGGCCCAGGATGGAAATGTCGTCCGAGTAGTGGGGGTGGGAGGGGAGGAGGACTTGAAATGGTTCGCGACTGGGAGGTGTAGTTGTTTGTTGTGGACTGAGCTTATATGTTAAACAAAGCGGTCCCCAAGCCTCCGATATACTGTATCTGCTGTTCCCGTTGTGGCCTCCTCTATATCGGGGAATCCAAGTGGAGGCTTGGGGACCGCTTTGTGGAACACATAAGCTCAGTCCGCAACAAACAACTACACCTCCCAGTCACGAACCACTTCAACTCCCACTCCTCGGATGACATGACCATCCTGGGCATCCTGCATTGCCACAATGACACAACCCGAAAGATGCAGGAACAGCATCTCACTTGGGAACCCTGCAGCCCAAGGGTATCAATGTGGACTTCACAACCTTCAAAATCTACTCCCCACCCAACCAAATCTCAAAACCAGCCCAGCTCGTCCCCAGCTAACTCACCATTCCTCCCATCTCAAGCCCCACCCCCATCCCCTACCCACTAACCTCATCCCACATCACCCCCCTGACCTGTCCATCCTCCCTGGACTGACCTATCCCCTCCCTAATTCCCCACCTACAATCAGCTTCACTGGCTCTAACCCCACTTCTTCAACCTGTCTGTCTCCTCTCACCCTATCTTCTCCTTTATCCATCTTCTATCCGCCTCCCCGTCTCCCTATTTATTTCAGAATCCCTTTCCCCTCCCCCATTTCTGAAGAAGGATCTCTAACTGAAACGTCAAACTTTCCGGCTCCTCTGATGCTGCCTGTCCTGCTGTGTTCATCCAGCTTCATGTCGTGTTATTGCTTATTAAAGCAGATATTGGACTGCTGGAAAATGGAGGGAGGAGAAGTACTAATGGGGAACAAAGAATTCACAGAAGATGAATAGGTACTTTTCATCAGTCTTCACAGTAGAAGACATCAGTAGCAGACCAGAACTTCAAGAGTTGGGGAGCAAAGGGGAGTACCATGGTCATCAAATGACTCTGCCACTACCATCATAGACTTCAGTGTATAGTGGACTTCATGCTAGATAAGTTAATCCAAGTATTCCCCAAACCATATAATGTTCAAGGACGTGCTGGCTAGGCGTATTAGCTATGGTAAATGCACGGTTACAGGGTCTGGGGAGGATGCTCTTCAGATAGTTGGTGCAGACTCAAAATGCCAAATGGCCTCTTCGGGGGGGAGTTTTTACGATCAAGTGGCAGACCAGACTCATTGGACCAAATTGCGTAATTCTGCTCATGTAGCTTGTGGTCCATCGTCTGGCAGGTTCTCAAGACTGATCATTGCTGACTATGTTTTGTCGATCCTTGGCAATCTTCTGCGCTGATTTTCTTGCTGCGTTTTGTACACTGCTTGCTTCAATTTGGATTTACTGGTGGCTTACTTGCAAATAAAACACAGTGAAAGCAAAATGCCTTTAGTCCCACATGTAAATAGGAAGACTAACCAACACATGGAAAAGATACAAGTCTTCAATATATGACTCGTGGCGCTTGTAGGACATTAATTATGTGCTGTGTACATTCTATTATCCTCCATTGTATCCTCGTTTTTAACATCAATTTTTCATGTCAGTTTCTCCCTTTCCTCTTCTGATCTTTGCACTCATTTTATCTTGATTTCAGTAAAAACTCCCCTTCTGACCTGATTGATATTGGCTCTGTTGCATTTTGCCATTTAAACCACTACCACCGCCCATGCCATGCTATGCAACTGCCTCCTTACTGGCTATTGATGCTGTTCTCCGTAGATGCTTATCTTTGCTATATGGCTCATAACCGATTTCCACACCATCAGGCTGTATCTCCTTCCCATGCCACGAACCACCTCCCACATTTCCCTACAATCTGCTCCCTTTTCCCAAGCGGTCACTAGCATGCCCTTACCCATTTCTGCCATTCTCTACTGTGCCTGCAGTACACTATTATTTATCCATGAAAATGGAAAGAGAAAGGATCAAACTAAGATCCAATTTGTTGTTTCATTCTGATGTGGGAGAGAAGTGAGAATGCCATTCAATGTTCACAGGTTTATAATTATGGCGAAACACTATTTCCTCATTATAATTAAAAACAAAAACTGACACAAAAATCAAAATACAAGACTAATGTGGACATATAATGTGTATTTGATATAGATATGCCTATCAGTTGCCTTGACACAGCAATGTAGAAAATTGCCCAGGTATGTCCTGTACACAAAAAGTAGTACATATCCAACCCTTTGAATAATTGCCTCACCAGTCTACTCTCGATCATCAGCAAAGTGATAGAAGGGGTTATTCAAAAGTGTTATCAAGCAGTATTTCTCAACAATAACCTGCTCATTGTCATTCAGTTTGGTTTCTGCTAGGAGCTGCGCCCACTATCACTATAAACTTTGCTTCAAACATGAACAAAAGAGTTCAATTCCAAGGGTGAGATGAGGGTCCCTGCCTTTGACATCAAGGCCACATGTGAAGGTGTGTGGCATCAAGGAGTCACACGCTGCACAGAACAGAACAGAACAGAACCTGCTGTCATCTATCAATTAAAAGGTCTGGAATTTGAATCTTAGCAGGTGGTGGAGAAAGAATAAAGTGGGACTATTATTTAGTCTTTACGTTAAAGGAAATGAATGAAATTCCTAAGTAATCTGATTCCCTTTCAGAGTCGATTCCACGAGTACAGTCTTCCACTTTCAATCAAATTCCAAATGAAACACAAGAACATGACTCCCTTCACTGCAGTCTTCAATACAATTACAAAAGCTACAATGCATACAATGACTGTCAAAGGTAAATGTAGTACCTGGTTTAACTAGTTTAATTGCAAGGTCAGACATGCCTTTAAACCACATACACAAAATGTTCCAATCAAATCTGTTAGACTGTTTTCTAGAAAAATAGTGGGATCTTGCCAAAAGAAAACAAAAAAAAACTTAAGAAATTTCTATTTCACAATTCTTTAAAAATATGTAGTACAGTATTTACACATTATCCAAGACACACTGAAAATCAAATTTCGTCTGCCAACATTTTAGCACTCAACATTATCAATTAATTTTCATCTCTATCAACCACAGTTGATTCTATTCAAATCTGAGCTGTTCCAGTACTAGGAAATCTAAAAAGGAAGGTCCAGTGCATTTCAAATGCACTTACACTCCTTCAGCTATTCAGAAAATTAGATTTGTGAAACCACTGAAACAAAGTCAGTTTGTACACCAGCTGAATGATTGCTTTACCAAAACTCAAATCGCTATACTATACAAACTACATACAAAAGATGTTCATTAACCTACCAAGGAGGTTACGGTCAGCATCTTTATGTTTAAGGTGACAACTTTAGAAACTGTACAAAAAGCCCAGAAAATGATTTTAAATTGAAGATTCACTAACATAAAACCAAACTGCAAAATGGTCAATTTCAGCTGAATCACCACACTAAGCCAATCAAATCTGGGTTCACCACAAATTCATGGTGAATGAATTACAGCTGAAACTATACAAGAGATCCATTATGTGGTGAAATGCCAGATTAAACACACTTCATCGGTTACTTTTAACAGCAATCCCTGCACGATTACCACAAATCTCCAAAGTTTAATTCAATTCATAATTATTTCAATTTCATGTTTAAAATCATTGGAGAGATGATCCAAGTGTATTAGTTTTCAGAATGGAATCCTCAAAAGCTGGCCGAGAGTAATTTTGAACTATTGTAGTGTTCTCCCAAAACACTTCATGGACTCTCTGCACTTATTGTTTGCGGAGATGAGATCCGCGCTAGTGCAGGCATAGGCCTGCTATTCTCTGATGAGTGCTCTGTCAGTGTTACTGATTCAACCTTTCCAGGTACCCTGATTAAGCCAAGGGGTGCCAACTTAGGCATTGGTCTCCAAAGCATGTCTAAACTGCTTTGGACCTCTGTGTTTGAAGGTGAGGCTGCCTTCATGTGCACAAGTGGAGGAGGTGAGACAGTTACTGAACTGTTCACCCCACAAACATGGTTGCCCTCGAAGTCCAGTGTGCCATCATCCAACTCATTTTGGGAATCCACAGGCATCTCACTGCTAAGCAGCTGCTCAACATTCAGGTCCTCGCCTTCCAACTGCAATACCAGGGGGCTACTTGAGCCACCACTCTCCCTCTCTGATGTCTGTTTAAGTTCAGCGTCTTCATCAGCACCATCAATGTCCACCAATCTTATTGGTCCATGGATCAACGATAATTCATCTATGTCCTCTCCTTGATTTCCATTGTCAATAAAGCCCAATGCCTGGTGATCAGAGATTGAAGATGCATCTGGATTTCCTTCATCATCAGAGAACTGCTGGTTTAAATACGCAAGCTCATTTAAAAGTGAAGTGAATGGCTCGTAGCCATCAGTATCCACTATCTCACTGGATGCAGTGCCATTGGCTTTCAACAGTGGTGACAGTTCTGCATCTCTGTCACTCAATCCAATAGATTTCCCAGTGTTGCACGTCTGCACCCGATTGCTCATCACCTGAAACTCCAATCTGTCTTCAAATATTATTTCAGTCGTTGGTGCTGGCCCAGGTGAGGTTTCCTCTCTAGTCCAGGCCTTTTCTGTACAAGACACTGAAGCTCTGTCAGGGAAACAAGACAGATCTAATGCCTTTGGTGATCCGTCAATCTTGTCAGAACCCAGTACGTGAGAAGTTGTAACCTGCTGTGCTTGTTGTTGATGTTCGGACTTCGAAGCCTCTGATGATACGATAAGAAACGGCATGACCTCGCTTTCACCAAGTGCGGTGAATTCTCCAGTGATGTCTGAGCTGTTATTTAGGTCGGATGTTCTTTTATTGTCTCTAGAAATCTGTTCTCCTTGTGATGTACATTGTTTCCTCCCTTTCATGCTGAAATCAAGAGCTTGAGGATCCACTTCTGCAAAGGAATCATTCATCTCTTGCAGATTCAACGATGGAGCTTCTCCAGTCGCCAGAGAGGTCACATTCACTATTCTTGGCATCAGGAAGGAGGAATTTTCATCACCTGTAGTGAGATAGAAAAGAATGAGCACATCACTGAATTTACTGATGCTGTTTATGTTACATTTTTGTCAACTTTAGGTTACGCTAATAAAAGTTTCCAAATAAACTATTTTTCTAGTAATCCCAAATCTTCCAACGTTGTCAGTCACAGAATAAGGAACAAATATATTTTATCATCAACTATTGCTCTTTAAGTGGTTACTGTGAATTGTGCAACATCAGCCTCAAGGAGTTCACCTTCATTTTTAAGTGAAGTTCTTGGCCATTATCCAGTGCCTACGTGAAGAATGTCAAAACAAATATGTGAGCAATTGCAAGAATAGTCACTTGTCCTATATTGTCACTTCAATCCAATTAAACCATCAAAGTCTAAAGCATTACAACAGAATGATGACAAGTAAGAATAATTATAATATTATGAGCCAGGGATAATGGTTTTGTGAACGGCCAGTCATGCTTGATGGATTTCTTGGAATTCTAAGGTATAACAAGCAAGGTGGATAAAGGGAATCAGTAGATTATTGTACTTGGGTTTCCAAAAGGCATTTGATAAGGTCCCAAATAAAAAGCATCTACTTAAGATAAGAGCTAATAATTTGGCGGGATGCTATTTAACATGAATGGAGTAGTAGCTAATTAACAGGAAACGGTCAGGAAATATTGGGCTTTTGTAGGATGGCAAGCTATAACTAACAGTACACCATGGGTCAATGCTGGCTCTTGACTATTTACAATCTGCAAATTTTTGAAAACAAGTAGTTCAGGGCTATGAAGAGCTGGCATGAAAAGAGAAGTTGAGGTTTGGGGCAGTTCAACCAACAGCAAGCTTGAATCTGATCAAATTATCTACTCATTCTCCTGTTTCTTATGTTGCTGTTATCAGCAGGACAGACCCATCAGATATGGCAGTGCAGTCGTATTTGGTCAGGAATCAACTGCTCTGGTAGTCAACAACATTAACTCTGGGCACCAAGGTTCACGGCAGGATAGACAAGTAAACCTCCAGCTAGTGATAGCCCTGTCCAGTGAGTTTGCAATCATGAGTACTCTAGCATGTTGAACACTTTGTGCTCTGTCAGAGGATGGCAAGGGCACAGAATATAGTCTGGGTGAGGACCTTTAATATCTGTCACCAAGAGTAACTTGGTACAGTCACTATTTACTGAGCTGGCCACGCCCTAAAGGACATAGCTGATACACTGGGTCTGCAGCGAATGGTGAGGGAAAATGAGCGAAAACATCTTCACCTCACAAATTCAAGTGTTGCAGTTGTATCCATTCATGACAGTGCTGGTAGCATTGACTATTGCACAATCCTTGAGCAGACACAAGTTGATTTTCAAAGTTAGGAACTGCACCGCCCCACCCCCTGTACTGCCACGCAGTATAATCTTGCTAAATGCAATCAAATCAATTTCAAACAGATCTAGCAACTCAAAACTATGTATCCAAAAGACACTATGGACTATCAGAACTGTACTCAACCACACACTGTACTCTTATGACGCAGTATATCTCTTACTATACCATTTCCATCAAGTTAGGAGATAAACTCTGGTTTAAAGAATGTAGGAGGGCATGCCAAGAGCAATACCAGGCATTCTGAAAAATGGAATATCAACTTGATGAAGGACTATATGCATATCAAACAGTGGAAATAGCAAGCTTTAGACAGAGCCAAGTGATTCCATGACCAACGGTTCAGATCCAAGCTCTGCAGTCCTGCCATATCCAGTCGTGAATAGTGGTAGATAATCATGGAACTCACTGGAGGACCCTCCAAAATTCTCAACGATGGAGGAGCCCAACACATTAGTGCAAAAGACAAGGCCAAGAATTTGCAAGTCTTCAGCCAGGAATGCAAAGCAGACGATTAATCTCAGCCTCCTCTCAAGATCCCCAACATTACAGATGCCAGTACACTTGTCAACTTATTTAATTCTTGACATCATATGGAATGAAATGGCTGAAGGCACAAAGGAATAACCTGTTCACTGGTACTCAGTTTGAGTTCTGTCAAGTTCCTGATCTCAGTACAGTCTTTGTTGAAACATAGACAAAACAGCTGGACTTCTGAGGTAAATGACTGATCTTAATATCAAGGCTGCATTTGACCAAGTGCAGCATCAAGGAACGCAAGCAAAATCAGAGTCAGCAAGAATCAGATGAAAGCTCTCCAATCACTGGAGTAACACCAATCATAAAGCAACATGCTGGAAGTTGTTGAGGTCAACCTTATCAGCTCCAGGACATCACTCCAAGAATTCCACAGGGTGATGTCTAAGGCCAAACCACTTCAGTTGCTTCATCAACGACCTTCCCTCCATCATAATGTTAGGAGTGAAGGTGTTCACTGATGATTACACAATGTTCAGCATCAGTGACGTCGCCTCAGATATTGTAACATCTGTGTCAACATGATGCAAGACCTGAACACCATTCAGGCTTGAACTGATAAAGTCACAAGTAACACTTGTATTGTACAAGTGGCAGGCAACGAATATCTCCAAAAAAAGAGCGTTTAACCATCACCTCAACATAAAAGATGCACTACAATTAATCAAGGATTCCTCAACAGCACCTTCCAAACCTGTAAACCCCACCACTTAGGAAGACAAAGACTGCAAATGCATAGGAACATCACCACCTGCAAGTTTCCCTCCAAGCTGCACATTATGACATGGAATTATATGTCATTATTTCATTGTCGCTCTTTCAAAATACTGGAATTCCAATCCTAACAGCTGTGGGTGTATCTACACTCCAAAGCTGGCAGAGGTTTAAGACAGTAGCTTATTACCATCTTCTCCAGGACAGTTAATCATTGGCAAAAAATGGTAGCCTATCCAATAACACTCACAAACCAAGAATTACTTGAAATAAACAGAGGGACCTTGTGATATCCTTGCACATGAAAGAATTTACTTGCTGTACCTGCATGTTGTCAGGAAGACAAATGGAACGTTGGCCTTTATGGCAACAATGATGGAATATAAACGGTGGGAAGTCTTTCCAAAACTGTAAAAGGCATCAGTGAGATCACAATTTTTGAGTAATGTGTACAGTTTTAGTCATCTTATTTGAAGGAAGGTCATACTTGCATTGGAAGCAGTTCCAGGGCAGTTATTCGGGTGATTTCTGAAATGAGGAAAGTTTCAGCAAGCTGATTCTATACTTTTAGGAGTTTAGTAGAATTAGAGGTGAATTATTGAAACATACAAGCTTCTGAGGAGGCTTGACAAGGTCGATGCTGACAGGATATTTCCCTTGTGGTACAATCTAGAAGCAGGGGCACAGTCTCGAATTTAGCAGTCTCGCTATGTAAGAGTCAAGGAGGAATTTATTTTCCTAGAGAGTTATTCATGTGTCAAATTTTTTTCCTCAGTGAAAACTGGCATGGGGGTCATATACTCAAGAATATATTCAAGGCTGAGCTAGGCAGATTGTTTTCATTGACGAGAGTCAAAAGTTGTTGGGGCAGGCAGATAAGTAGTATTAAGGCCATATTCAGATTAGCCATGATCCCTCTAAATGGTAGAGCAGGGTCTATGGACCGAATGGCTTAATGCTGTTTCTTAAGACGTCAAAGATCTGTCATGCACCAACCTAACCCTAATTATGCAGGCAAAACTGATTTCTAAATGTTAGGATGGATATTTATAAAACTTGACTCAAATCCACTTGCCACAAACCAAAAGTACCAAGCCAAACTCAATTGTGATTCAAATGCTTGATGGAGAAGAAATTAGGATCCCTCTTGATCCACATAACCAATGTGCCATTGGATATTCTTTCTGTCCTAAAGAAACTGCTGGGGGAGTGGGGTAGTGGTTGCCAGAATCTGTTACTGCTGAGTCCCCCAGTAAGACCTTTTGACTGCTTTTTAATTCCCTAGAAATGGTGGACAACATACTCCCTGGCACACAATGGTCTGGAACCATCTAATACTTTCAACAGGTCACACTTCTGCCCTCCATTCAGAGAGAACTAAGACGCAATCCTGAAGAAATTATAGCGTTATACAGTGGTATTCTGAAACATTTCAGTAGGAAACACACAAGTATTTATACTATTTCTTACCAAGTGAATCTGCTAAAGCTTCAGACTTGGGTTCTTTTCCTTGTACCACATCAGCTGCACCAGAACGTACCACTTCATTCCCAGAAGGTCTGGTGCTTGATAGTGCAGATGTTGTCCTTGTGGAACTGAGAGATTCTTTACCAGTAGCATTGTTTACTTGAAATGGAACTGGCAACCCCTGCACTTGGATAGTAACTAAAGCAATGCCTGGAAAGACAGAGAAGGACAAGTTCATTTACAGCTTAAGATTCAGTCGCAAAGGCAAGGCAAACGAAATGGTGCAGCACTATCACGCATTTGGACCACTGATGCACCATTAAGTTGTACCATGGATATGCAAGCTTCATCCAAGGACATCAGAAATATTGGCTGGGTGTTTATTATCAAGGAGCAATGAAGCTAAATTGGATAAAATACCCACTAAGCATCAGGAAACTGCACTAGTTTAAACCACTCAAAAAGATATAGGTAGAGCTTAAATTTCATGATGGCTGTTGATCTTCTTGACAACGCATACAGCCCAGTGCTACAAGCACACTTAGTAGTGTGTCTAGGTTTGTGCAAGGCTAGCAACTATTAAAGTCAATCTGCAACATGAATCTGAAAAGGCTGGCCCTCCTGTATATAGGCCTTAAGTGTGCGATAGCAATTTGGTGAGCATGATGGGTAAGAGCAGCATATGCATGAAAACACCACAACATTCCAATTCCCCTCCAAGCCACAAAGCATCCTGATTTGAAGCCATAACACTATTTCATTACTATCATTGTGTTCAAATCCTTCCTAGAAGCACTGTGGTTATACCTCACCTCTCATGGACTGCAACAGTTCAAGGCAGCGGTTTGCCACCATCTTCAATTAGGGGCTGGTGGAAAATGAGGCGTAGACAATAACACACATATTCAACAAACGAATAGCAAAAGGTGATCTGAGAATCTGGTACAGAAAAACATTCCCAGAGTCTGCAAAGTACTGCCCGGACTTTATGTTGTAAACATAAGGCCGCAGCACTGATTTTTGCCACAGGTGGGCCAGGTGGTTTTTCCCCCAAGTGCTTGAAATGAACAGAAACAGTTAGTCACAGAGATCAATGTCAGGATTTTGGCAGAGGAGCTGATTACACTGCTGGGAAAAAAAAATTAAATGAGCTTAAGAGTGATCAGGATCAGTGATAGTGCTTTTTAAACTCATTCACAGGATGTGGTATCATTGGGTAGGCTTCGTTTGGAAAAGGGTATATGGTTCTGCAGCTACCTCACTGGTGAGCATAGCAAACACAGATATTGTTCATGGCTAATTTGGAGGTTTACATGTGCTCTGTGAATCATACATGATCAAAAGTCTGATCAGAACACTGCTTCTCTCTCTGCAAACAGCTTCTCCACTCTACTGTATCGTCCTGTCATGCTTCAGTATACACTGAAAACCTGCAGCTACTGCTCCCAACAACCAGAAATAGGTTTTCAGTTTAGAAGCCTTTTAAATTCACATCTCTCCCTTCAGAAATAAAATGTATCAATTCCTCTAATACTATAGTGCACAATGCTGCCAGTTAACTTTGCAGGACTGAAAAGAAAAGCACTTAACATGAACATTCTAAGGTGATCCCTTTAACAAAGCATTAAGATTTTTTTGGAGGGGAGGTGGAGGAAACTCATAGTATCGAGTTCATGGCCAGCTGCACGAGTGTTTGAGTGGGCACTAATACAATTTCCAAAAAGGGTGATCATTAGTTGCTGACTGACGTCACAATCTGCCTATGCTAAAAAAATTTCAGCAAAGGACACATGGGCTTCCTTGCATGGTAATGGGCACATGCCAAATGCGTACCTGCCTGAGTAGCATCGATGGCTGTGGAGCAAAAGTTGAATCCTTCAGCCTTCACACCTAAATATGTAGGAAATGTAATAGCCAATTTGAAGTAAAACCAGTACACTAACAAACAGGTACGGCCAGCTAAGATTTGAAAATTGGAAACAAGAATAGGTCAGTGAAACCCTCATCTTGCACCAGCATTTGGGGAAACATCATTAAAATTCGAGAAAAGAATTCAAGATGATTTAGGCTATATTTCTTCTGAAGTGCACAATAAGGAAAAAAAAAATTAACTCCATAGTTTTCTCAGTTTCTTATACACGTTCCACAAAGTAATTTTTGGTGGGAATCCAAATAAAACTGCCTGGATAACACAGCAGTGTAGGACACAGCCAAGTTCTGAAGTATAAGCTGCACCCTTGTCATATACACACAAATGTGGTGTTAGAGTAGTCTGTGTAAATTCCACAGAAATACATGTATTTACATAATGCCTTTAATACAGTAAAAGGCCCCAAGACCTTTAAAAAGGACAGTTAATTTGTGTTTTACAATAAGTCACATAAGGAAATCTTAGGACATGTGATCAGATTTTGGTGTTTTAAGAGCATCTTAAAAAGAAAGAGGAGCGGCCAGAATGACAGAACAATTTAGGATTGCAAGAGATTAGAGAAAGCCATATCTAACTAGAGGAACTTGAATGTGAGGATGAGAATTTTAAATTAAAAGTATGGAAAATAAGTGAACGTAATCAACAATCACAGGTGTGATAAGACAACACTAGTGTAAATACGGACCATATTCATTTTACTCAGAAGTGTGTTACACTTGTTAAAGAACAAACACTTGATTTTGTACATTGTGCCTCCATTTATAAAGTTTGTGAATTAAAAATAAATCCAGTGTTATTTGAGGAATGTCAACACTTGGAATGAAATACATTTTTATCTTACGTACCCAGTATCACGTTGAACTATTTCCAAATTAATAGCTGTTCTTTCTTCCAAAAACCTAGTGCAATAGTGTGATAATTCCATTTCCCAACTCCTACCTCCATGACTGAATTCAGGTCAGTACCCACGTGTATACAATTCCTTTTCTACCCCGACAGTTCTCACACTAACTAATATGCAATAGGAATGCTTGGAATAAGAGCTAAATCAGTGATTAAAACACTGAACCAGTGGTGTCCAGTCCTCAGGTAAGTTTGTCAAATGTCATGACACTATTATTTGTAATAATAGAACGAATGCAAGATACATTCCAAAACTCAATAGTATTACCTGCAAAATTTGCCCCTCCAGTGTCATCACCCTTGGCTATCAGCTGGTTTCCATGCAGAAGTCCTTCAGCAGTGAAGACTGGACTTTCACCAGAAACAAGAGGGCCCTTTAAAGTCAGGACCTGACCCTGTGGTGTCATTAGCAAACTCCCAGGTGTCAAAGGGACAGAAGAGACTGGAGAATCTAGCAAATAAAAAAAGAAACAGTCCTAAATGAATTCTGCATTACCAGCACTGAATTCAATTTTTCTTGTACTCCTGGCCAAGATCTATGTAAAATATTATTGTTTGGAAAGCAACCCACTATCGTTTCTTGGTTCCAAATCTAATTTTTTAATTGATTTCATCAATTTTTCACTGCTCATCTTTCAAACACACTGACCTTCCTGACTTGCAGGTTGTGCTATCAATTAACTTCAAGTTGCAACACAAACGTGGAGTCAAAAGTCTTATGCTATTACTCACGGCTAATCAGCAGAATTCAATACCCTCCCCGTGGTGGTGGTGATGGCATGAGGTGGAAATTTGGCAGACCAGTATCCCACCATTTTCCTGCCTCTAGCCCAATTAAGTCAGTGGTATGGGTGCCAATGAACAGCCACTTAGAGGCTTCATTCGACCACTACTGATATTAATCCAACAGCAAGTGGATGGAAGCTCATGATATATGGAGCATGGCAAGCAGACATGCATGGAAGAGGAATGCCTGTTGACAGTCACTGCCATGCTCTTGCTCAGCACACCCCTCACCTACAACACTTCACATTACTCTCTGCAACTTTGCACTTGAATGTAACTTGGGACATAGCGCTGAAGTTTGATGATTAAAGGTGTTCAGGGAAGAAGAGAAGAAGGTGCTCATGTGCTTTGCTGTTTTCAATTCATCCTTCAAAAATTGATTCTAACGTTATTCTAAGTGAAGACAACTGTTACAGTGGTTATAATCTATTATATTCCTAAGGACTAAAACAATACAGGAATGTGTGGTAGGGATAATAAAAAAAACGAAAAAAGAAAGATAGTTGAATAAATTATTGAGGCAGTTAATTGAACCACATTGTGGATGAATTGGCAGGTGATGTGACATGGCTACAGCTGGTGGGAGTTCCTAGATACTTGTGATCCAGAACAAACATACCTGCAATAAGTGTTTACAGTTTGAGCAGCTTTGGATGAGAGTTTGACAGTTGAAAGCCATACTAAACACATTAATAGGGAAGAAAGTAAACTGGATATTTTGTACCAGGTGGCGGTCACATTCTTTAGGATTGGGCCTTCTAATTTGATCACTGTTCAGGGGAGGGTGGGACGCAATTTGAGGCAGGTTTGGGATTCAGAGGGCACAGGTGCACAAGACAGGATTGACAGCCCCGCAGACATTGCAAATATCCAACATGTCTGAGGTTCTTTTTGCTTGTTTGGATGAGCGTGAGTGCTGCAGGATGCACGAGATACCCGATTGTGGCATTATGATTCAGTAGCTCATCCAAGTGGGGGAATAAAAAGGATAATAGGAGGGAACAAGATAAGGAAGGGAACTGACATTCTTCAAAACAAAACATTTCTATTTGCGCTGTCGTCTCGTTAGAGGGATATGGTTCCATGATGCAGTTTGGGATCTAAATATTGAAGGGTACAGGATGTTTAGAAATGAAAGGAAGCAAAGCAAAAATCAGAGGTGGCTCAAATAATTAACAGTGATATCAGCACAATCTAGAGGGATGTCGAAGTGATTTGGGTACAGCTGAAAAGTGATAAAGGCAAGAGGTTACTTGTGGGAGTGGCGTACAGGAAGGTAACACAATAATTGTGGGGAATTTTAATCTACATACAGACTGTAAAAAGAAAATGGGCAACGCAAGTCTAGATAATAAATTAATATAATGTTTTGGAATAATTTCTTAAAACAGCATGTTCATAGTCAGGAACTGAATGGCCCTGGCACACCTGAAAGTGAACATCAATAAGCAAGATGTTGCTAAACAAGTGATACTTGATGGCACTGGTTATAACACTCACCATAATTTTTCTGATGAGACAGATGATATAACAACTGGCCAGGTCAGATTTGTCCTAATTTTTGTGTGAAAAACATACTTGGCAAATTTTACAATTGTTGCGTAGATGCCAGTATTGTAGCAGTACTCGGATAGCTCGACTAGGGGTGCATTACTATTGCCAATATGTTGCCAGTGCCCACAGTCTTGCAATATCCAGTGCTTCCAAACAATTCTCAACGTCACGATGAGTGAGTTTGGAGACTGGCATGACAGATTTTGGGGGTCTCTGAAGAAATCCAAGATGGATCATCCACAATACTAAAGATTATTGAAAATCTTATCCTTTTACACCGATGTGCTGAGCTCCCCCATTATTAAGAATAGTTACATTTATAAAGCTCTCTATTCCAGTGGCTCAATTTTTTCACCACCATTCGTGACTGGACACATCTTAGATCAGATCGAATCTATTGGTTATGGAATTGCTTAACTCTGTGTCACTCATTGCTTATGTTGTTTCAAACACAGTCTTTTTTATCATCTTCATCAGGGTGACATCATTTTTAAGTATACTTGGTGTGTAGCTCATGGCATATCTTAATGCACTCTTTGATGCCCCTAGAATCAATATAAAGGTAGAATGGGGTATATGCTGGGCCATGAGGTTACAGATTGCATTGGAGTATGATTCTGCTGTTGCTCAAAGCCCACAGTTTCATGCTCGACCAGTCTTGTCTTGTTAGGTCTGTTCAAAAAGTCTATTCCATTTAGCAAGGTGATAGTGTCACACAACTCAGTGGAGCACATCCTCAATGTGAAGAGAAGACTTTGTCTCCACAAAGACTATGTGGTGGTCACTCTTACTAATACTGTTATGGACAGGGGCATCTGTAGCAGGCAGATTGGTGAAAAATGAGGTCAAATATGTTTTTCCCTCCTCTTGGACCCCTCACCACCTGATCCATATCTAGTCGAGCAGCCATGCAGAAATTCACTAGGAATGCCACACATAGTACCTTCTAAACATGAGACCACTACCAACTAGAAGATTAACAGCAGCATGCACAAGCTCCCCACCAAGTCACACACCACTCTGATTTGGAAACATATCAATATTCCTTCAAAATTTGTGAACTCCTCTTTAATGACATTGTGGATATATTCACATAAAGTGAACTGCAGCAGTTCAAGAAAACAAGTCACCAGCTTCTCAAGGGCAACTAGGAATGTAGTAAAATACTGGCCCAGGCACTGATGTCCATAACCCATGAACGGATGAAAAACAATGGTGTAGATAATCTATTGGGCATACAAACAAGATTAAATTGGCAAACAAGAGACAGATAGTAGGCATAACTGGGTCATATTTTGGTTGGTAAGATGGAATATTTGGCATTGGATCCTCAAACCTTTTACTTGAACTTGGATGAGGACAGAGCAGGTTGGGCTACTAAATTTACAGATGAAACATATGTAGGAACATTAGTTGTGAAGAGGACAAAAGGAAGATACAAGGGGATGATAGTTAGGTTAAATGAGTCAGATCGGGCAAATGGAGGGTAGGGCTTAAAGAAGTGAAATGATCCAAGAAAAGAAAAATAGACAGTAATGAGCAATAGGAGACACTAAAAAGGGGAAAACAGTGTAAATTTACTGGTAATAACAAAGTATATACTGCAGCTGAGAGATGCAAACATGTAGTGATTTGCTTGGTTAATATAATCATGTGTATTAGTTTGGATATACAGCCATGTATACCAACTTGAAATATGGACTATGCAAACAATTGGGAAGAGTTAGGGGTGAGTTAAGTGTAACATTTTGATTGGAAATTATTATTTGTGAGAATAGTCAATTGGACGCTTGTTATCTGTAAGAAATAGTATAAAATCTCTCCCATGCATGCACACATAAATAAACGTTTAAACAAAGAAACCAGAATCTTGTCTGGTCTAAGAGGAACTAAAGGGTTAAACTTACTCTTGCTATCCATTACAAATACTGTGTAAAACATTGGTCTCCTAATTTAAGGGTGTAACGGTGTTGGAAGCAGTTAAATGAAGGTTTACAAGGCTAAAGCCTGGAATGGCTACAATGTCCTATAAGGAAAGGTTGGACAGGATTATTAGAGTTTAGAAGATAGGCTGGAACATAATATCCTACAGGTACCCTGGCCACGTGCATATGGAAAGGGCAAGGGGGAGGCAATGGCCTCGTGGTATTATCACTGGACAGTTAATCCAGAGACCCAGCTAATGTTCTGGGGACCCAGGCTCGAATCCCACCACAACAGACGGTGGAATCTGAATTCAATCAATATCTGGAATTAAAAATCTCACGATGCCAGTGAATCCATTGTCAATTGTTGGGGTAAAGCCCGTCTGGTTCACTAGTGTCCTTCCGGGAAGGAAGCTGCCATCTTTACCTGGTCTGGCCTACATGTGACTCCAGAGCCACACCAACGTGGTTGACTCTTAACTGTCCTCTGGGCAATTAGGGATGGGCAATAAATGCTAAAATTTCGACTACTGGAAATTCTGGAACTGAAAATAAGACATCAGGCATTTACGATAAAAATGAGGAATATTTTCTTATTACAAAGCCTGGTTGGTATTTGCAAGTGTCTCGCTCAAAAGAAAGTGGAATCATAGTCTGAATATTTTTAAGGCATATTTAAACAGACTTCTGATAGGTAAGGGATGAAATTTATAGTGGACAAACAGGAACGTGGAGTAATGAGAACAGTCATGATCTTATTGAATGGCAGTGTGTGTTTAATGGGCTGAGTGATCTATTCCTGCTTCTAATTTGAATATTTATATATCACCTGTGATCCAGTGACAATTTAGACCCAAGGTAGATGCCATTCAATGGAGCTGTGGGACTCTGACTGGTCAGCTGTCCTCATCAGGCAGAACTTCTGCTCCCAAGGTCTTTGATCTTGGGGAAGGGCACACTTCTGCAAGTTAAGTAGCAGATGATGTGGCACGTCATCTTTCTTAAAAGAGAAAAGAGGGCTCTCCCAACTCTCTAGCCAGCAGATCAAAACCTGCCACCTCCATTAAACATCTCTATTCTGGCCTGTGAATGCTTGCTGGTATGTAGAAAACATAATGTTACATACGGGGTGCTGTTAATGACCGTTTTCTGGTGAGAATAAGGGGTTTTCCAGCCTCAGACATCCGGTCTTGTTTGCTTGTCAGCATAGTAACGTTAGGTGGTTTCTGGGTCTGCAAATTCATTGCCACCTTCTGGAGAATGTCCATAGTTTCAGATGAATTAGGTGGTTTTTTCCAGCTGTCAGAGTGTGGCTTCTCAGCATCAGTTCCTTGTTGCATGTTGTTTTTCTTTTGAACATCTAATGCTCTCTGCTTGGCACAGATGTACTCCAGTTTCTTCAAAATAACCTCCTCAGTCTTCCCTAAAAACAGTGAAAATAATTCTTAAATTTATTATGTTGGGGCTTACATGATCCTTTCCAGCATCTTGAACATTCTCATCTTTCCCCCCATATCAAATGCCATTGAGTATTTTTTCAACTGAATGCCATTTCATTGTAATCATGAATACTGTTAGATCCAAAACTGTGTTTCTAGCCTTGTAAACAAATTATGTGGTCTTGTAAGTACTTTCAAATTTGACGTGCATCATTACATATATTTCCTGCTGCGGACAAATGGTATGAAGTTATTATGCTCACTACCTGGCTTAATGCTGCTGTTAAATAAGCAATTTAATTAATCTGAATTATACTTTATAATTTCTTTACAGGACAATGTAACAAACCTAAGATTGAGAAAATAACATAGGCAAGCATAATCCCAGCTAATTTTTGAATACTAGGTAAAGTTACTATACGGAAGCAAATTACTGTGAAAATGGTTGAAATTTGGAATAACAGTGGAAAACATTGGAAATACTAAGCAGGTCAGGCAGTATCAGTGGAATTAAACAGAGCTAATGAGCTGGATTACATGTGGGCTATCTAACTGCAGCATCAATACTGGGGTGAGCCTGCCTTTGCTCAGCCTCCCAAACCACTCTAATTTTACATCCAACAGGTCTTACTAATCATTCTGATGCAATATCGCCACTGATTTCCAGAAGGATGTCTGGCCTCATGGATTTGCTGGCCAACCTGAGGCTGGCAGCTGTGTCAGGCTGACAATTCCTGTGGTACTGCGAGGATATCAATGAGAGGAACAGTGCTGACCAAGCTATGTCTACAGACCCAATGAAACCCTGATGAAAGGGGTCAGGAGTTTATGATGGACCAGTAGGTATGGAAACTCCAAGTGGCACCAGGGACTTGAAGTGAATTCACTACAACCTCCCCTTAATTGGTCAGGGGTCAAAACTTGCCCTACTGCATTTGGGTGCAGGCCTTTCCCACCAACCATCTAAGCAGTGGTGAAATGAAGTCCTTAAGGGAGTCCAGTCCTAACAGCTTTTAGGAAGACAGTTCCAGATTTTCACTACCATTTGTTTAATAAGTGCTTCCCAATATCACCACTTAATCTTAAAGTGAGAACTAGGCTATTATGCCACCTTGTGGACACACCCAATTCTCCCCACTAAATGAAAGCTTTTCTCCTTCTCTCTTGCTACCCTATCAGGTCCTTTAATGACCTGAAAGCACCTCAATTAGATCGTACATCTGTATTCAAAGGAATGGAATCTTAATCTATCCGTGCTGTTCATACACTTAATTTACATACTAAATACTGGAGGTATAAATATGTTGCACCCACTTCAAGACATTCACAAGTGTCTTGAGGGGTTGCCAATTTTGCAAGAAATTTTCCAGAGTTTATTCAATATTTGGAGATTTATTTTGGAACATGACACTTCAGTTTCATCCTTGCAGCAGCAAGATATAGATATATGTCTTTACTTCCACAAATGCAGACCACTTGTCACAATTGTGGAAATGATCCTAGTGAAAGCAAGAGAGAAAGTCATATCTTGTTTCACTTACACCACCTCAAAAAGGTCCATAGAACATTGAGACCCATATATTTATTTTTGATATATCCATTTGCTGTAATTTCCCATTTTTGTTGAAAAATCCTCTAATTTATTTTTATGATTAAGGAGATTTTTGCCAAGTTAAACTAAGTTGCAAAGCGCACACCACTATGAAGGGAACTACTACAAGGTTGTATTGCACAGTACTGTCCCCAGGTAGTGAATAACCCAAGAATGACAAGTGGAAATTTTTATCTTATATGTCACTACACCTCTAAGAGTCTCGCAACATCACTTCACACAAAACACAAATGTCCTCAGCAACCTGGAGTGTGTGGGTCAGGCATTTTCTACTCAGAGTGACTACAAATAACTGTGTTATGAGAGTAGCAGTCAACTCTTACCAGTCAAGAGAGAGACCTTTCGAATGAGTAAATCCCTTTTACGGGTCTGGATGCTTCTCTCAGCTGACAGACGATCAGCTTGATCCTGAAGATTTTGGATTTCAGAAAATGCCTAAAACAGGACAGCAACGAGCGATCAGAAAATATTTTATCTATCTCATGAAGTCAGTTATATTGGCATTTCAGGTAAAAAGATGTAATCCCAGACCAAGCACCACATTTATGAAGTTGCTCTCCCGTGGAAGTGAGTGAGATTTGGAACTGACACATAAAATTTAGACATTTCTGTGCCTCAAGAGAACCCAAATCAAAGGGTCAAGGCCCGAGAGTGTTAAAATATCGTTCTCTACCCCACAATTTCAAAGCAGGGCTATTGACAAGGTTCATAGAAAAGCAACTTGAAATCTAAAGGATATTCCCGAAATCCTCAATCGTTAAGATTAATAGGACTGACTGGGCTACACCACCACCACCACTACTAAACCAACACCCTCCTTGCTTTAGTGGAGCCAAGGATTCAGAATACAGTTCAGTTCGAAGTGCACTAAAATAAAAAAAGAGCAGTAACTAATGCCTCTGTTTAAGATGGAAGAGGAGAAATTTGTCATGGATATATGAAGTACTTGAATGGTAACAAAATCTGGCAGTAAACTTTGCTATTAAAATATAGTTAAATGCAAAGAGTTTTTACAAACCTGTTTGAGAATGTAATACTTTGAGGCTTTCTGTTCCCTGCGGAGTCCCAGGGTTCGCTTCAATTTTTCAAAAAGGTCTCTCATCTCAGAGCGCCTCCGGCGCTCATTTACTGTATGTGCAGTCCGATATACCACTAGAGCATCCAGCTGAGCCTTTGCTTCTCTACTGAGATAAGGGTTAGGTTTCTAACGGGTAAAAATATACAGTTCAGAATATTTCTGTTAAGTATATTTCTGAAGTAACTTGTTATTCAGTGAGAACAAGACGCACACAACCTCTGCAGGTTAACCTTTTACAACTGCGGACTCTCCAATAAATATTTCCACGAGCTCAACTAAGGTATGTAAACCCACACTGCTAAAAGAAACCAAGGTTCAGCTAGCCTCCCACCCACCTTTTCTCATACAATCACTGTCTCCCTCAAAGCTTAATATTTCTTTTGGGGCTCTGAACCTTCCCTCCGCACTAATATTCCCCACATTATTGCTTACCTCCTTGGGTTTAGAATCCTCATCTGGGGCTTTTTTAAAAAGGTATGGATTATGGAAGTGACATCTGGAAACAAAAGTAAACAAAGATTTTTTTGCATCACTCAGGTGGAGGTAAGAGATAAAATCTGATACTTTCTTCTGTCAGAGATCTTGGAGTTGATGATTTGGGATCTATTAAACCAAAGACTGGAAAAAGGCTTTTATAAACTTTGAGCACAACAAATAGGAACAGAACTAAAATGTGTATGAAATATAATAAGACAGAACTGCCTGGATGTTTAGGGGATGTTATCATTAGGGTTGCTGGTCACTGGGCACAGTTTTCCAACCCTGTACCTTGCTTGAACAGGGATTTAAGTAATGTGGTCCAAAGCCCCTAAACGTTTGGTTAATGGTTGCAAGGTCAGTCCATGTTGTCTTGTCCGCAGACTTGTTTTCCTTTCAAAGTGCAGAAAATCTCACGCACTGCCTCCACACCTTTTCCTAAGGTGAAGGAAAATAAGCAGTCCTAAAAGGAGTCATATCCACTCAAAAATTAACTCTGGTTCTCTCTCCATGGTTGCTGCTGGACCTGAGTTTCTCCAACATTGTGTTTAAGAAAAACACTAATCCCACAGGAACCATAGCTCGAATGTCCCTGCATTGTACAAGTTCAATAATTTTCACTGCCATCAGAACTAGTTCAATGCCTCTCCATATTTCTCTCATGCTACTTGTATTTATCCACCGAAAGAACTGAACAGAAATCTTTGTTGCAGAGATTACGGTGCAATGCAAATGTTGAAAATTGGGAAAAGCCAATTAATACACAAAGAATTTGAGAAAATCTAAATTTTAAAACAGTTCTTTGAAAGAACAACTTGCTTTGGATAAAAGGGAGCCTGCAGGTGTACTGCACTAAGTTTTTCTGATGGTATTTGATAAGCTGCCATGGAGGTTGTTCCAGAAATTAGGAATGCTTGGTATGAGGGCTGACACATTAACACGAACAGAAGACTGACTGGGGAAAAAAAACCTTTTTCCTAAACGACAGGATGTAATGGGGAAGTATCCCAGAAGGTGTTTTCAGGAGCCTCAACTATTTACCATTTACATCAATGTCTTAGATGAGGCGAATGAAGACATGGGAGATAAATCCTCAAATGGCACGATAATAAGTAGAAAGAATGCTGTGAAGATAGAACGAGGTCATAGAGAATACAGGGGAGTTGTTTAGCAGGCAAAAATCTGCTAGATGAATTCCAGCATGGGAAATTATGGAGATGTTCACTTCGACAGAAACAATGAAGCAGCAGATTACTTCTTGAACAGTTAACAAGCAAAATCTGATGTATAGAGATTTAGGTGTTCTAGTGTGTGAGTCATAAAAAGTTAGTTTGCAGTTAAAGCACGTAACTGAGATACAAATGAAGAATAACTGTTAATGAATGGTAGGTGCTAGCAGAAGAAGGTAGTAAAACTCTGCTGACAGCAAGCCAACACAAACAAAGGAAATGGGGGTTGGGGGTAGAGGGTGAGGAGGAGGAAGAGGAGAGCAAGGGAAAGTGTGACAGAAATGGAGAATTTTCATGGTGTGAAGTTGATGAACTCAATGTTGAGTCCTGAAAGTGGTAAAGGCCTTAAATGAGGTGGTGTTCCTCCAGGCCCCTCCTTGGTTCTGAGGTACAAATATTTTTTGGCTTGAAACAACAACTTTTTCCCTCCCAACCCCCTCACCAAGAGATGCCTCCAAATCTGAGTTTGTTATAAAGGGCATCAGTGAGACCACATCAGAAATATCGTGTTGAGCTCTCATCTCATATTTAAAGGAAGAGTTTGAAGGAGATTTACTAGCTTTATACCTGGAATGAGGACAGATTAGACATGCTAGGCTCACTTCCACTCTACAGCAGCAAGGGGTAATATGACTGAAGTACACAGGATCTTAAATAGTTTTGACAAGGTGGACATGTTAAGAAGGGTGCCCCTTATGGGTGAGTTCAGAACTAATTGGTACTATTTTAAAATTAGAGATCACCCATTTTGGATAAGGAGAATCTTTTTCTGAGGGTAGTATGGCTTTAGAACACACTGCCTCAGAGGGCAGTGGAGCTCGGGTCATTGAATATTTTGAAGACAGGTATGGGGGGTAATCAAAGGTTACCTGGTAGATAGGAATGTGAAATTTCAAACACAAATAGCTCAGCCGTGGTCTTACTGAAAAATGACCTGCTCGTATTTTTGTATGTTCCTTCTGTACCATTTGATACTGAATGACTTACTCATGCATAAATGAAAGGTATTGTTGCACAAAAATGCAAGCCAGCACACAATGTCTTTTCAATTAAAAATACTTTCATACTTGGCTTTGGTACGATGGTGGGAAGCAGAAGCAATAAGACGTGCAATGTTGATTTTCTCAGAGAGTTCATCCACTGTCTCAATATCCACTGCCTCTTCACTGGAGGTGGAGTCAAACTGCAAATAATGTTGTTAAAAAGTCAAAGACTATAAACAGTAGGAACAATTCCAACCAGTCCATTACTCCTGTACAAGTCAACAGATTGATGAAGATAGAGTATGCATACAACAGGACATCCCTCGACCCGTATTCTATATAGTAAAGTGAGGATAAAACTGAAATTGTAATAACTACGTTAGACAATGAAATAAATATTTTTCCCAGGTACAAATACAAGCCAGTTCTTCAAGGAAATGGCAAATCAAGCTGCAATCACAAAGACACAAAAATCCTGAATTTTATTAAAAATATTAAGAACCGAAATTTGAGCTCAACCTGTTCCTCAGCGTTATCAATAAAGACCTACATGATACAGCTATTTAAAATTTTCAAATCATAGGAGAGGGATATTGCTGGCTATGCCAGCATTTATTGCTCATTTCTCACTGTTTTTGAGAAGGTGATGGGAAGCTAACTTCTTGAAACATTGCATTCCCTGTGATGCATGTGTACCCATGGTATTGCAAAGGAAGGAATTTCAGAATTTTGATCCAGGGACAGTGCAAGAACGGAGGTCTGTTTCAAGTCAGAATCATGATGAAAGTAGTGGTGTACCAGCATATCCAACTTTCTTCTTCTAAGTGACAGAGATTTTAGGCTTGTCTACCAAGCTTCGGTGAGTTGTGGCAGTGTACCTCTTTGTTGGTGCAATCTATCAGTGTACCCTGGTGACAGCAAGTGTGTTGAAAATTTTAGATACCAATCAAGTAGAATGTGATGTTTTGGATGGTGTCAAATCTCTTAGGGAGTTGTTGGAGGCAAGGTAGGGGATAACATTCCAACATACTCCTGACTTGTGCCTTGTCAACGTGGGACTGGGTTTGAGGAGTCAGAAGGAGAGTTAATCACCACAGAATACCCAGTCCCTAATTACCATATTATTTCTCTGGTTAGTCACCTTCAATTTCTGGTGAATGGGAACGCCAGGATGTTGATAATGCAGGAATTCATTGATGGTAACACCAAGGCACAAAGGTTGGATTCTCTCTTGTTGGAGTTGGTCATCATCTGGCACTTAAGTAGCAAGTAACATCGTTGCCACGTATCAGTCTAAGCCTATATGCTGCCCGCATCATGCTGCATTTTGACATGAACTATTTCAGTATCTAAGATGTCACAAATGGTGTGGAACAAAGTTTGCTGATGACTGCACAATCTTATCTCTGGCTTTACATGGAGATGGTGGGGCCAAGGACACTACTCCGACAAACACGGGCGGTGATGACCTGTGGCTAAGATGATCAACCGCCAAAACTACAATAATTATAATTTATGCTAATATGAAACAAATTCCACCTCCCCCGATTCCCATCACCACAAATGGTTACATGTAGAGCTTAGATACAAGCTGGTTGTGGGAATACTAGCTCTCTGTTTAGCCTATGCTAGTTGCTTATTTGGTTTAAATTGCTTGACACGCAAGTAGTCCTGAGCTATAACTTCACTGGGGTGACATCTCATTTTTCAGTATGCCAGGAGCTGATCCTTGCATGCTCTCCTACACTATTCATTAAACCATTCATTAATCCCTGGTTTGATGGCAATGGCAGAATGGACAATGAGGTTGCAAATTATGACTGAATAAAGTTATGTTGCTGCTGGTGGCCTACAGTGCCTCATGAATGTCCAACTCTGAGCTGGTAGATCTGCATGCAGACTGTTTAATTTAACATGGCAGCAGTACTGCATTTATTAAATGAAGGGGTGTTCTCAATGTGAGGACAGACATTGTCCCCACAAGGACTGTGTGATCGCCACTCCTACTGATAGAGCCATGAAGAGATACATGTGCTACAGGTAGATCGGTGAGAATGAGGTTACGTGTTTTTTTTTTCTCCACCCTCCATGGTTGCCTCACCACAAGCCTAATCTAGCAGGTATAGCCTTTAGGATTCAGCCAGCTCAATCAATAGTGGTGCTACCAAGCCACATTTGACATTGAGCAATGAAAGGGTGGCATGGTGGCTCCGTGATTAGCACTGCAGCCTCACAGCATCAGGGACCCAGGTTCGATTCCAGCCTCGGGTGACTGTCTGTGTGGAGTTTGCACATTCTCCCCGTGTCTGTGTGGGTTTCCTCCAGGTACTCCAGTTTCCTCCTACAGTCCAAAGATGTGCAGGCTAGGTGGATTGGCCATGCTAAATTGCCCATAGTGTTCAGGTGTGTGGGTTATAGGGGGATGGGGACGGGTGGGATGCTTCAAGGGGCAGTATGGACTTGTTGGGTGGAAGAGCCTGTTTCCACACTGTAGGGAATCTAATCTAATCTAAATGCCACACCCAGAGTATGTTCAATGCTATTACCACTCTCAGTGCACCCTCCAAGCAGTGTCAACATGAGGGAAAACTAAATCAGTTGTACACTGATGGTAAATGGCCAGCTGGAGATTCCCTTCCCCATGTTCAACCTTGTACCATGTAACTTCATGGGGGTCTACAGGCAATGTTGAGGAGTCCCAGAGCAATTCCTTCCTAACTGTATAACTCACCACAAACCTCTGGTTGGTCCATCCTGTTCGTTCAACAGGGCATACCCAGAGATAGTGATAATCCGGGGCATTGTCTGTAAAGTGTGATTCTGTGAAGGGCCTGTCAGGTTGTTGCTAGACCCATCTGTGCGACAGGTCGCCCACCTTGCGTGAGCTCATGTGTGCAGGACAGCTCGCATGCATGTATGCATTCAGCTTCCAGTAATTTGGCTGCCAAGTGGTCTGTATAGTTTCTTTTTGTAAAAAAAATCAGATTTTGTAATAGTTTGTATCTTGATTGCGTCAATTTCGCAATTCCAATGAACAATCAATTGCATTAAAATGGGGTGATCATTAAAATGGTTGGTGCCAGTGTGCAGGCAAGCTCGATAAACTGGATTAGGAAATCCTGGGGAAGCAGTGTCTAATGCAGTTCTCATTTTCATTTGGTCTCCTTTATTTTCACAATTGTATGCAGCAGGTACAAATCACACAGACCAGCAGATGAAACTCTCTCCCACGGCTCTTAAGACCCTAATCTTGACTTCACATCTTTCAGTAATAGATAAATATCTGAATCCAGATGTTAACATTTTCAAGAGATACTAGCAGTCCTGCCAAGTAATTTCAACAATTCCAATATTTCTTTAATATTCTCAGTATCCAAAGCATTTTGCTTTTATCACTGATAACAAGCATCTTTCAAAGAGCTGGCATCCAAGAATGTAGCCTGGCTCAATGGGAATATGTCTGAGGAAGGGTCATTGGAACCGAAATGTTAACTCTGATTTTTTTTCCCTTTCAGAGATGCTGCCAGACCAGCTGAGCTTTTCCAGCAACTTTGGTTCTGGAACAAGTTTCTGAATTGGCTCCCTTTGTTAAATCATTTATGTACAACTTTTGGCTTACAGAATTAAGTTTTACACTAGAAGCCTCATCTTAATAGATTTACGATATATAGTACCAGTGTGACTGAAGAACTAAAAGGTGCAACATGTCACTAGCTACTGAGTAACAGTAAGCTCATGAAGACCATTTAGCAGGAAGTACAGTCTTTTTCACTAAAGTGTTTCTTTTACTTTGAAGTCAAATGAAAGCCTTTTTAATTACAGAGGTAATGGAGGATTTACAGTCCTCCAAGTAGTTTGCATCCATTCAGCCCTAACGGATCTAGAATAAATAGGAATTGGGGAAATCTCTCTACCAATTGGAGTCAAGGCTAGCACAAAAAGGAAGATGGTTGTTGTTGCTGGTCAGTAATCTCACTCCCAGGACATCACAACGGGAGTTACTGAACATAGTATCCAAGGACAAAAGTTCAGTTGCTTTAATAACCTCCCCTCCGTAAGGTCAGAGGCAGGATGCTCACTGACAACTGCACAAATGTTCAGCATCATTCATGACTCCTCAGATACTAAAGGAAACCATGTCCTTATGCAAAAGACCTGCACAATATCTAGGCTGATGGATAGTAACACTGGTACCAAATACCAGGCAATGACCATTCCCCACAAGAGAAAATCTAACCCCTTGACAGTCAAATGTCATTACCATTACCGCATCCCCGCTAACATCATCAAGGGAGCTACTACTGGACAAAATCTGAATTGGACTAGCTACATAGATCCTGTGGTTAGGGAATCCTGCAGCAAGTAACTCATCTCTTTGCACAGTGGAATGATGGAATGCTGCCTGGATGAATGCAGTTCCAACAACACTTCAGAAGCTTGACAGCATCCAGGACAAAGCAGTGTACCTTGATTGGCATCAAATTCATAAACAACCACTCCCTGCAGCACTGACTAATTGCACTGCAGAAATTCACCAAAGCTCTTTAGACAACTCCTTACAAACCCACAACCAGATCAAAATGGACAGCACTAGTTGACAAAAGCAGCTCACCACCACACAGGTGAAGAAAACAAGTTTTGTTTATGCCCACTGTGCTTATATTAGAACTGAAGTGCTCACTTAAAGCTTTAGTTCACCTACACTAAAAGCTAGGGAGGGGTCTGAGCTCCACAGCAGTTGAGCCTGAATTGGGGTATGCCTTCTTGACCTACCTAATATTAAGTTGTGGTTGTGATTTGGCATCCTTAAATGATTTAGATGGCTACTTGGAGGCAAGATGATTCTCAGTTTGTGTGCACAATTGGAAATGGTCAGTTGAAAGATAAACTGGTTACCCAACTGTTCCTTAGTGGATTTACACCTAATGTCTGCAGAAAGTTTACCCCTAAGTTAATTAAAAAATACCATAACCCACGTATTAAATAGGAACAATAACAAAATTACCCTCATAGCAAAGCCTACATAGTAAGATAATGTGAAGCCAGTATGTCACCAACTAATGAAAGCACTCACCATTTTCTCAATGTCAATCTCCTCTATGTCACTTGGAATCTCGCCATCCTCCATGTCACTCGGAGAGTCTGAATCTTTATCTGATTCCAGATTGTTTACATACTGCAGATCCAAATCAAGGCCCACAAATTCCTCATTCTCTGAATCATTTTGGATATCCTCTTTGCATTTAAAGGAAGTATCAGACACATTTGTTCTGCTACAGTTTTCTGTCTTCACCTCCATTATCTCATCTTGCAGGCAATTTTGCTCTTTGCACGTATTGTCTGGTTCCTTTTCAACTATTAGAGTGTTAGATTCTGAGGTATCTAGTTCAGCAACCAAATCTTTTTCAGGTTCCATGGTATCTTCTTGTAAAGAACTTTCATTCTCATTATCTTTCACATTGTGCATTTCAATGGTGTACGAATGGTCAGCCAGCTCTGCAGGGGTAAACTTTTCTAGTCCAGCTTTCTTGTGCAAAGAATGATCTTCCACCTCATCATCCACCTCACTCAATGAAGGGGAAGAAGGTGCTGCTTCAGACTTGTCTCCCAATTTAGTTTCTGGTAAAGGGTCAGCACATACATGGTCCTCTCCAGGTAAGTTTTCAGTCACTGTTGTTTCAACAAGCTCAGAGCCTGCAACATGAATATCCTCAAGGCCAGATTCAGTCAGCTGTTCTTTTGATGTGCTACTGCTATCCTGGTTGGAAATGTTCTCAGATTTCTCTCCTGTACGGTCTTTCTCACCATCTGTTTTTTTAGTCAAAGGCACACCAGGTTGAGGACTCACAAGCTTTAGTGGCCCCCCAGTAGTTATGATGGTGTTTGGTAAAATTTTCTGCCCTGGAGGTAACTGCAGTAAAGCAAATCCCATTGGCTGTAAGGGAACCAGACTACTTGCACAGACAGGATTACTAGTCGCATCAACAGGATTAGTGGCTGCATTAACAGTTACAAACTCTGTCTGTGGCGTGGTTGTAATGGGAACAGCCATGCCCACAGGATTAACAGGTGTAGCAACAGACGACACCTTTAACGGAACAGGAATGGCTTTCGTAAAAGGAATAATACGTGGCCTTCCTCTTGGTGGTATTATCCCTGGTTGAACAATACGACTTGGAGCATTACTGCTGGGAGGTGTTGCCAACGTTTTTGTAGGTGTAGGGAAGCGGATTCCTCCTGTGGATCCTGAAGTGTGAAAAGAAATTGTTAACTAAAGAATTTCAAGATCTCCACACTGAAAATAAACCAGAAGTTTACACAATCCAATTACATATTATTATATGTCAGGGTCTACTGCACACTTCTTCTCGCTAGTGCTGTCATTCTAACTTCAGTATCAAATCTTTGTTTCATTATGAAGAACTGAGGATACGGGAAATCTGAAACAGAAAAAAGAAATTGCTGGAGAAATTCAGCAGGTCTTTCTGCATTTGTGAAGAGGAAACAGTTAACATTGAGTTCAGTGACCAATTTTGTGACTCCAAATGTTAACTGTTTTCCTTCCACAGATCCTGCCAGAACCTGTTGAGTTTCTCCACCAATTTCTGTTTCTGTTTGTATCAAATCTTTACATTTCCCTATACCTACTACTTGAGGTAGAAAAGTCCAACAATTAAAATTCCATGAAGTGCTTATCTGCACCATTACAATATTTTCATCATTGTGCTCAGACATAAAACAAAACTGTGCTCACATTTGAGAAAATATAAGAATCACTTTTGATGATCCAGCAATCATTAATTCATGGTGAATTTAAACAAATGTAGCAACATTTAGCATGTAAGTGCTTATGTTATCACGTAAGTAAGACTAAAGACTTATCTGTTTTGTGTCATTCATGGAGGTGAAAGTATTCTCCTACCACCTTGAAATGCTTTTCACTCCAAAATAAAAAGAACAATTCTCTACAGGACAGGCATACAACACCAAAGATGATTATTTATGTCCCCCATCTGGCTAACCCCAGAGTTTAAAGACTGAATACAAAACCGACTTCTGAAATCTCATATCAATCCAGTTGGCGCTAAAACAATGCTCTGTGAAGGCTCAGCATTACATCCAACATTTTATATGCCTAGTGTGTAAACTAATGCCATTTAACCCTATTTCTAATTCCAGCTGGATGGTGTGAGTCTCCCAAGAGAAGATATTGAGGAAACTGGGTCGAGAGTTTTGAAGAATGAGGGACGATGGCATTGAAACACTCAAAATTGCTTCCTCTGGCTGGCAAGTCTAGAACGGAGGCTCTTTAAGGAGGAATTTCTTTACTCAGAGGATGGTGAACCTTTGAAATTCCCTGCTCCATGTAGCTCAATTACGGAGCACATTCAAAAAGATACAAATGGCTTTCCGGATAGTAATGTCATCAAGGGATATGGGAACAGTGGGAAAAACTGGCAAACAAACCCATAGTTTGAGTCATAATTATGTTTGAATGAGTTTGAATATTTAAATTATTACTGTCAGTCATTGAGTTCATTGGAAATAGACCCTTCAGTACAACTCGTCCAAGCCAACCAGATATTCCAAATTAATCCACACCGATTTTCCAGAATTTGACCCATATTCCTTTAAACCATTCCTATTCATATTGGCTTCCAGATGCCCTTTAAATGTTGTAATTGTACCAGCATCCACCACTTCCTCTGGCAGCTCCACACACACAATACATTTCTCAGCCCAACTTCCTAATCAAAATGGATGTCTTTTCCATCCCTTCAATTTGCAATTCTTCCTAATGCATCAGTGGCAAATTGGTACTTTCGTCTCCATCCCCATATCCAAACCATTGTCATGCAATGTCAATTAAAAGTTCCCAGCACCAATCCTTGAACTACCCCCTTCATAGTTCAGCACTGTTCCAAAAACAGCTCCTTTAGACCATAAGACATAGGAGTGGAAGTAAGGCCATTTGGCCCATCGAGTCCACTCCGCCATTTAAATCATGGCTGATGGGCATTTCAACTCCACTTACCCGCACTCTCTCTGTAGCCCTTGATTCCTTGAGAAATCAAGAATTTATCCATCCCGGCCTCCACTGCACTCCGTGGCAATGAGTTCCACAGGCCCACCACTTTCTGGCTGAAGAAATGTCTCCTCATTTCCGTGTTAAATTTACCCCCTTTGATTCTGAGGCTGTGCCTACGGATCCAAGTCTCCCCGCTTAATGAAAACAACTTCCCAGTGCCCACCCTTTCTAAGCCATACATTATCTTGTAAGTTTCTATTAGATCTCCCCTAGCCTTCTAAACTCTAATGAATACAATCCCAGGATCCTTAGCCGTTCATCGTATGTTAAACCTACCATTCCAGGGATCATCCGTGTGAATCTCCGCTGGACACGCTCCAGCGCCAGTATGTCCTTCCTGAGGTGTGGGGCCCAAAATTGGACACAGTATTGTAAATGGGGCCTAACTAGAGCCTTATAAAGCCTCAGAAGCACAATCGCTGCTTTTATATTCCAACCCTCTTGAGATAAACGACAACATTACATTCGCTTTCTTAATCATGGACTCTACCTGCAAGTTAACTTTTACAGAATCCTGGACCAACATTCCCGGATGCCTTTGTACTTCTGCTTTATGAATTTTTTCAGCGTTTAGAAAATAGTCCACGCCTGTATTCTTTTTTCCAAAGTACAAAACCTCACATTTGCTCACATTGAATTTCATCAGCCATTTCCTGGACCACTCTCCTAATCTGTCTAAATCTTTCTGCAGCTTCCCCACCTCCTCAGTACTACCTGCCTGTCCACCTATCTTTGTATCATCAAACTTCGCCAGAATGCCCCCAGTCCCTTCATCCAGGTCATTAATATATAAAGTGAACAGCTGTGGCTCCAACACTGAATCCTGAGGGATACCACTTGTCACCGGTTGCCATTCCGAAAAAGAGCCTTTTATCCCAACTCTCAGCCTTCTGTCAGACAGCCAATCCTCAATCCAAGCCAGACGTTCACCTCGAACACCTTTGATACAACCAGCTGTGAAACCAACTCTAACTGCTCACCGAGTACATGCCTTTCCACATCAATAAACAGCCTCACGTGGCATTGTATCAAACTCCTTGGCAAAATCTCAAACGATATCCAGGGAGTTTGAAGAACTTCACTGTTCACTGCCAAGCATGGTCTTCTCTGTAGTAAGTTACACTAAGTTATTCTTTTGACTTTATACTTATTTTACAATGTGCCCTCTAACATTTTCACCAATAACAGGTGCCACGATCATCACTTATAGTTTCCAAAGAAGTCACTACATTAGGAGGAATAACTAGGCGAGATCACTGCCAGAATACTTTGCAGCAGTTCTTTTAACTTGCATTAAGCAAAATGTGGGCTTATTTCAAAATAAGTTCATTTCTCATTTTAAAAAAATCCTCAACGAGTCTGTACCAAGAATCAGAGACAGAACACACCTGGATTCCGTACGGTAAACGTGACCATCTGGTGGAGATTTGGGCGAGTCCCAGAAGTAGCATTTGTTAAAGGAACAAGTTGGACGATCTGGCCATTTGGGTGTCGGAAGAGGTTTCCAGCTGGACATCTAAGGGGCTGTAGTATCATCTTCTGCCCAGATGAAAGTTGCAGGTTCTGGGCAGGCCGGACAGATGATGTTCCAGACTGTGCTGGGATCAAAAGCAGTCGTGGTCGATTGGTTTTCACAGCTTTAGAAGAATCAGATTGAACTGAATTGGCAGCTTCAGGCTGTCTAGGTAGACCTGTCATTATAAAACACCACATCAGTTAGTTTGATTCATTCAATCAATTTCTACACTTTAATGACAACTTTTAAATAATGCATAAATGGAACAGTCAGCTCGACAGTGAGGTATCAAAGAGTTGGGTCAGCATTTGTCAGATATTGGCGACAGACCGGCAAGCTCTTCAGGGTAAGAGGGGGAAAAGCAATAAAACGGATATAATGGTGCACTTAGGTGAAATAAATACTGGATGAATATTCAAAGCCAATGGAACAATACAGCCTACACCTATCTTCATAGGTGGCAGACCTTCCTGGACTAAATGGGGCTTTCTACGGGGCTAATGTGAGGAACTTCATACAAATATGGAGGTATCAAATCGTTTTGGGCCCAATCTAGTGGGTAGAAAGTGGAGCTAGCAATGGAGTATAACTCTACTTGTTGGAGATCTATTATTTCAGCCCCAGGACATCACTGCAGGAGTTCATCAGATTATGTGTAGTCAGTTTCAGTTGCTTTATTAATGGCATTCCTTCCACATAAAGGCAGAAGTGGGGACATTCACTGCTGATCATGAAGTGTTCAGTACTCGCCACATTTCCTCTGATGCACCAGGACCCAGATACATTCAGGTTTCACCTGAAAGTGGCAAGTGACAAGTTATCTTCACAGGCCCCAAACCCCACCTCTTCCTCCGTTACATTGATGACTGTATCGGCGCCGCCTCTTGCTCCCCAGAGGAGCACGAACAGTTCATCCACTTCACCAACACCTTCCACCCCAACCTTCAGTTCACCTGGGCCATCTCCAGCACATCCCTCACCTTCCTGGACCCCTCAGTCTCCATCTCAGGCAACCAGCTTGTAACTGACGTCCATTTCAAGCCCACCAACTCCCACAGCTACCTAGAATACACCTCCTCCCACCCACCCTCCTGCAAAAATTCCATCCCCTATTCCCAATTCCTCCGCCTCCGCCACATCTGCTCCCACGATGAGGCATTCCACTCCCGCACATCCCAGATGTCCAAGTTCTTCAAGGACCGCAACTTTCCCCCCACAGTGATCGAGAACGCTCTTGACCACATCTCCCGCATTTCCCGCAACACATCCCTCACACCCCGCCCCTGCCACAACCGCCCAAAGAGGATTCCCCCTCATTCTCACACACCACTCCACCAACCTCCGGATACAACGCATCATCCTCCGACACTTCCGCCATCTACAATCCGACCCCTCCACCCAAGACATTTTTCCATCCCCACCCTTGTCTGCTTTCCGGAGAGACCACTCTCTCCGTGACTCCCTTGTTCGCTCCACACTGCCCTCCAACCCCACCACACCCAGCACCTTCCCCTGCAACTGCAGGAAATGCTACACTTGCCCCCACACCTCATCCCTCACCCCTATCCCAGGGCCCAAGATGACTTTCCATATTAAGCAGAGGTTCACCTGCACATCTGCCAATGTGGTATACTGTATCCATTGTACCCGGTGTGGCTTCCTCTACATTGGGGAAACCAAGTGAAGGCTTGGGGACCGCTTTGCAGAACACCTCCGCTCGGTTCGCAATAAACAACTGCACCTCCCAGTCGCAAACTATTTCCACTCCCCCTCCCATTCTTTAGATGACATGTCCATCATGCGCCTCCTGCAGTGCCACAACGATGCCACCCGAAGGTTGCAGGAACAGCAACTCATATTCAGCTTGGGAACCCCGCAGCCCAATGGCATCAATGTGGACTTCACCAGCTCCAAAATCTCCCCGTCCCCCACCACATCCCAAAACCAGTCCAGTTCGTCCCCTCCCCCCACTGCACCACACAACCAGCCCAGCTCTTCCCCTCCACCCACTGCATCCCAAAACCAGTCCAACCTGTCTCTGCCTCCCTAACCTGTTCTTCCTCTCACCCATCCCTTCCTCCCACCCCAAGCCACACCTACATCTCCTACCTACTAACCTCATCCCACCTCCTTAACCTGTCTGTCTTCCTTGGACTGACCTATCCCCTCCCTACCTCCCCACCGATACTCTCCTCTCCACCTATCTTCTTTTCTCTCCATCTTCGGTCCGCCTCCCTCTCTCTCCCTATTTATTCCAGAACCCTAACCCCATCCCCCTCTCTGATGAAGGGTCTAGGCCCGAAACGTCAGCTTTTGTGCTCCTGAGATGCTGCTGGGCCTGCTGTGTTCATCCAGCCTCACATTTTATTATCTTGGATTCTCCAGCATCTGCAGTTCCCATTATCACTTATCTTACAACTGTCAGGCCATTTCCAAAAAGCAGGAATCGAACCATTTTCCCTTGACATTCAATATCCCAAGTGGCACTATTAATCAGAAACTAACAAAGGACTAGCCATATGAACAGTGTGGCTACAAGCAGGTCAGAGGCGAGGAATATCGAAGCTTTCTAATCACCCAAAGTCTGTCCACCAACTACAAAGGCACAACTCTGGACTGTGAGCAAAAATGCTCTTCACTTTCCTGGATGCATGCAGCTCCAAAAATACTCAAGCTCAGTGCAACAAAGAACACACTAGACCATTTGATTGGCATCCCATCCACCACTTTCAGCATTCATTCTATTCAGCACCAAACACCCCAGTGATATTAATGTGTAACATCTACAAGATGCACTGCAACAATTCAACAGTTCCTTCTAAACCTGTGATCTCTGCAACCCAGAAGGGCAAGGGCAGTAGATGTAAGGAAGCACTATCACCTGCAAGTTCCCCAAGTCACACATCATTCTGACTTGAAATTACATGAGAAGGAATAGCAATATGCTAGGTTTAAACCCTGGAACTTATTTTTTAAACAACACTGCATCAGTTAGGAGCATAGGAACAGAAGTAAGCCATTTAGCTTGTTGAGGCTTTCCCCACTACTTAATACAATCATGGCCAAACAGAATCGTCAATGCTTCTTACCTAGGCTTTCTCCATAGACTTTACACCATTTGTCAATCAAAATTTATCAACCTCCAATTTAAGTATGCTCAAAAACTGAACCTCCACAGTCTTCTAGGGCAGAGAATTCCAAACAGTCACTACCCACATCTCAGTGTTAAGTACATTCCCCTTATTTTAAATTGCAACTCCTGGTTCTAGATTCCCCAACCAGGGTAAACATCTTACCTGCATCTTTACTTTGTAGATCTCGATGAGATCACCTCTCATTCTTTGAAACGCTAGAGTATACAGGTCCAGTCTGCCCAATCTCTATTTATAAGTCTCTCCTAGCATCCTCAGTACAAGCTTTCATTACCACTTCCTCCATGGTAAAAGCACCTCTTCCAAAATAAGGAGATCAAAATTGCAGTTCAAGGAAGAAACTCACCAACTTCAAGGGTGGTTGGCACCATTAGTAAGTGCTGGCCTATCCAGCAAAATCTATATCTCATAACTAATGAAAAAAAACCTGGAGTTTGGTATCAGGAAGCAAGTCCCCAAAAGTTAACAGGTTTTCCTTTATCCCGTCTCATGAAAAAGTTAGAATTATTAGTAATTGGCAAAGTAGAAGATGAGACTGTACCACTGAATGGTTTTAAATTAGTTTAACTAAATTATATTTTCTAATTTTCCTTAAATAGTTTACTTCAGGAACATACTACTTACTCGACACAGGCACTCAGTGCATCAGGCAACACTAAATGTTTTGAGTGTGGCCACATTATGTAAAACATTGAGTTCATGGAAGTTTAAATATCCTCAAATAAAGTCAGCAAAAGTTGGAGAAATTCAGTAGGTCTGGCAGGAACTGTGCAAGAGTTAACATTATGTTCAAGAACTCTTTAGACTTGAAATGTGAATGCTGTTTCTTTTCCACAGATGTTGCCACACCTGAGTTTCTTCAGCATTTTGTTTTCATTTCAGATCTTTAACATCTGCAGTCCTTTCCTTTTATTTGAATAAACTGCTTTTGAAAGACAAATTGGCTAAAGCCAATATTCCAATTTTAAGAATGTCTACAGCTCCAATCCTCATTGCAGTGTTCAGTGAAATTTTGTTATTTGATGAACATGAACATGGGAGATAAATATGCAGGGGTAAGAAAGATGTGAAAAGCAGCAGCACAGGGAATGGATAACATGATGGGGACATGGATTACGGATTTCAAATGGGCATTTATACACCAACACGTACAGGATGCAGCA
The DNA here is from genome assembly GCF_030684315.1 of Stegostoma tigrinum. Classification (NCBI taxonomy): domain Eukaryota; kingdom Metazoa; phylum Chordata; class Chondrichthyes; order Orectolobiformes; family Stegostomatidae; genus Stegostoma; species Stegostoma tigrinum. The sequence goes on along the minus strand of NC_081363.1, from coordinate 79,870,504 downwards.
ACTGAGAGAATCCAGAAAAGTGTTGAATTTCTCCCAGCAACCATCTGGGGCTAAATGAGGATGTTTTGAGATGCAGGGGTATAGTAGTGATCTAACTGAGGGATTCGGATCAGTTTTGCAAGGTTTGGACAGGAAAAAATCCTGGCACACAAGTAATTCTAGAAAAGCTTGAACTGGCAGCTATCTCTTCTCTTCAGTCGCCAGATTTCCCAAATCCTATGAAACACAACCGATTGCCGTTAAAGACCAAAGTGTTGCTAAAATCTGGGGCACTAACATATTATAATCACCAGTCTCCCTCCCAATTTTACTTGCCAGCCTCCAGGTGCATCAAATCATAGGTACATTTGTCACAGGTAAGGGATTTTCACTATTTTAAACTTTCTCAGCCCTTGACAGACCTCGGTGTTAAAATTTCGTCTTGTCTCTCTACATACATCCTGTTCATTGGTGACCTCAAATCTTACAAATGAAACAAACAGAAATCTAACTCAAATGCCAACTTTCACAATTGTACAGCCATGTAAGTAAAAGTGAAGCATACCTGTGGTATAATTTGGTGTTGCTGATACAGACATTATGGTCGATCTTGTATTCACAGTATTGGTTAGAGCAACAGTGGTCATGCTAGAAGAGCTGGGGGAGATCACTGGAGATAACATTGTCCTGACTCCTGAAGCGCTTGCAGAGATCACAGCAACTAGAGTTGTTGCTGTATTTTTTGCTGGAGTTTCAACTTCACTTGTAGATAGAGTACTCTGCTTGGAAAGTTTCTTTACTGCCAGCAATGCAGAGGGTAGTGGCTTTATTGCACCTGTGGTCTTTGGGGAGCAGTTACCTGTGGTTACTGAAACAATCATGATATTGCTTTGTGGCTGACCAGCTAAAACAGGGTGTGTGTTTGGGGCAGCTGCCATAACCATTACTGTTGATATCAGAGAAGTACTGGTTGGTGTAGTAATGCCGACTGCTGGTAATGCGGCTAACGGAGTGCCATCCTGCTGCCCACCAAGCATCGGCTGCAATGAACTGAAGCAGGAATCTGACTTTTGCAAATCTCCATCTTTCTTTATTACAAGGCGAGTGTAGCTATCAGGTATTGCTTGACTCCCTGAAAACAAGAAAGGAAGGTGCGCAATAAGTGGAACAAAGCAAATGATTGCTATCTGATTATAATGAACAGTACCGAAAGCTGTCAGAAGCATGGTAAATTGTAACATTATTAAATCTGGAAGGTTTCTGGAATTTGCTCTCCATTAAACCCATTCTTCCCAAACTCACTGAAGCATGTTGGGGCAGGTTCATGGATACATGTCTCAAAGTGTACCAAAGTAAGCCCAAATTTTCCCATCACCCACACAATACAAAATCCATTCTTGCAGGAAAATAAAAGCTACACCAGGTTCGTTCTTCGTTTAAAGAATACTTCATGAGAGGCAGGAGGATGAGCAGTGCTCCACCAGCCCTCAAGTAAGCCTCCAGCTTTCCTTTGACCAACTGCGGCTTCCTCTTACTGCTGTTATTGGCAGCCAGTCTCTGGTACAAAAATCTTGCTTTTCTCCTCTTTCTTTGTTGTCTGGCAAACTCCAATCCAATCCATCACTAAGGTTAGATCCCACACCCCAATCTCCAGCCAGACTGCCAATCTTCAGCTGCTAACCCACCTGCTGCTAGCTATCCTGTCAGGCAGCTGGCCAGATTGGCTAGGTACTGGCTGACAAACAGAAGAAAATAGTAATGACGTTTTTTTTTAATTAATTCAGTAGGTGTGTGTCGCTGGCTGTGCCACCATTTATTGCCCATCCCTAATTGCCCTTGAAAAGGGTGGTTTTCAACTGCTGCAGTCCTAACATTATGCTGTCCTTAGACTTTCCATCTTAGTATTCACTACTTTGCTCCCTCTCAAATACTGAAGCATTAAAAGACCAACTCCCCTCCTAAACTAGACAACAGACAACACCATAACCAAAGTCAACTACCTCAACACACAATTTAATCATCTCATCTCCAATAATTTCACTACTCCATACAATGCATTATAAACCTGTACTTTTAGCAAACAGAAAAAGGAGAAACTCATTTGCACAGCACTGTTCCTGGTGGTGCTGAGTTATGCCAATTCCCTACGAGGAAGACAGTGTCATGAGTTACTTCACTGAGCAGTGTCCTTCAATATTAAGGAGGAATGCCACAACTAACAGCCTACACTCTGCCTACCCCAGGAAACTGAAAGACTGTGTAGCATGACATCATTGAAAAAGAGACTGAACCCTTCATTTTTAACTCGAGTTAAATTCACAACTATCTAATAAACGGCCATCATATCCTAGTCCACATCATTTAGATCCCTGTATCACAACTTTGCACTCTTCACTACTTCTAAGCAGCTATTAATCCATGGTTTGTTGACCTGAAAATTTTTTGGGTATCCTTCTTACCTGTGGTTTTGTTAACAGGAGCAGCATCAATGGTATTTTGAGATACTTTGCTGTCATTAGATGTGGTGCAAGAAACTGGTTGCTTCGAGGCAAGTTGAGCTGAGTTTGAAGAGACAGTTGTACCTGAGAAAGACTTTTCAAGTAATTCAGTGGACTTCAAATTCCTTTTAAGGTTAGCAATCACCTTATTGACTGAATGCAGTGCTCCAACCTGACCTAGTGTCAACTTTGTCTCACCATTTTCATTTCCACTGACCTAATCAAAGAAATAATGAGAGAATGGAAACATGGAAAAACTTGTTCAGTAGCCCCAAAAGGTCCACCAGTGCTAGGAAATTTTGTCAACAGAAATCCTTTTAAAAATCAAAAATATTTTATAGAAATTAATATTTAACTTGATCTAGATTTGTTTTATGAATTAATAAACTCCAACTCATTTACACCTGAGGTGTTACAGCTTTAAACATTACGTGAACTGCATCTTCCTCTCCCCTCGTTCTACATACCTGGATCAAGCCGGTCTTATAAGAAGCGTGCAAATTAGCCTTAGATACTGGCTTCCCCTTATTAGCGGCATGCGAGCTTAAACGAAAGCTTGCTAGCTGACTCTTCCTTGTTGTATGACTGAAGGGTGTTTCTTTTGGTGCAATCAGTCGAGTTTCTGGCAGCTTGCCCCCAGTGGATGGGGAAACCTTCTGAATGGACATTGTGTGAACTGACATTTTTCCTTCTCTCTCCCCGATTCCTGGCTGAGTAATCTTCACCAAGGAGCTACAAATTGGTACACCGTCAGGTGAAAGGATTTGGCTGTTTTCACAATTTGGCATGATTTCAACGAGGAAGTTGCCAGTACGTATTTTCTCTGCGGTCCCCTTATTGACAGTATGGCTTGCAATTACTTTAAGGATGCTTGCACGCTCTGCTTCCCAATTACAATTTGAAATTATCTCAATCAGCTTTGGTGTATTTTTAGACTCTGCAGCTGTCTGTAGTTCTGCTGATGGACATTCTGCAGTGTCTTTCTGAGGACTGTCGCACTGTACATCTAAGTCCATATCCTGGGTCCTCTTTGCTTTGCACATCTCAGAAGGATTTGGTGACATTGAATCGCTCTCAGAATCTTCCAATTTCTCAAAGTCCAACACTAGACAAGCCAAACAAAGTGATTGATTTTTTAAAAAGAGTTCTAATTGATGATGCTCAGGTCATGCACATAACACAATCTGTATAAAGGCCAACTTTTGGCGATACAATTCAGATCACCATTGTTAAGATCTAAGGTCTTCACTACTCAGATACATTTGAACAACCAGATACCATCAAGACACTATTAGGAGTCCATGAGCAAACAACTCTCCCCTACATTAGGGCACTTTCTTCTGAGATTGTGCCTGAATTCTTTCCCGGGGAATGGTTGCAAACAGATTAAATTTTTTGACATTGGTAAAAAATTCAGACAGAATGCTCCAAGTTAAGTGAGAAGACGGCGAAATTCTAAAAGCAGTACAAAGGACAATTCAGCTCATCAATTCCATGCAATCTAGTCAGCCAATTCCACTATTGTATTCCCATGCTCTGTAAATATCTCACTCCGATACCCATCTAATTTCCTTTAGAAATCATTAATAGTCTTCACTTTCATCATCAGCCTCTCTCACCACACACTGTGGTTAAAATCCATTCTTTATTCCTAGAATGCCCTCATACTTGGAACCATTCTGGTAAGTCTCCTCTGAAATGTCTCAAACACTCTCACATTCTATGAAGCGTGGGGACCAGGCTGAATGGAATATTTAGTTCGGGCCCCAACTAAAGCTTTATACAGAATCAACAACTTATTTGTTTTAGCAATAAATCTATTAAAAAAGCCCAAGATCCTAAATGTTTTATTAACTACTCTCAATATCTTCTGCCATCTTCAAGGAAATTCTCAGTTTCTGTAAATTTAAAATTGTGCCATGAAGTCAGTAATCAGTCTAGCTATCTCTCGTGAAAATGTAAACTTCACACTTTCCCGAATTAAATACGTCACTTGAGTGTCCTTTGGAATGTCCTATAACAGTCAACTTGTGTCATCATCATTACTTGCCACGAGTTTGGCATCATCAACAAATTTTGGTATTTTACTCTGGCGTGCAAGAATGACAGAGTACACAATACTTTAATATTTACTGAACAACGAACACCACTGTTCAACAAAGGTCAATTAGAACCAAGAACTACAGAAAACAGTCCAGAAGGTGTCATCTCAAAGCCAACTTCCAAAGTGTACTACCTCAAGCTGCAATGTTTTGAAGAATCAAACGGTTATTTTGTTTTTGTCTTATGAGTGGAGAGGCTGACAGCATTTTTCTTTCTTTTTCTATCTAAACTTGAAGCAGAACTGCAAAAGTTGATGAATCTGGAAGCAGTAACCACTAGTAAATAGGCCACTCCAATCGTTCCGGTCTTGAAAGCAGATGGTGCGGTGAGGATTTGTGGTGACTTTTGAGGTCACGGTCAACTCAGTCTTGAATGCGGATCAATATCCATACTCACTCATAAAAGCTGCATTCAGTAGACTGGCAGGAGGGAAGAAATTCTCTAAAATGTATCTGTCGCAGGCCCATGAAAGAGCCTCAGTCGCTGCCAATGATAGTGATATACTAAGGGCTTTTCTGCTACTTTCTTTCAGCATCAAGTCAGCATGAGCTCTACTCCAGAGGGCCGAGGAACAAATTTTAAGGGGGTTGACTGGAGTCCAGTGCTTTCTGGACGATATTTTGATCACTGGCTCCTCCAAAGAGGAGCATTTGAGAAACTTCGATAAAACACTAAAATAGTTGAACAAGTATGGCCTATAAGTAAAAAGGGAGAAATGGGAGTTCCTTTCAGGGATTCAATTGAGTACCTGGGCAATCAAATCAATGGAGGGATTACACAAGGCGCCCAAGAAGATTGAGGCCATCGTGAAGGCCCCTAGACCAGGGAATGAGTCTCAGCTGGGATCATTTTTTGGGACTTGTCAAATTATTACAGCAAGCTCATCTCGCTTCTGACATCTATACTAAAACCCTTGCGTCAGTTGCTCGGGAAAGAGCGTCCGTGGAAATGGACCGCGTGTTGAGAGGAGGTTTACCAGATGAAGCAAGCCTTAAGAAGGTCAGACGTGTTAACTCATTTTGACCTGAAGTTACCATTATTGTTAGCACATGACAGCTCACCTTGTGGAGCTGGCGCACGTTTTACCGAATGGAGGGAAAGCCCATTGCAATCTCATCAAGGTTACTAATAAAGTCAGAGAACTATGCCCAAGTCAAAAAAGGGCAAAAATTGTCAAAAAATTGAGTATCGTTTCAATTCTCCCATTTCCGTTACATCAGGCACTTCATGCTGTTGACGGCCACAGGCCACTAACCTCCATTTTTAGCTTGCATACAAGGATACCATCAATGGTAGTGGCATGCTTGCAGAGATGGGCACTGGATTTGTGAGCCTACTCGAATGAAATCAGATACCAACAGATGGAGAAGCACAGCAATGCAAACGCCTAGTCAGGGCTGCCACTACCAAAGAATACAGATACTCCCGACTGGGGCCTGAAAGCTATGTAACTTTGCAGGAAGACAAGGTATCTGTCAGCCAGGCAGGAACTGAACACTACCAAAGGAATGACTCATTTTGAGCTAGGTGGTGGATGAAGTATTGAGCAGGAGGGCCAGTCACAGTAACTACTCAGAATTATGCCCAAACCTGTCCAGAGGTGGGACTTGTCTGTATCAGACAGGTATTTAATTTGAGGAATGAGAGTTGTCATTAAAGAAGAAAAGGTGCTAGAACAAGTGCACCAAGGGCATCGTGGTGTGTTGCAAATGAAAGAAATAGCCAGGTGCTAAATTTTGGTGGCTGAACGTGGACTCCCAGATTGAGGAGAAAGGAGTATCATACGAATCCTGCACATTAGTAAGGAAGGCGCTGCTGTTGTCATCTCTTCACCCATGGGAATGGTCTCAGAGTGACAGCAGAAGAGAGACACATATTACTATTGGTTGTGGATGACCACTCCAAGTGGCCTGAGTGGTCATGAAGTCAATATCAGCAGAAGCAATGGTAGGCTGACTGGATGAAATATTTACCAAGTTTGGAAACCCCAAACAAGTTGTGAGTGACAACAGTCCAGAGTTTGTAGCAAAAATGTTTGGGGCAGGGGGGTACCTGGAATACCACAGAGTCAGACAGACGAGATCAGCTCCACATCACCCAGTGACAAAAAGCCAGATGGACAGGATTCACTTGGACAGTTAATCAATAAGTTTCTCTGCATGTACTGTATCATGCCACACACGAACTAAGCTTGCCCGTATCCTTAATGTTCAACTGCCAGCTAAGAAGTGTTTGACTGGTTTAAGCCAGAAGAGACAAGAGAGATGGTACAGTATAATCATGAGGAATAGGTGTCCATAAGGGCAGGAACCTTGAAGTCAAGGATTTTCAAAAAAAGGGAAAAAAGATTGTTTAGGGACAAGTGGATTCACGTGATGGTGGTCGACCAAACTGGACCACTGTTTGTATGTGGTGCAGAGCAGGGATGAGCTGGTCTGCAGGAGACATGGGCCAGATGGAAGCTGTAGTGTCAACCAAGTTACGTGTCTCAGAGGCTGGATTAGCTACGTTCAGAGAGGAGACAGCAGCTCTGCCACAGGACTATGGCAGCTAATCACACAGAGGGAAACATCTGCTGAATGGTGGGAGCTTTTACAAGTATGGGAGACTACACCAGAAGGCTCCTTAGACTAGGGAAAGGGTCTTCTAGAAACCACCATCCACCAAGAGACTAATCATGTTGATGTAGACTATGAAAGCAATGCTTGTGGTAGTGGTGGACGTGGATTCTGGTATATGTTTTTGTAATTATTCCACACTTTACACATATGTTGGCTACAATGCCTGTATAATACTTACAATAGTTGTATATATGTTCATCTTGTAAATTTTTGAAATAAAGGGGGTGGGGTGTTATGTAGATAATTGGGGGCACTTGCTGACCCATTAAGAAAATGGGTCCGGTGCTCTGGATCAGACTAGGTCTGACTGTGTAGCTATGAAGATGTGTAACAAATGGTTCCTGGTTCAAGTGCTACTGGTCTACCTCGTGGTCTATTAACAATTTACAAATTGATATAAGTATTATGAGTCACCACCATCTTTTCAAGGACTATTACAGATGGGCAATAAATGTTAGTCTTTCAGCAATGAACACAACCTATGAAACAAAACTGGCTTCTTGACCACACCTGTTTTTCATAGGTTTATCGATGCCAGTGTTTACTTCAGTTATCCAGCTCCTAAGCTCTCAGAGCTGCTTTCCTCCAAGGCATTCCTCAAAACCTGCCTATTTGATCAAGCCTTTGGCCAACTACTCTAATTTCTCTATGTGGTTGACGAAAAATATTGTTTGGTAGTCACTTTTATAAAAGGTCTTGGAACGTTATGCTATGTTAAAGGTGTAATATGAATGCAGGATGCTTTGGTGCTTTCTAAATTCTTGATTATAGCAAAATACTGATATTTATGCTAAGGGCGAAAACGGCCAGAAAATACATGAAGGCTGGGAACACTGAGGCACTACAGTAAGAAGTGAGACTCAACTGCAATATATTTCCTGCAGTTTCTGCCCATCAACTGGCCACCTAAAAGGATGGTTAGTCGAGCAAGCAGTAGAGCAATAAAGTCCACATCATGGAGATGCCATGGCTAGGACAGGAAGGATGGTCAGTGAAAAATGGATTGGGGCCAAAAATCAGGGAACAAAGTACGAGGAACAGGGAGCCAGGATCAGAGTGATCTTGATAAGTTAGAAGAGGCATGGAAATGATCACAATCAGGAGTAGGAAGGCTCTTCCTAGCCCACAAGCAGTGTTAGCTAAGGCCTTCTTGAGCAAATCACATCTGTTTTTCCCTCACTGACGGGTTTTGTGAGCCCTGAAAATTGTGTGTAGGAACATGTTCTAAGTAGACCAATGAAGCATCCTGCCTCATCATTTGTGCACAAAAAAAACTTGTGCCACGAAAATGTAAGCAAATAATGTAGTAGGTTTACCAGTTAACTTTTTCTAACCACCCCCAATTATTATAGGTGGAGTAGTGGCAGAACATGATCAAGTTTTCACAAGTTCAAATTCAATGGCAGCCTGCAATTTTCATTCAGTCACACCTAAAATTCTAGTTTCAATAAAAGTGACAATATTTTTGTCAAAAATCTAACTCAGTCACCAAAGTCTAGGGACACCAGTTGTCTTAATCTGACAGGAATGGTTCAAAAATGAAACCAACTACCTTCTTCTCATTGTAACTGGGAATGGGCAACAACTCACCTTACCAGCAATGTCACATCACAAGAATGAACTTAAAAACTTTTCCATTTTAATATTTTAATAGGACACAGATAAATCAAAAGCTGAAGGAAAAATGAAGGTATATAGAACTTACGTTTCAGAAACAATATAATTTCATGCATTCCTGATCACTTCGAGCTGGTCATTTTGTATTTTTAACACCTACATGAATTGCTGGAGCAAGGTCATTGTTTAGTTCTTTCAACAAAAGCATGATATCTGTGGCTTGGCAGCACCTTAGTAGCACTGCATCAAATTATCAGCATGACTAAATATTAGGAAGCAGCATAAGTTTAAAGTACAATTTGGGATTACATATATTCTGCAAAGCAACCAGGTCAGAATCAGAGTTACAAAGGGGGTTGGAAAACACAATGTAGAAGTTAGAATTTGGTAAAATCTAATAGACTGAAACCACAAGCCAGACTTTCCTTACAAATGGCGTGGTTCTCTCACAAAGATACTGAAAGGTAAAAATAGAAAGTACTGGAGAAACTCAGCAGGTCTGACTGCACTTGCTAAGAGAGAAACAGAGATAATGTTGAGACACCAATTCTGGCTCTGCTTTGGAGCTCCAAGTCATATTGGACCTGGAATATTAGATGTTGCTCTCTCCATAGATGCTGCTGCACTTGCTGAGTTTTTGTAACATCTTGCTTTGATTTCACTCCTCTCAAAGTTTGTCGAGTTAGGCATTTGAAATTTTAAGTGAGCAGTTTAAATCTGGTAGCAGTATGCCTGTGCCTTGTGAACTTGCTCAAGAGTCATGGCACCCTTCTGGATATGGTTTTCAGGACACTTTTGGGAGATATCAGGTACCCTCCGAGATTGGTAAAAGCGAACACGGTTGTGTGTAAAAAGTGAATAAATTTCAGTGGAAACGTCAAAGCTGACGCAGAACTAACAACACTCCTTGGAACTATCAAAGCTGACAAAAGATTTATCATTTTTAAAAATCTGTGGCATTCAAAGTTAACATTGATGATTTCTAATTCACTCTGAGACAGAAGCTCAATGACTACCATGACAGGAATTTTGTTGCAACACTGTTTGTACAACTTAACATTATCTGTTACTTGATTGACAGCTCCATGTGTTTACATGTTTTGTTTTCATAACAGATTAGGTGATATAACCCACCATGGCAAGGTGGTACACACAACCAGTCAAGTGGAGGGAGCACAAAGGAAATGTAGTAACTGCATGAGATGGCATACCAAAGGGCTTATAGACAGTTCTATACAGACAAGCACTTAAAGCCAAAGGCCAGCGTTCGTGCAGCATAGGAACTTAAGGGGGAGGGATGGATTCAAGTTGTAATGGTTCATGAGGTACCAATGACATTACCAGGACAAGGAAAGAGGCTCTGTTTGGACAGTATGATGTATGCACCAAGTTGAACAGCAGAACCTGAAGTCAGCCTGATGCCAATTAGCATGAAGGCATGTAAGATTGGTGAAATAAATACATGGTTCAAGAGATAGCAGTGGGAGAAGCAGGTTTCAGTTCATGAGTCAATAGGTGATGCTGGAAAAGCACAGCAGGTCAGGCAGCATCTGAGGAGCAGAAATGTCAACATTTTGGGCTGAGACCCCCCATCAGGACTTGGAGGGGGAGGGGAGCCCAGAAATAAATATAGAGATAGGGGTGGGGCTGTGAGAAGGGTAGGAGAGATGGTGATAGATGGATGCAAGTCGGCGGTATTGTGACTGGTCCGTGGGAAGGGTGGAATGGATAGATGAGTAGGAAGATGGACAGATTAGGCTAGGTCAGGTCAGGGAGGTGAGGGGGAAGGACAGAGCTGGACATGGGTTAAAACTGGGGGTGGGGAGGGTTTTGAAGCTAGTGAAGTCAATGTTGGGCTATAAATTCCCAAGGCGAAATATCGAGTGTTGTTCCTCCAGTTTACGTTCGGCTAACTCTGACAGTGGAGGAAGCTCCCCGAGTCTGTGATGAGGTCTCCTCTATAATCAGGGACACCACATCAGGAGCAACGGGTGAAATAGGTCAGGTTGGATGAAAGGCAGGTGAACCTCTGTCAGATCTGGAAGGATTGTTTAGGGCCTTGGGTGGAGGTGACAGGGGAGATGTAGGGGCAGGTGTTGCACCTCTTGCAGTTGCAGGGAAAGGTACTGGATGTGGTAGAGAAATAGGTGGAGAGTGTAGAGGTGGATCCTCTGACATTTCCGCCACCTAAAATCAGATACCACCGAACAGTTATTTCCCTCCCCATCCCCTTCTGCAGGGACTGTTCATTCTGTGACTCCCTCGCCCTCTAAGAAAAACAGTCACCTTGTAACAAAAAAAAAACTGACCTCTCGATCACTTTATCTATGGTTAGGTTTACACATTTGGGGAATGTCCCAGCTTTACACTCAAGTTTGGAATGCAGAAGTCCAGACCTTTAGTGTTTAAAGTGATCTTATCCTGGCTGTCATTAAGTAGATGTCTATTTCGTGTTGGCTACTTCATACAATTGACATTGAAAGGTCGCAGGAATATCTAGTAACTACTGGTATACTGAATCATCTTCCCCTCAGGTCAAATAAAATTAAGTTTTCTTTAGTGTCACAAAAGTTTGTGTGCAAATGCCACTTTCAACATTTTAAAAACGTACCAAACGGCTTCTTTAAGACAGTAAAACAAGAGCAGAAAGTAGAGCATTCAGCCAACTGAATCTGTTCTACCAATTAATGAGATCACAGCTGATCTGATAATCCTCAACACTTTCCTGCCTTTTCTCCATTACTGTAAGTACCCTTACTAAAATTCTGTCTCTCAGCCTTGAATATACTTATCCGCCCAAACTCTACAGCCCTCTGTGATAAAGAATCCCAACTAATTCGCTACCACCTGAGAATACTCATCATCTAGCTTGAATTGGTGACTTCATACACTGAGATTATACCCTCTGTTTCATCTTGTGGGAGAGTCTAGCCCAATCTCTTTTGCATCTACCCTGTCAAACCCTCTAAGAACCTTGTGTGTTTCAATAAAGATTCCCCCTTTCCTTCTAAATTCCAAATGCATGCAGGCCCAACCTAGTCAACTTCTCCTCATAAGGTAGTTCCCTCCGCATGCAGGATCAATCTCGTGAATATTGTCTGAATTCCCTTAAATGCCAGTGTATCTTCCCTTTGATAAAGGGGCCCAAAACGGTTTACAGTATTCCAGCTGTGGTCTGACTACTGCCTCACAGTTTTAGCAAACCCTCTTTACTTTTCCACTCCCTTCCTTTTGAAGGAAGTGCAAACATTCCATTGCATTCCTTATTTCCCACTAAAGTGTGCATGCTAGGTATTTTTGAGATTCATACAAGAGGACTCCCAAATCTCTGATCTGTAGCTTTCCAGTCTTTCTCATTTTAAATAATATTCGTCTCCTCGGTTCTTCCCTTCAAAGTGCATATCCTCATTTTTCCAGATTATATATCATCTGCCAAGTTCTGCCCACCCACTTAACCCAAATGTCCCAGTACAGACTCTTCATTCACCATCCATGGCTTCCCAACTGATTTTGTCTCATCCACAGTCTTGGCCTTAGTAATTCACTTTCCTCTCCAAGCTTTTTTATATATTGTAAATAACTGCCATCCCCAATACTGATTCCTGTCACACCCCATCAGTCACAGGTTGTCATCCTGAAAATGCCCCTTTATCCCAACTCTGCCATCTGTTAGTTAGCCAATTCTCAACCCATGCTAATCCCCCCCAAGACAAAGGGCTCTTAGCAAGATTCAGAAACACTGTTAGACACAAAAGGAGCATCAGTTTTCTTGTGAACAGTCCTTGATATCCTCACGTACAAGTCCATAATTGCTAACCACATACACAGGCACAGATCTAGGCATGATATATAGATCTAAACTTAAGTGTGGGAAAAATCCTCTCTCTCCTGGCCTTTTGAACAACTCACTTTCAATGAGAAATATCCAATACACAACCATGACAAGTGCCCAGTTCAACTTTTGAGAGAATCAAAGCCCTTGTTTAAATCCTGAATGTAATGTGGCTCCTACAGTACTGACTCCATTCCACCAGATGAGTCTGGATTGGGTAAAGGCAACTGTGGCAGTCTGTTCAACTCTGGGCTGAGCTTCAGAAACAGTAACCACTCAACAAAACACTACTTTATCAATGCAGCATCAACTTCCTAGGTTCCTACCGTTGTCTCTTCATCTTCCTACATGGCTTCATTACTTCCAGATTCAATCATTTCAACACTTCCTCTGATAGCTTGTGACTGGCCACTAAACACAACTTTGCCAAAAGTCTGCTGTGTTCATTCCATTCAATGTTAAGACCCATCCCAATCATCGGTGATCTTCATTAAATTCCTGGCTCCCCCAATGTTCACGATTAAAAGTCCTCAATGTGTTCTTACACTCCTCCATAAACTTTCAATAATCTACGTGTGCATCTTGCTTCAGCTCAGATCTTCCCAAAACTTGTTATCAACTTCAACAGTAGTGAACAGAACACTGGGTTATCAAGTACACGAAACCAGAATTCAAAAAAAATCACAGGCTATGAAACTGTGTATTTACATGAGTCACCATACCTGGAGCTGTGTGTGCATTCCTTGCTGCAACATTGCCGTAAAGAGAAATACTAGTTGATCCTCAAGTATAGGTATATTACTACACCTAGGCTCGTCTGCATTACACTTCAAATTTGGCAATTATGATGGTCAAATGACTGCAAAAAGCTATTTTCACAAATATATTCATAGAACATTCTTAAGAAGGTTCTCATTTCTACTTACTAGGATTTGCCACACTATATGCATGTTAGTTCTATAATATGCACAAAATGATCCTTACCGTCTCTGGAGCTGAAATCACTGCATTGCTTCAACTTGCACGTTTCAAGTGTGTCTTTGTTATTAACCTTACTGTATAGGCTGTTTTCCTACAAACAGAAAAGGTGCAGCTGAACATAATCTTGGGGACTAAGCAGAATTAGCTAATGACAGGGATGATGATTTGTAAGCTGAAGTGCAAGAAAAAAAGTGGGTAGATAAAACACACCAGTTTGAAACATTCACATCCCAATGCAAATAGCAATAAATAAGACTGCACTTTTCACATGTGATTAGTCACATTTTGCCAACATCAGTTGATCTGTCATGACATTATCGATGAACACGCTGTATTCCTTCCGTGCCGCCACACCGCACCCCCCCCCACAAGGAAAATTGCAGGTCTCTCTTCCTACAGATCATTTTGAAAATTTAACACAAGTACCTCTGACATGGTATCAGCTGTAGCTCAATAGTAACCCTCAAGAAACCGTAGGTTCAAGTTGCACTCCAAGGACTTGAGCACAAAGTCTTGTTACAGCGGAGTGAGTGCTGCACTTAGAGATGCCATGTTTTGGAAGAGACCATAAATCTCTCAAGTGGATGCAAGAGTCTCATGGTACTATTTCAAGCAGGGAACTCTTCCTGCCATCCTGGTTGATAATCATCACTCAACCTGTATCCAAAAACAGGCTGTTACCATCAATATCTCAGTGTCATTTGTGGGAGCTTACTGTGCTCAAATTGGTTCTCATTTCCTACATCAGTGCTTACATTTTAAATATATTTTATTGGCTGTGAAGCACTTTAGGATATCCTGAGATTGTGAAAGAGCACTTTGAGATATCCTAAGATGTGAATAAGTCAAATAACGCAAGGCTTAGCTTCTTTTAATCTCTTTAGTCTCCAAGTTCTACCCAGTCTGGATTCTTCTTCAGTATATGTTGTAAGGTCTCCCTTGCTTTATCTTTCCTTCAGCGTTATGCAAACCTTGATCACCTGTTCATTCCCCCTTTTTTAAAAAAATGTCTTCTATTCCGTCTGCATACCATTCATACACATCTCACGCTCTCTTTCCATGCATTTCTCGAAGTGCTTTACTTCTAATTTTTAGGACTTAAGGTGGGACTCAGGTGAAGCAAGAGAACACGTTTGGAATTTGGCTGAATGGGACTTGGATATTAATTCTTGGAGAAAGCTTGGCTAAGATTAGTCTCTTCCCGAGGTGGCTAACGAGTAGAAGGGAATGCCTGATCCAAGGCAAACAACTTACAGCTCTCTTCATCTGTCCTATTTATCAATGGCATACCCTAGCCCATGTTCGTTGCTAACCTAAACAGAGATCATCAGCATAAGAGGTGAGCATTTCCAAGGTCAGGTAGCGAGTTGTCATCATTTTGTACACACCACAGCAGCCAATCTAAGGTACCCGAGCATTAGGATGACTTGCTCATAAGTCAATGTGTACTGGGGAAGAAGAGTGGAAACCAGCCACCACTGCTCATGCTCATTGTCACTGGGATGCTTCTCTATTTGAACCACCCAGGAATCAGAAAGAAGAACGAGATTCAAGACATAGCAGATAGAAACATAGAACAATCGTATGTCTCAAAGCAGACAAAAAATGGACTGATTCAACTATTTTCACAGCAAATTAGAAGAAAACAAAATTTACTGATAAAGTTTTTTAAAAAATGAAATCCAGACTCACTGTAACACTAATCCTAACCACTAAACGGCAGAAAACATGTTGTAACAACCTGAATGGTCTGTCAAGGGTGCAGACATTCCAACATCATCCTCGCTCGCTTGTACTTGATCCAAATACTGTGACATTCCCTCATCTGAACCAACAATGAGGAGGTTTTCAATCAATATAGGGCCTGTCACAGATTCTGACATCCAAAAAGGTACATCCCAATCAATTATGTGAAGTGAACTGAGGTACAGCCACTCTTATTTTGTGGGAAACCAGGCAGCAGGTTTTCCCAAAGCAAGCTCGACAAAAAGGGACATCAATGACCACATCAGTTCTTACAATTCTAGTTGAGGAATAAATGTTGGCCATATTGCTGGTTGTCTTTACATAGTGCAACTTACATCCACCCAACAGGCAAATGGGATCTTGTTTGTAAATCTCATCCAAAAGTGCTCTTTCAGTTGTACAAGGGAATATCAACCTAAGGTGAACACTTCAATTCTTGGTTTGTGATTTGTACACAAAGAGAAATAAAGGGCCAGCTCTTCAGCATCTAATTTCTGGTTATTCCTTCACTTGAACTTAAAAATACCTGAATGATGCTACGACACAGTATAAGTTTGCAATTTACCTGTCCACAACTGTGTCCTGAACTGCAGGTACAGATTATCGACCTCTCGACTCGCTTGCGTTTGAAGGCACAAACACGTGCACAGGTCATCATACTTTCAAAATACCAATACACTGGACCTTTCTCATCAGCCTGGAGAAAGCATTAGAATAACAAAAAAGGCAGAAAGTTTACCCACACGACAACAAAACAAACTTTCTCGCCTATCAATATTTGAGCATTGCAAGGCTTTAAAGTAACATGCAAATCCCTGAATGACTGGAATACGATCTATATGCCAGATATATTTGAAGTAGAATTACAAAACGAAATTCAAGTGTTTGTTATTCAACATTTTCCTAGAATAAGTGTGCAATTTTTACCATTGAACAGAAATTCTCTTTTGGCCTTCAAAAGAATAACTAACAATGTAGGACAGATTGCTTCAAGAATGAAGAACTCTCAGAGCTAAATGGAACCTCTGCAAAGCATCTCACTCACCAGAGTGTTTACAGAGAGAACCCACTAAATCCTCTAATTGGGTGGCCAACACGGTTTCCAGGTCAAATGAATCGTGCGTGCGAAAGCGAGACAGCGGGCGCACGCTCGACAGAGAGGAGGGAGGGAGCGGAAGCGGGCGCGCGCACGACAGAGGGGGAGGGAGGGAGCGGGCGCGTGCACGACAGAGAGGGGGAGGGAGGGAGAGAGCGGGCGGGCGAGGGGAGGGGGAGGGAGGGAGCGTGCGGGCGGGCAGGTGCACGACAGAGATGGGGAGGGAGGGAGCGGGCAAGGGAGAGGGCAGGCGCACAACAGAGACACAGAGAGAGAGAGAGAGAGAGAGAGACAGAGACAGAGACAGACAGAGACAGAGACATAGAGAGAGACATAGAGAGAGAGAGACATAGAGAGAGAGAGATATAGAGAGAGAGAGATATAGAGAGAGAGAGATATAGAGAGAGAGAGATATAGAGAGAGAGAGATATAGAGAGAGAGATATAGAGAGAGAGATATAGAGAGAGAGATATAGCGCGAGAGAGCGCGAGAGAGCGCGAGAGAGCGCGAGAGAGCGCGAGAGAGCGCGAGAGAGCGAGAGAGAGCGAGAGAGAGCGAGAGAGAGCGAGAGAGAGCGAGAGAGAGCGAGAGAGAGCGAGAGAGAGCGAGAGAGAGCGAGAGAGAGCGAGAGAGAGCGCGAGAGAGCGCGAGAGAGCGCGAGAGAGCGAGAGAGAGCGAGAGAGAGCGAGAGAGAGCGAGAGAGAGCGAGAGAGAGCGCGAGAGAGCGCGAGAGAGCGAGAGAGCGCGCGAGAGAGCGAGAGAGCGCGCGAGAGAGCGAGAGAGCGCGCGAGAGAGCGAGAGAGCGCGCGAGAGAGCGAGAGAGCGCGCGAGAGAGCGCGCGAGAGAGCGCGCGAGAGAGCGCGCGAGAGAGCGCGCGAGAGAGCGCGCGAGAGAGCGCGCGAGAGAGCGCGCGAGAGAGCGCGCGAGAGAGCGAGAGAGCGCGCGAGAGAGCGAGAGAGCGCGCGAGAGAGCGAGAGAGCGCGCGAGAGAGCGAGAGAGCGAGAGAGCGCGCGAGAGAGCGAGAGAGCGAGAGAGCGCGCGAGAGAGCGAGAGAGCGCGCGAGAGAGCGAGAGAGCGCGCGAGAGAGCGAGAGAGCGCGCGAGAGAGCGAGAGAGAGCGAGAGAGCGCGCGAGAGCGAGAGAGCGCGCGAGAGCGAGAGAGCGCGCGAGAGCGAGAGAGCGCGAGAGCGCGCGAGAGCGCGCGAGAGCGAGAGAGCGCGAGAGAGCGCGAGAGAGCGCGAGAGAGCGAGAGAGAGCGAGAGAGAGCGAGAGAGAGCGAGAGAGCGCGAGAGAGCGCGAGAGCGCGAGAGCGCGCGAGAGCGAGAGAGCGAGAGAGCGAGAGAGCGCGCGAGAGCGAGAGAGCGAGCGAGAGCGAGAGAGCGAGAAAGCGAGAGAGCGCGCGAGAGCGAGAGAGCGAGAAAGCGAGAGAGCGCGCGAGAGCGAGAGAGCGAGAGAGCGAGAGAGCGAGAGAGCGAGAGAGCGAGAGAGCGCGCGAGAGCGAGAGAGCGCGCGAGAGCGCGAGAGAGCGAGAGAGCGAGAGAGCGCGAGAGCGCGAGAGAGCGCGAGAGCGCGAGAGAGCGAGAGAGCGCGAGAGAGCGAGAGAGCGAGAGAGCGAGAGAGCGCGCGAGAGCGAGAGAGCGCGCGAGAGCGCGAGAGAGCGCGCGAGAGCGAGAGAGCGCGAGAGAGCGCGAGAGAGCGCGAGAGAGCGCGCGAGAGCGCGCGAGAGCACGAGAGAGCGCGCGAGAGCGCGAGAGAGCGCGCGAGAGCGCGCGAGAGCGAGAGAGCGCGCGAGAGCGAGAGAGCGAGAGAGAGCGAGAGAGCGAGAGAGCGAGAGAGCGCGAGAGCGCGAGAGCGCGAGAGAGCGCGAGAGCGAGAGAGCGCGAGAGCGAGAGCGAGAGAGCGCGAGAGCGAGAGAGCGAGAGAGAGCGAGAGAGCGCGAGAGAGCGCGAGAGAGCGCGAGAGAGCGCGAGAGAGCGAGAGAGAGCGAGAGAGAGCGAGAGAGAGCGAGAGAGAGCGAGAGAGAGCGCGAGAGAGCGCGAGAGAGCGAGAGAGCGCGCGAGAGAGCGAGAGAGCGCGCGAGAGAGCGAGAGAGCGCGCGAGAGAGCGAGAGAGCGCGCGAGAGCGCGAGAGAGCGCGAGAGAGCGCGAGAGAGCGAGAGAGAGCGAGAGAGAGCGAGAGAGCGCGCGAGAGAGCGAGAGAGCGCGCGAGAGAGCGAGAGAGCGCGCGAGAGAGCGAGAGAGCGCGCGAGAGAGCGAGAGAGCGCGCGAGAGAGCGAGAGAGCGCGCGAGAGAGCGAGAGAGAGCGAGAGAGCGAGAGAGCGCGCGAGAGCGAGAGAGCGCGCGAGAGCGAGAGAGCGCGAGAGCGAGAGAGCGAGAGAGCGAGAGAGCGAGAGAGCGAGAGAGCGCGCGAGAGCGCGAGAGAGCGAGAGAGCGCGAGAGCGCGAGAGAGCGCGAGAGCGCGAGAGAGCGAGAGAGCGAGAGAGCGAGAGCGCGAGAGCGAGAGAGCGCGCGAGAGCGAGAGAGCGCGAGAGAGCGCGAGAGAGCGCGAGAGAGCGCGAGAGAGCGCGAGAGAGCGCGCGAGAGCGCGAGAGAGCGCGCGAGAGCGCGCGAGAGCGAGAGAGCGCGCGAGAGCGAGAGAGCGAGAGAGAGCGAGAGAGCGAGAGAGCGAGAGAGCGCGAGAGAGCGCGAGAGCGAGAGAGCGCGAGAGCGAGAGCGAGAGAGCGCGAGAGCGAGAGAGCGAGAGAGAGCGCGAGAGAGCGAGAGAGAGCGCGAGAGAGCGCGAGAGAGCGCGAGAGAGCGCGAGAGAGCGCGAGAGAGCGCGAGAGAGCGCGAGAGAGCGAGAGAGAGCGAGAGAGAGCGCGAGAGAGCGAGAGAGCGCGCGAGAGAGCGAGAGAGCGCGCGAGAGAGCGAGAGAGCGCGCGAGAGAGCGAGAGAGCGCGCGAGAGAGCGAGAGAGCGCGCGAGAGAGCGAGAGAGCGCGCGAGAGAGCGAGAGAGCGCGCGAGAGAGCGAGAGAGCGCGCGAGAGAGCGAGAGAGCGCGCGAGAGAGCGAGAGAGAGCGAGAGAGCGCGCGAGAGCGAGAGAGCGCGCGAGAGCGAGAGAGCGCGAGAGCGCGCGAGAGCGAGAGAGCGCGAGAGCGCGCGAGAGCGCGCGAGAGCGAGAGAGCGCGAGAGAGCGCGAGAGAGCGCGAGAGAGCGCGAGAGAGCGCGAGAGAGCGCGAGAGAGCGAGAGAGCGCGAGAGCGAGAGAGCGAGAGAGCGCGCGAGAGCGAGAGAGCGAGAGAGCGAGCGAGAGCGAGAGAGCGAGAAAGCGAGAGAGCGCGCGAGAGCGAGAGAGCGAGGAAGCGAGAGAGCGCGCGAGAGCGAGAGAGCGAGGAAGCGAGAGAGCGCGCGAGAGCGAGAGAGCGAGAGAGCGAGAGAGCGAGAGAGCGAGAGAGCGCGCGAGAGCGAGCGAGAGCGCGAGAGAGCGAGAGAGCGCGAGAGCGCGAGAGAGCGCGAGAGCGCGAGAGAGCGAGAGAGCGAGAGAGCGAGAGAGCGAGAGAGCGAGAGAGCGAGAGAGCGAGAGCGCGAGAGAGCGAGAGAGCGAGAGCGCGAGAGCGAGAGAGCGCGCGAGAGCGAGAGAGCGCGAGAGCGCGCGAGAGCGCGCGAGAGCGAGAGAGCGCGAGAGAGCGCGAGAGAGCGCGAGAGAGCGAGAGAGCGCGAGAGCGAGAGAGCGAGAGAGCGCGCGAGAGCGAGAGAGCGAGAGAGCGAGCGAGAGCGAGAGAGCGAGAGCGAGAGAGCGAGAGCGAGAGAGCGAGAAAGCGAGAGAGCGCGCGAGAGCGAGAGAGCGAGGAAGCGAGAGAGCGCGCGAGAGCGAGAGAGCGAGAGAGCGAGAGAGCGAGAGAGCGAGAGAGCGCGCGAGAGCGAGAGAGCGCGCGAGAGCGCGAGAGAGCGCGAGAGCGCGAGAGAGCGCGAGAGCGCGAGAGAGCGCGAGAGCGCGAGAGAGCGAGAGAGCGAGAGAGCGAGAGAGCGAGAGAGCGAGAGAGCGAGAGCGCGAGAGAGCGAGAGAGCGAGAGCGCGAGAGCGAGAGAGCGCGCGAGAGCGAGAGAGCGCGAGAGAGCGCGAGAGCGAGAGAGCGCGAGAGCGAGAGAGCGAGAGAGAGCGAGAGAGCGCGAGAGCGAGAGAGCGAGAGAGCGAGAGAGCGCGAGAGCGAGAGAGCGAGAGAGCGAGAGAGCGAGAGAGAGCGAGAGAGAGCGAGAGAGAGCGAGAGAGCGCGAGAGAGCGCGCGAGAGAGCGAGAGAGCGCGCGAGAGCGAGAGAGCGCGCGAGAGCGAGAGAGCGCGCGAGAGCGAGAGAGCGAGAGAGAGCGAGAGAGCGCGAGAGAGCGCGAGAGAGCGCGAGAGAGCGCGAGAGAGCGCGAGAGAGCGCGAGAGAGAGCGAGAGAGCGCGAGAGAGAGCGAGAGAGCGAGAGAGCGAGAGAGCGCGAGAGAGCGAGAGAGCGAGAGAGCGAGAGAGCGCGAGAGAGCGCGAGAGAGCGCGAGAGAGCGCGAGAGAGCGCGAGAGAGAGCGCGAGAGAGAGCGCGAGAGAGAGCGCGAGAGAGAGTGAGAGCGAGAGAGCGAGAGCGAGAGAGCGCGAGAGCGCGAGAGCGCGAGAGCGAGAGAGAGCGAGAGAGCGCGAGAGAGCGCGAGAGAGCGCGAGAGAGCGCGAGAGAGCGCGCGAGAGCGAGAGAGAGCGCGAGAGAGCGCGAGAGAGAGCGCGAGAGAGAGCGAGAGAGAGCGCGAGAGAGCGCGAGAGAGAGCGCGAGAGAGAGCGCGAGAGAGAGCGCGAGAGAGCGCGAGAGAGCGCGAGAGAGCGCGAGAGAGCGCGAGAGAGCGCGAGAGAGAGCGCGAGAGAGAGCGCGAGAGAGCGCGAGAGAGCGCGAGAGAGCGCGAGAGAGCGCGAGAGAGCGCGAGAGAGCGCGAGAGAGCGCGAGAGAGCGAGAGCGCGCGAGAGCGAGAGAGCGCGCGAGAGCGAGAGAGCGAGAGAGCGAGAGAGAGCGAGAGAGCGCGAGAGAGCGCGAGAGAGCGCGAGAGCGCGAGAGAGCGCGAGAGAGCGCGAGAGAGCGCGAGAGAGCGCGAGAGAGCGCGAGAGAGCGCGAGAGCGAGAGAGCGAGAGAGCGCGAGAGCGAGAGAGCGAGAGAGAGCGAGAGAGAGCGAGAGAGAGCGAGAGCGAGAGAGAGCGAGAGAGCGAGAGAGCGAGAGCGAGAGAGCGCGAGAGCGAGAGAGCGCGAGAGCGAGAGAGCGAGAGAGCGAGAGAGAGCGAGAGAGAGCGAGAGAGAGCGAGAGAGCGCGAGAGAGCGCGCGAGAGCGAGAGAGAGCGCGAGAGAGCGCGAGAGAGCGCGAGAGCGAGAGAGCGCGAGAGAGCGCGAGAGCGAGAGAGCGCGAGAGCGAGAGAGCGAGAGAGCGAGAGAGAGCGCGAGAGCGCGAGAGCGAGAGAGCGCGAGAGCGAGAGAGAGCGAGAGAGAGCGAGAGAGAGCGAGAGAGAGAGCGAGAGAGAGCGAGAGAGAGCGAGAGAGAGCGAGAGAGAGCGAGAGAGAGCGAGAGAGCGCGAGAGAGCGCGAGAGAGCGCGCGAGAGCGAGAGCGCGCGAGAGCGCGAGAGCGAGAGAGCGAGAGAGCGCTAGAGCGAGAGAGCGAGAGAGCGAGAGAGCGCTAGAGCGAGAGAGCGAGAGAGCGAGAGCGCGAGAGCGCGAGAGCGCGAGAGCGCGAGAGAGCGAGAGAGCGAGAGAGCGCGAGAGCGCGAGAGCGCGAGAGAGCGAGAGAGCGAGAGAGCGAGAGAGCGAGAGAGCGAGAGAGAGAGCGAGAGAGCGAGAGAGCGAGAGAGCGAGAGCGAGAGAGCGCGAGAGCGCGAGAGCGCGAGAGCGAGAGCGAGAGAGCGAGAGAGCGAGAGAGCGCGAGAGAGCGAGAGAGCGCGAGAGCGAGAGAGCGAGAGAGCGCGAGAGAGCGCGAGAGAGCGCGAGAGAGAGCGAGAGAGAGAGCGAGAGAGAGCGAGAGCGCGCGAGAGAGCGAGAGAGCGCGCGAGAGCGAGAGAGCGAGAGCGCGAGAGCGCGAGAGCGCGAGAGCGCGAGAGAGCGAGAGCGCGAGAGCGCGAGAGAGCGAGAGAGCGAGAGCGAGAGCGCGAGAGAGCGAGAGAGCGAGAGAGCGAGAGCGCGAGAGAGCGAGAGCGCGAGAGAGCGAGAGCGCGAGAGCGCGAGAGAGCGAGAGCGCGAGAGAGCGAGAGCGCGAGAGAGCGCGAGAGCGCGAGAGCGAGAGAGCGAGAGAGAGCGCGAGAGCGCGAGAGAGCGCGAGAGAGCGCGCGAGAGCGCGCGAGAGCGAGAGAGCGCGCGAGAGCGAGAGAGCGCGCGAGAGCGAGAGAGAGCGAGAGAGCGAGAGAGCGCGAGAGAGCGCGAGAGAGCGCGAGAGAGCGCGAGAGAGCGCGAGAGAGCGCGAGAGAGAGCGAGAGAGAGCGAGAGAGAGCGAGAGAGAGCGAGAGAGAGCGCGAGAGAGCGCGAGAGAGAGCGCGAGAGAGAGCGAGAGAGAGAGCGAGAGAGAGCGAGAGAGAGAGAGCGCGCGAGAGAGCGAGAGAGCGCGCGAGAGCGAGAGAGCGCGCGAGAGCGAGAGAGAGCGAGAGCGAGAGAGAGCGAGAGAGCGAGAGAGAGCGAGAGAGCGCGAGAGAGCGCGAGAGAGCGCGAGAGAGCGCGAGAGAGCGCGAGAGAGAGCGAGAGAGAGCGAGAGAGAGCGAGAGAGAGCGAGAGAGAGCGAGAGAGAGCGAGAGAGAGCGCGAGAGAGCGCGAGAGAGAGCGAGAGAGAGAGCGAGAGAGAGAGCGAGAGAGAGAGCGAGAGAGAGAGCGAGAGAGAGAGCGAGAGAGAGAGCGAGAGAGAGAGCGAGAGAGAGAGCGAGAGCGCGCGAGAGAGCGAGAGAGCGCGCGAGAGAGCGCGCGAGAGCGAGAGAGCGAGAGCGCGAGAGCGCGAGAGAGCGAGAGAGCGAGAGAGCGAGAGCGCGAGAGCGCGAGAGCGCGAGAGCGCGAGAGAGCGAGAGAGCGAGAGAGCGAGAGAGCGAGAGAGCGAGAGCGCGAGAGCGCGAGAGCGCGAGAGAGCGAGAGAGCGAGAGAGCGAGAGAGCGAGAGCGCGAGAGAGCGAGAGAGCGAGAGAGCGAGAGAGCGAGAGAGCGCGCGAGAGCGCGAGAGAGCGCGAGAGAGCGAGAGAGAGCGAGAGAGCGCGCGAGAGCGAGAGAGCGCGCGAGAGCGAGAGAGCGCGCGAGAGCGAGAGAGAGCGAGAGAGCGAGAGAGAGCGAGAGAGAGCGAGAGAGCGCGAGAGAGCGCGAGAGAGAGCGAGAGAGAGCGAGAGAGAGCGAGAGAGAGCGAGAGAGAGCGAGAGAGAGCGAGAGAGAGCGAGAGAGAGCGCGCGAGAGAGCGCGCGAGAGCGAGAGAGCGAGAGAGCGAGAGCGCGAGAGAGCGAGAGAGAGCGAGAGAGCGCGCGAGAGCGAGAGAGCGCGCGAGAGCGAGAGAGCGCGCGAGAGCGAGAGAGAGCGAGAGAGCGAGAGAGAGCGAGAGAGAGCGAGAGAGCGCGAGAGAGCGCGAGAGAGAGCGAGAGAGAGCGAGAGAGAGCGAGAGAGAGCGAGAGAGAGCGAGAGAGAGCGAGAGAGAGCGAGAGAGAGCGCGCGAGAGAGCGCGCGAGAGCGAGAGAGCGAGAGAGCGAGAGCGCGAGAGAGCGAGAGAGCGAGAGAGCGAGAGAGCGAGAGCGCGAGAGCGCGAGAGCGCGAGAGAGCGAGAGAGCGAGAGAGCGAGAGAGCGAGAGAGCGAGAGAGCGCGAGAGCGCGAGAGAGCGCGAGAGAGCGAGAGAGAGCGAGAGAGCGCGCGAGAGCGAGAGAGCGCGCGAGAGCGAGAGAGCGCGCGAGAGCGAGAGAGCGCGCGAGAGCGAGAGAGCGCGCGAGAGCGAGAGAGAGCGAGAGAGAGCGAGAGCGAGAGAGAGCGAGAGAGAGCGAGAGAGCGAGAGAGAGCGAGAGAGAGCGAGAGAGCGCGAGAGAGCGCGAGAGAGCGCGAGAGAGCGCGAGAGAGCGCGAGAGAGCGCGAGAGAGCGCGAGAGAGCGCGAGAGAGAGCGAGAGAGAGCGAGAGAGAGCGAGAGAGAGAGCGAGAGAGAGAGCGAGAGAGAGAGCGAGAGAGAGCGAGAGAGAGAGAGCGCGCGAGAGAGCGAGAGAGCGCGCGAGAGCGAGAGAGCGCGCGAGAGCGAGAGAGCGCGCGAGAGCGAGAGAGAGCGAGAGAGCGAGAGAGAGCGAGAGAGCGAGAGAGCGCGAGAGAGCGAGAGAGCGCGAGAGAGCGCGAGAGAGCGCGAGAGAGAGCGAGAGAGAGCGAGAGAGAGCGAGAGAGAGCGAGAGAGAGCGAGAGAGAGAGCGAGAGAGAGAGCGAGAGAGAGAGCGAGAGAGAGAGCGAGAGAGAGCGAGAGAGAGAGAGCGCGCGAGAGAGCGAGAGAGCGCGCGAGAGCGCGAGAGCGCGAGAGCGCGAGAGCGCGAGAGAGCGAGAGAGCGAGAGAGCGAGAGAGCGAGAGAGCGAGAGAGCGAGAAGGAGCGCGAGAGCGAGAGAGAGCGCGAGAGCGAGAGAGCGAGAGAGCGAGAGAGAGCGAGAGAGCGCGAGAGAGCGAGAGAGCGCGCGAGAGCGAGAGAGCGCGCGAGAGCGAGAGAGCGCGCCAGAGCGAGAGAGCGCGCCAGAGCGAGAGAGCGCGCGAGAGCGAGAGAGCGCGCCAGAGCGAGAGAGAGCGAGAGAGCGAGAGAGAGCGCGAGAGAGCGAGAGAGAGCGCGAGAGAGCGCGAGAGAGAGCGAGAGAGAGCGAGAGAGAGCGAGAGAGAGCGAGAGAGAGCGAGAGAGAGCGCGAGAGAGAGCGAGAGAGAGAGCGAGAGAGAGAGCGAGAGAGAGAGCGAGAGAGAGCGAGAGAGAGAGCGAGAGAGAGAGCGAGAGAGAGAGCGAGAGAGAGAGCGAGAGAGAGAGCGAGAGAGAGAGAGCGCGCGAGAGCGAGAGCGCGAGAGAGCGCGAGAGCGCGAGAGCGCGAGAGAGCGCGAGAGAGAGCGAGAGAGAGCGCGAGAGAGCGCGAGAGAGCGCGAGAGAGCGCGAGAGAGCGCGAGAGAGAGCGAGAGAGAGCGAGAGAGAGCGAGAGAGAGCGAGAGAGAGCGAGAGAGCGAGAGAGAGAGCGAGAGAGAGCGAGAGAGAGCGAGAGAGAGCGAGAGAGAGCGCGCGAGAGCGCGCGAGAGCGCGAGAGAGCGAGAGCGCGAGAGAGCGAGAGAGAGAGCGAGAGAGAGAGCGAGAGAGAGAGCGCGAGAGAGAGCGAGAGAGAGCGAGAGAGAGCGAGAGAGAGAGAGAGCGCGCGAGAGCGAGAGAGCGCGCGAGAGCGAGAGAGCGCGCGAGAGCGAGAGAGCGCGCGAGAGCGAGAGAGCGCGCGAGAGCGAGAGAGCGCGCGAGAGCGAGAGAGCGCGCGAGAGAGCGAGAGAGCGAGAGAGCGAGAGAGCGCGCGAGAGAGCGAGAGAGCGCGCGAGAGAGCGAGAGAGCGCGCGAGAGAGCGAGAGAGAGCGAGAGAGCGCGCGAGAGCGAGAGAGCGCGCGAGAGCGAGAGAGCGCGCGAGAGCGAGAGAGCGCGAGAGCGCGCGAGAGCGCGCGAGAGCGCGCGAGAGCGAGAGAGCGCGAGAGAGCGCGAGAGAGCGCGAGAGAGCGCGAGAGAGCGCGAGAGAGCGAGAGAGAGCGCGAGAGAGCGAGAGAGAGCGAGAGAGAGCGAGCGAGAAAGCGAGAGAGCGCGCGAGAGCGAGAGAGCGAGAGAGCGAGAGAGCGAGAGAGCGAGAGAGCGAGAGAGCGAGAGAGCGAGAGAGCGCGCGAGAGCGAGAGAGCGCGCGAGAGCGAGAGAGCGCGCGAGAGCGAGAGAGCGCGCGAGAGCGAGAGAGCGCGCGAGAGCGCGAGAGAGCGAGAGAGCGCGAGAGCGCGAGAGAGCGAGAGAGCGAGAGAGCGCGAGAGAGCGAGAGAGCGAGAGAGCGAGAGCGCGAGAGCGCGAGAGCGAGAGAGCGCGAGAGAGCGAGAGAGCGCGCGAGAGCGAGAGAGCGCGCGAGAGCGAGAGAGCGCGCGAGAGCGAGAGAGAGCGCGCGAGAGCGAGAGAGCGCGAGAGAGCGCGAGAGAGCGCGAGAGAGCGCGCGAGAGCGAGAGAGCGCGCGAGAGCGAGAGAGCGCGCGAGAGCGAGAGAGAGCGCGAGAGAGCGCGAGAGAGCGCGAGAGCGCGCGAGAGCGAGAGAGCGAGAGAGCGCGCGAGAGAGCGCGAGAGCGCGAGAGAGCGCGAGAGAGCGCGCGAGAGAGCGCGAGAGCGAGAGGAGAGCGAGAGAGCGCGCGAGAGAGCGCGCGAGAGCGAGAGAGCGAGAGAGAGCGCGAGAGAGCGCGAGAGACGAGAGAGCGCGAGAGAGCGCGAGAGAGAGCGCGAGAGAGAGCGCGAGAGAGAGCGCGAGAGAGCGAGAGAGAGCGAGAGAGAGCGAGAGAGCGAGAGAGAGCGAGAGAGAGCGAGAGAGAGCGCGAGAGAGAGAGCGAGAGAGAGCGAGAGAGAGAGCGAGAGAGAGCGAGCGCGCGAGAGAGCGCGAGAGAGCGAGAGAGCGAGAGAGCGAGAGAGCGAGAGAGCGAGAGAGCGAGAGAGCGAGAAGGAGCGCGAGAGCGCGAGAGCGAGAGAGCGAGAGAGCGAGAGAGAGCGAGAGAGCGCGAGAGAGCGAGAGAGCGCGCGCGAGAGCGAGAGAGCGCGCCAGAGCGAGAGAGCGCGCCAGAGCGAGAGAGCGCGCCAGAGCGAGAGAGCGCGCCAGAGCGAGAGAGAGCGAGAGAGCGAGAGAGAGCGAGAGAGCGAGAGAGAGCGCGAGAGAGCGAGAGAGAGCGCGAGAGAGCGCGAGAGAGAGCGAGAGAGCGAGAGAGAGCGAGAGAGAGCGAGAGAGAGCGAGAGAGAGCGAGAGAGGGCGAGAGAGAGGAGCGAGAGAGAGCGAGAGAGAGCGCGAGAGAGGGCGAGAGAGGGCGAGAGAGGGCGAGAGAGAGCGCGAGAGAGCGCGAGAGAGAGCGAGAGAGAGCGAGAGAGAGAGCGAGAGAGAGAGCGAGAGAGAGAGCGAGAGAGAGCGAGAGAGAGCGAGAGAGAGAGAGCGCGCGAGAGAGCGAGAGAGCGCGCGAGAGCGAGAGCGCGAGAGAGCGCGAGAGCGCGAGAGCGCGAGAGAGCGCGAGAGAGAGCGAGAGAGAGCGAGAGAGAGCGCGAGAGAGAGCGAGAGAGAGCGAGAGAGAGCGAGAGAGAGCGCGAGAGAGAGCGAGAGAGAGCGAGAGAGAGCGCGAGAGAGAGCGAGAGAGAGCGAGAGAGAGCGAGAGAGAGCGAGAGAGAGAGAGCGCGCGAGAGAGCGAGAGAGCGCGCGAGAGCGAGAGCGCGAGAGAGCGCGAGAGCGCGAGAGCGCGAGAGAGCGCGAGAGAGAGCGAGAGAGAGAGCGAGAGAGAGCGAGAGAGAGAGCGAGAGAGAGCGAGAGAGAGCGCGAGAGAGAGCGCGAGAGAGAGCGAGAGAGAGCGAGAGAGAGCGAGAGAGAGCGAGAGAGAGCGAGAGAGAGCGAGAGAGAGAGCGAGAGAGAGCGAGAGAGAGCGAGAGAGAGCGAGAGAGAGCGCGAGAGAGCGAGAGAGAGCGAGAGAGAGCGAGAGCGAGAGAGAGCGAGAGAGAGAGCGAGAGAGAGAGCGAGAGAGAGAGCGCGCGAGAGAGCGAGAGAGCCGCGCGAGAGCGAGAGCGCGAGAGAGCGCGAGAGCGCGAGAGCGCGAGAGAGCGCGAGAGAGCGCGAGAGAGAGCGAGAGGAGAGCGAGAGAGAGCGCGAGAGAGCGAGAAGAGAGCGCGAGAGCGCGAAGAGAGCGAGAGAGCGAGAGAGCGCGAGAGCGCGAGAGCGAGAGAGCGAGAGAGCGCGAGAGAGCGCGAGAGAGCGAGAGAGAGCGAGAGAGAGCGAGAGAGAGCGAGAGAGCGCGAGAGAGCGCGAGAGAGCGCGAGAGAGCGCGAGAGAGCGCGAGAGAGAGAGCGAGAGAGAGCGAGAGAGAGCGAGAGAGAGCGAGAGAGAGCGAGAGAGAGAGCGCGAGAGAGCGCGAGAGAGCGCGAGAGAGAGCGCGAGAGAGCGCGAGAGAGAGAGCGAGAGAGAGAGCGAGAGAGAGCGAGAGAGAGAGAGCGCGCGAGAGAGCGAGAGAGCGCGCGAGAGCGAGAGAGCGCGCGAGAGCGAGAGAGCGCGCGAGAGCGAGAGAGCGCGCGAGAGAGCGAGAGAGCGAGAGAGCGAGAGAGCGCGCGAGAGAGCGAGAGAGCGCGCGAGAGAGCGAGAGAGCGCGCGAGAGAGCGAGAGAGAGCGAGAGAGCGCGCGAGAGCGAGAGAGCGCGCGAGAGCGAGAGAGCGCGCGAGAGCGAGAGAGCGCGAGAGCGCGCGAGAGCGCGCGAGAGCGCGCGAGAGCGAGAGCGCGAGAGAGCGCGAGAGAGCGCGAGAGAGCGCGAGAGAGCGCGAGAGAGCGAGAGAGAGCGAGAGAGAGCGAGAGAGAGCGAGAGAGAGCGAGAGAGAGCGAGAGAGCGCGCGAGAGCGAGAGAGCGCGCGAGAGCGAGAGAGCGCGCGAGAGCGAGAGAGCGCGAGAGCGCGCGAGAGCGCGCGAGAGCGCGCGAGAGCGAGAGAGCGCGAGAGAGCGCGAGAGAGCGCGAGAGAGCGCGAGAGAGCGCGAGAGAGCGCGAGAGAGCGAGAGAGAGCGAGAGAGAGCGAGAGAGAGCGAGAGAGAGCGAGAGAGAGCGAGCGAGAAAGCGAGAGAGCGCGCGAGAGCGAGAGAGCGAGAGAGCGAGAGAGCGAGAGAGCGAGAGAGCGAGAGAGCGCGCGAGAGCGAGAGAGCGCGCGAGAGCGAGAGAGCGCGCGAGAGCGAGAGAGCGCGCGAGAGCGAGAGAGCGCGCGAGAGCGCGAGAGAGCGAGAGAGCGCGAGAGCGCGAGAGAGCGAGAGAGCGAGAGAGCGAGAGCGCGAGAGCGCGAGAGCGAGAGAGCGCGCGAGAGCGAGAGAGCGCGCGAGAGCGAGAGAGCGCGCGAGAGCGCGGAGAGACGCGCGAGAGCGAGAGAGCGCGAGAGAGCGCGAGAGAGCGCGAGAGAGCGCGCGAGAGCGAGAGAGCGCGAGAGAGCGAGAGAGCGCGCGAGAGCGAGAGAGAGCGCGAGAGAGCGCGAGAGAGCGCGCGAGAGCGCGCGAGAGCGAGAGAGCGAGAGAGCGGAGCGAGAGAGCGCGAGAGAGAGAGCGAGAGCCGAGAGAGCGCGAGAGAGCGCGCGAGAGCGAGCGAGAGCGAGAGAGCGAGAGAGCGCAGCGAGAGAGCGCGAGAGAGCGAGAGAGCGCGAGAGAGCGCGAGAGAGAGCGCGAGAGAGAGCGCGAGAGAGAGCGCGAGAGAGCGAGAGAGAGCGAGAGAGAGCGAGAGAGAGCGAGAGAGAGCGAGAGAGAGCGAGAGAGAGCGCGAGAGAGAGCGAGAGAGAGAGCGAGAGAGAGAGCGAGAGAGAGCTGAGCGCGCGAGAGAGCGCGAGAGAGGCGAGAGAGCGAGAGAGCGAGAGAGCGAGAGAGCGAGAGAGAGCGAGAAGGAGCGCGAGAGCGCGAGAGCGAGAGAGAGCGAGAGAGCGAGAGAGAGCGAGAGAGCGGCGAGAGAGCGAGGAGAGCGCGCGAGAGCGAGAGAGCGCGCCAGAGCGAGAGAGCGCGCCAGAGCGAGAGAGCGCGCCAGAGCGAGAGAGCGCGCGCAGAGAGCGAGAGAGAGCGAGAGAGCGAGAGAGAGCGAGAGAGCGAGAGAGAGCGCGAGAGAGCGCGAGAGAGAGCGCGAGAGAGCGCGAGAGAGAGCGAGAGAGAGCGAGAGAGCGAGAGAGAGCGAGAGAGAGCGAGAGAGGGCGAGAGAGAGCGAGAGAGAGCGAGAGAGAGCGCGAGAGAGGGCGAGAGAGGGCGAGAGAGGGCGAGAGAGAGCGCGAGAGAGCGCGAGAGAGAGCGAGAGAGAGCGAGAGAGAGAGCGAGAGAGAGAGCGAGAGAGAGAGCGAGAGAGAGCGAGAGAGAGAGCGAGAGAGAGAGAGCGCGCGAGAGAGCGAGAGAGCGCGCGAGAGCGAGAGCGCGAGAGAGCGCGAGAGCGCGAGAGCGCGAGAGAGCGCGAGAGAGAGCGAGAGAGAGCGAGAGAGAGCGCGAGAGAGAGCGAGAGAGAGCGAGAGAGAGCGAGAGAGAGCGCGAGAGAGAGCGAGAGAGAGCGAGAGAGAGCGCGAGAGAGAGCGAGAGAGAGCGAGAGAGAGCGAGAGAGAGCGAGAGAGAGAGAGAGCGCGAGAGAGCGAGAGAGCGCGCGAGAGCGAGGAGCGCGAGAGAGCGCGAGAGCGCGAGAGCGCGAGAGAGCGCGAGAGAGAGCGAGAGAGAGCGAGAGAGAGAGCGAGAGAGAGCGAGAGAGAGCGCGAGAGAGAGCGCGAGAGAGAGCGAGAGAGAGCGAGAGAGAGCGAGAGAGAGCGAGAGAGAGCGAGAGAGAGCGAGAGAGAGAGCGAGAGAGAGCGAGAGAGAGCGAGAGAGAGCGAGAGAGAGCGCGAGAGCGAGAGAGAGCGAGAGAGAGCGCGCGAGAGCGCGAGAGAGCGAGAGCGAGAGAGAGCGAGAGAGAGAGCGAGAGAGAGAGCGAGAGAGAGAGAGCGCGCGAGAGAGCGAGAGAGCGCGCGAGAGCGAGAGCGCGAGAGAGCGCGAGAGCGCGAGGAGCGCGAGAGAGCGCGAGAGAGCGCGAGAGAGAGCGAGAGAGAGCGAGAGAGAGCGAGAGAGAGCGAGAGAGAGCGCGAGAGAGCGAGAGAGAGCGCGAGAGCGCGAGAGAGCGAGAGAGCGAGAGAGCGCGAGAGGCGCGAGAGCGAGAGAGCGAGAGAGCGCGAGAGAGAGCGCGAGAGAGCGAGAGAGAGCGAGAGAGAGCGAGAGAGAGCGAGAGAGAGCGAGGAGAGCGCGAGAGAGCGCGAGAGAGCGCGAGAGAGCGCGAGAGAGCGCGAGAGAGCGCGAGAGAGAGAGCGAGAGGAGAGAGCGAGAGAGAGCGAGGAGAGAGCGAGAGAGAGCGAGAGAGAGCGCGAGAGAGCGCGAGAGAGCGGAGAGAGAGCGCGAGAGAGCGCGAGAGAGAGAGCGAGAGAGAGAGCGAGAAGAGAGCGAGAGAGAGAGAGCGCGCGAGAGAGAGCGAGAGAGCGCGAGAGAGCGAGAGAGCGCGAGAGCGAGAGAGCGCGCGAGAGCGAGAGAGAGCGAGAGAGCGAGAGAGAGCGAGAGAGCGGAGAGAGCGAGAGAGAGCGAGAGAGAGCGAGAGAGAGCGAGAGAGCGCGAGAGAGCGCGAGAGAGCGCGAGAGAGCGCGAGAGAGCGCGAGAGAGCGCGAGAGAGAGCGAGAGAGAGCGAGAGAGCGCGAGAGAGAGCGAGAGAGAGCGAGAGAGAGCGCGAGAGAGAGCGAGAGAGAGAGCGAGAGAGAGAGCGAGAGAGAGAGAGCGAGAGAGCGAGAGAGCGAGAGAGCGAGAGAGCGAGAGAGCGAGAGAGCGCGAGAGAGCGCGAGAGAGCGAGAGAGCGCGAGAGAGCGCGAGAGCGAGAGAGCGAGAGAGCGAGAGAGCGAGAGAGCGCGAGAGAGCGCGAGAGAGCGCGAGAGAGCGCGAGAGAGAGAGCGAGAGAGAGCGAGAGCGCGCGAGAGCGAGAGAGCGAGAGAGAGCGAGAGCGCGAGAGCGCGAGAGCGCGAGAGCGCGAGAGCGCGAGAGCGCGAGAGCGCGAGAGCGCGAGAGCGCGAGAGCGCGAGAGCGCGAGAGAGCGAGAGCGCGAGAGAGAGCGAGAGAGCGAGAGAGCGAGAGCGCGAGAGAGCGAGAGAGCGAGAGAGCGAGAGAGCGAGAGAGAGCGCGAGAGCGCGAGAGAGCGCGAGAGAGCGAGAGAGAGCGAGAGAGCGAGAGAGAGCGAGAGAGAGCGAGAGAGAGCGAGAGAGCGAGAGAGAGCGAGAGAGCGCGAGAGAGCGCAGAGAGCGCGAGAGAGCGCGAGAGAGCGCGAGAGAGCGCGAGAGAGAGCGAGAGAGAGCGAGAGAGCGCGAGAGAGCGCGAGAGAGCGCGAGAGAGCGCGAGAGAGAGAGCGAGAGAGCGAGAGCGCGCGAGAGAGCGAGAGAGCGCGCGAGAGAGCGCGCGAGAGAGCGCGAGAGAGCGAGAGAGCGAGAGAGAGCGAGAGAGCGAGAGAGCGAGAGAGCGAGAGCGAGAGAGAGCGAGAGAGCGAGAGAGCGAGAGAGAGCGAGAGAGCGAGAGAGCGAGAGAGAGCGAGAGAGCGATAGAGAGCGAGAGAGAGCGAGAGAGCGAGAGCGCGAGAGAGCGAGAGCGCGAGAGCGCGAGAGCGCGAGAGAGCGGAGAGAGCGGAGAGCGCGAGAGAGCGAGGAGAGCGAGAGCGCGAGAGCGCGAGAGCGCGAGAGCGCGAGAGCGCGAGAGCGCGAGAGAGCGAGAGAGCGAGAGAGCGAGAGAGCGAGAGAGCGAGAGAGCGGAGAGAGAGCGCGAGAGCGCGAGAGAGCGCGAGAGGAGCGAGAGAGCGCGCGAGAGCGAGAGAGCGCGCGAGAGCGAGAGCGCGCGAGAGCGAGAGAGAGCGAGAGAGAGCGAGAGAGAGCGAGAGAGAGCGATGAGAGCGAGAGAGAGCGAGAGAGCGCGAGAGAGCGCGAGAGAGCGCGAGAGAGCGCGAGAGAGCGCGAGAGAGAGCGAGAGAGAGCGAGAGAGAGCGAGAGAGAGCGAGAGAGAGCGCGAGAGAGAGCGAGAGAGAGAGAGAGCGAGAGAGAGAGAGCGCGCGAGAGAGCGAGAGAGCGCGCGAGAGCGAGAGAGCGCGCGAGAGCGAGAGAGAGCGAGAGAGCGAGAGAGAGCGAGAGAGCGAGAGAGAGCGAGAGAGCGCGAGAGAGCGCGAGAGAGCGCGAGAGAGCGCGAGAGAGCGGCGAGAGGAGCGCGAGAGGAGCGCGAGAGAGCGCGAGAGAGAGCGAGAGAGAGCGAGAGAGAGCGAGAGAGAGCGAGAGAGAGCGAGAGAGAGCGAGAGAGAGCGCGAGAGAGAGCGAGAGAGAGAGCGAGAGAGAGCGAGAGAGAGAGAGCGCGCGAGAGAGCGCGCGAGAGCGAGAGCGCGAGAGCGCGAGAGAGCGAGAGAGCGAGAGAGCGAGAGAGCGAGAGAGCGAGAGAGCGAGAAGGAGCGCGAGAGCGAGAGAGAGCGCGAGAGCGAGAGAGCGAGAGAGCGAGAGAGAGCGAGAGAGCGCGCGAGAGCGAGAGAGCGCGCGAGAGCGAAGAGAGCGCGCCAGAGCGAGAGAGCGCGCGAGAGCGAGAGAGCGCGCCAGAGCGAGAGAGAGCGAGTGAGCGAGAGAGAGCGCGAGAGAGCGCGAGAGAGAGCGAGAGAGAGCGAGAGAGAGCGAGAGAGAGAGCGCGAGAGAGCGCGAGAGAGCGCGAGAGAGAGCGAGAGAGAGCGAGAGAGAGCGAGAGAGAGCGCGAGAGAGCGCGAGAGAGCGCGAGAGAGCGCGAGAGAGAGCGAGAGAGAGCGAGAGAGAGCGAGAGAGAGCGAGAGAGAGAGCGAGAGAGAGAGCGAGAGAGAGAGCGCGAGAGAGCGAGAGAGCGAGAGAGAGCGAGAGAGCGAGAGAGCGCGAGAGAGAGCGAGAGAGAGAGCGAGAGAGAGCGAGAGAGAGCGAGAGAGAGCGAGAGAGAGCGAGAGAGAGCGAGAGAGAGCGAGAGAGAGAGCGCGAGAGAGAGCGAGAGAGAGCGAGAGAGCGCGAGAGAGCGCGAGAGAGCGCGAGGAGAGAGCGCGAGAGAGAGCGAGAGAGAGCGCGAGAGAGCGCGAGAGAGCGCGAGAGAGCGCGAGAGAGAGCGAGAGAGAGCGAGAGAGAGCGAGAGAGAGCGAGAGAGAGCGCGAGAGCGAGAGCGCGCGAGATGAGCGAGAGAGCGCGAGAGCGAGAGAGCGCGAGAGCGCGAGAGCGAGAGAGCGAGAGAGCGCGAGAGCGAGAGAGCGAGAGAGCGAGAGAGCGAGAGAGCGAGAGAGCGCGAGAGGCGCGAGAGCGAGAGAGCGAGAGAGCGAGAGAGCGAGAGAGCGCGAGAGAGAGCGCGAGAGAGCGAGAGAGCGCGAGAGCGCGAGAGAGCGAGAGAGCGAGAGAGCGAGAGAGCGAGAGAGCGAGAGAGCGAGAGAGCGAGAGAGAGCGCGAGAGCGAGAGAGCGAGAGAGCGCGAGAGCGAGAGAGCGCGAGAGCGAGAGAGCGCGAGAGCGCGAGAGAGCGAGAGAGAGCGCGAGAGAGAGCGAGAGAGCGCGCGAGAGCGCGCGAGAGAGCGAGAGAGAGCGAGAGAGAGCGAGAGAGAGAGCGCGCGAGCGAGAGAGAGCGAGAGAGCGCGCGAGAGAGCGAGAGAGAGCGAGAGAGCGCGCGAGAGCGCGAGAGAGCGAGAGAGAGCGAGAGAGAGCGAGAGAGAGCGAGAGAGAGCGAGAGAGCGAGAGAGCGAGAGAGCGAGAGAGCGAGAGAGAGCGAGAGAGAGCGAGAGAGAGCGAGAGAGCGCGCGAGAGAGCGCGCGAGAGAGCGAGAGAGAGCGCGCGAGCGAGAGCGCGAGAGAGCGAGAGAGCGCGCGAGAGAGCGCGCGAGAGCGAGAGAGAGCGAGAGAGCGCGAGAGAGCGAGAGAGCGCGAGAGAGCGCGAGAGAGCGAGAGAGAGCGAGAGAGAGCGAGAGAGAGCGAGAGAGAGCGAGAGAGAGCGAGAGAGAGCGAGAGAGCGCGAGAGAGAGCGAGAGAGCGCGAGAGAGCGCGAGAGAGCGAGAGAGAGCGAGAGAGAGCGAGAGAGAGCGAGAGGAGCGCGAGAGCGAGAGGCGCGAGAGCGCGAGAGAGCGCGAGAGAGCGCGGAGAGAGCGCGAGAGAGCGCGAGAGAGCGCGAGAGAGCGCGAGAGAGCGCGAGAGAGCGCGAGAGAGCGCGAGAGAGAGCGAGAGAGAGCGAGAGAGAGCGAGAGAGAGCGAGAGAGCGCCGAGAGCGAGAGAGCGCGAGAGCGAGAGAGCGCGCGAGAGCGCGAGAGCGCGCGAGACGAGAGAGCGCGCGAGAGCGAGAGAGCGCGCGAGAGCGAGACAGCGCGCGAGAGCGAGAGAGCGCGCGAGAGCGAGAGAGCGCGCGAGAGCGAGAGAGCGAGAGAGACGCGAGGAGAGCGAGAGAGCGAGAGAGAGCGCGAGAGAGAGCGCGAGAGAGAGCGCGAGAGAGCGCGAGAGAGCGAGAGAGAGCGCGAGAGAGAGCGCGAGAGAGAGCGCGAGAGAGAGCGCGAGAGAGCGCGAGAGAGAGCGCGAGAGCGCGAGAGCGCGCGAGAGAGAGCGCGAGAGAGCGCGCGAGAGAGCGAGAGAGCGAGCGCGAGGAGAGCGAGAGAGCGAGCGCGAGAGAGCGAGAGAGCGAGCGCGAGAGAGCGAGCGCGAGAGAGCGAGCGCGAGAGAGCGAGAGAGCGAGCGCGAGAGAGCGAGAGAGCGAGCGCGAGGAGAGCGAGGAGAGCGAGCGCGAGAGAGCGAGAGAGCGAGCGCGAGAGAGCGAGAGAGCGCGCGAGAGAGCGAGAGAGCGCGCGAGAGCGCGAGAGAGCGAGAGAGCGCGAGAGAGCGAGAGAGAGCGAGAGAGAGCGAGAGAGCGAGAGAGCGAGAGAGAGCGAGAGAGAGCGAGAGAGGCGCGCGAGAGAGCGCGCGAGAGAGCGCGCGAGAGAGCACGAGAGAGCGAGAGCGAGAGAGCGCGAGAGCGCGAGAGCGCGAGAGCGAGAGCGAGAGAGCGAGAGAGCGAGAGAGCGCAGAGAGAGCGAGAGAGCGCTGAGAGCGAGAGAGCGAGAGAGCGCGAGAGAGCGCGAGAGAGCGCGAGAGAGAGCGAGAGAGAGCGAGAGAGAGCGAGAGCGCGCGAGAGAGCGAGAGAGCGCGCGAGAGCGAGAGAGCGAGAGCGCGAGAGCGCGAGAGCGCGAGAGAGCGAGAGAGCGAGAGCGCGAGAGAGCGAGAGAGCGAGAGAGCGAGAGAGCGAGAGAGCGAAGAGAGCGAGAGCGCGAGAGCGCGAGAGAGCGAGAGAGCGAGGAGAGCGAGAGAGCGAGAGCGCGAGAGAGCGAGAGCGCGAGAGAGCGAGAGCGCGAGAGCGCGAGAGAGCGAGAGCGCGAGAGAGCGAGAGCGCGAGAGAGCGCGAGAGCGAGAGAGCGAGAGAGAGCGCGAGAGCGCGAGAGAGCGCGAGAGAGCGCGCGAGAGCGAGAGAGCGCGCGAGAGCGAGAGAGCGCGCGAGAGCGAGAGAGAGCGAGAGAGCGAGAGAGCGCGAGAGAGCGCGAGAGAGCGCGAGAGAGCGCGAGAGAGCGCGAGACGAGCGCGAGAGAGAGCGAGAGAGAGCGAGAGAGAGCGAGAGAGAGCGAGAGAGAGCGCGAGAGAGCGCGAGAGAGAGCGCGAGACGAGAGCGAGAGAGAGCGCGAGAGAGAGCGCGAGAGAGAGCGAGAGAGAGAGAGCCGAGAGAGAGGAGAGAGCGGGCGGCGAGAGAGCGAGAGAGCCGCGCGGAGAGCGAGAGAGCGCGCAGAGAGCGAGAGAGAGCGAGAGAGCGTGAGAGAGCGAGAGAGCGATGAGAGCGAGAGAGAGCGAGAGAGCGCGAGAGAGCGCGAGAGAGCGCGAGAGAGCGCGAGAGAGAGCGAGAGAGAGCGAGAGAGAGCGAGAGAGAGCGAGAGAGAGCGAGAGAGAGCGAGAGAGAGCGCGAGAGAGAGCGAGAGAGAGAGCGAGAGAGAGAGCGAGAGAGAGAGCGAGAGAGAGAGCGAGAGAGAGAGCGAGAGAGAGAGCGAGAGAGAGAGCGAGAGCGCGCGGGCTAGAGAGCGAGAGAGCGCGCGAGAGAGCGCGCGAGAGAGCGAGAGAGCGAGAGCGCGAGAGCGCGAGAGAGCGAGAGAGCGGAGAGCGCGAGAGCGCGAGAGAGCGAGGAGAGCGAGAGAGCGAGAGAGCGAGAGCGCGAGAGCGCGAGAGGCGCGAGAGCGCGAGAGGAGAGGAGAGCGAGAGAGCGAGAGAGCGGACGAGAGAGCGAGAGAGCGAGAGAGCGCGCGAGAGAGCGAGAGAGCGGAGAGCGAGAGAGCGAGAGAAGCGCGCGAGAGCGAGAGAGAGCGCGAGAGCGAGAGAGAGCGAGAGAGCGCGCGAGAGCGAGAGAGCGCGCGAGAGCGAGAGAGAGCGGAGAGAGCGAGAGAGCGAGGGAGAGAGCGAGAGAGAGCGAGAGAGCGCGAGAGAGCGCGAGAGAGCGCGAGAGAGCGCGAGAGAGAGCGAGAGAGAGCGAGAGAGAGCGAGAGAGAGCGAGAGAGAGCGAGAGAGAGCGCGCGAGAGAGCGCGCGAGAGAGAGAGCGAGAGAGCGAGAGAGCGAGAGCGCGAGAGCGCGAGAGAGCGAGAGAGCGAGAGAGCGAGAGCGCGAGAGCGCGAGAGCGCGAGAGCGCGAGAGAGCGAGAGAGCGAGAGAGCGAGAGAGCGCGAGAGCGCGAGAGAGCGCGAGAGAGCGAGAGAGGAGCGAGAGAGAGCGAGCGAGAGAGCGCGCGAGAGCGAGAGAGCGCGCGAGAGCGAGAGAGCGCGCTGAGAGCGAGAGAGAGCGAGAGAGAGAGCGAGAGCGAGAGAGAGCGAGAGAGCGAGAGAGAGCGAGAGAGAGCGAGAGAGAGCGAGAGAGAGCGAGAGAGCGCGAGAGAGCGCGAGAGAGCGCGAGAGAGCGCGAGAGAGCGCGAGAGAGCGCGAGAGAGCGCGAGAGAGCGCGAGAGGAGCGCGAGAGAGAGCGAGAGAGAGCGAGAGAGAGAGCGAGAGAGAGAGCGAGAGAGAGAGCGAGAGAGAGAGCGAGAGAGAGCGAGAGAGAGAGAGCGCGCGAGAGAGCGAGAGAGCGCGCGAGAGCGAGAGAGCGCGCGAGAGCGAGAGAGCGCGCGAGAGCGAGAGAGAGCGAGAGAGCGAGAGAGAGCGAGAGAGAGCGAGAGAGCGGGGGGAGAGGAGAGCGAGAGAGCGAGAGAGCGCGAGAGAGCGCGAGAGAGCGCGAGAGAGAGCGAGAGAGAGCGAGAGAGAGCGAGAGAGAGCGAGAGAGAGCGAGAGAGAGAGCGAGAGAGAGAGCGAGAGAGAGAGCGAGAGAGAGCGAGAGAGAGAGAGCGCGCGAGAGAGCGAGAGAGCGCGCGAGAGCGCGAGAGCGCGAGAGCGCGAGGAGCGCGAGAGCGCGAGAGCGCGAGAGCGCGAGAGAGCGAGAGAGCGAGAGAGCGAGAGAGCGAGAGAGCGAGAGAGCGAGAGAGCGAGAGAGCGAGAAGGAGCGCGAGAGCGAGAGAGAGCGCGAGAGCGAGAGAGCGAGAGAGAGCGAGAGAGCGCGAGAGAGCGAGAGAGCGCGCGAGAGCGAGAGAGCGCGCGAGAGCGAGAGAGCGCGCCAGAGCGAGAGAGCGCGCCAGAGCGAGAGAGCGCGCGAGAGCGAGAGAGCGCGCCAGAGCGAGAGAGAGCGAGAGAGCGAGAGAGAGCGAGAGAGCGAGAGAGAGCGCGAGAGAGCGCGAGAGAGAGCGAGAGAGAGCGAGAGAGAGCGAGAGAGCGGAGAGAGAGCGCGAGAGAGCGCGAGAGAGAGCGAGAGAGAGAGCGAGAGAGAGAGCGAGAGAGAGAGCGAGAGAGAGCGAGAGAGAGAGCGAGAGAGAGAGCGAGAGAGAGAGCGAGAGAGAGAGCGAGAGAGAGAGCGAGAGAGAGAGAGCGCGCGAGAGCGAGAGCGCGAGAGAGCGCGAGAGCGCGAGAGCGCGAGAGAGCGCGAGAGAGAGCGAGAGAGAGCGCGAGAGAGCGCGAGAGAGCGCGAGAGAGCGCGAGAGAGAGCGAGAGAGAGCGAGAGAGAGCGAGAGAGAGCGAGAGAGCGAGAGAGAGAGCGAGAGAGAGCGAGAGAGAGCGAGAGAGAGCGAGAGAGAGCGAGAGAGAGCGCGCGAGAGCGCGCGAGAGCGCGAGAGAGCGAGAGCGCGAGAGAGCGAGAGAGAGAGCGAGAGAGAGAGCGAGAGAGAGAGCGCGAGAGAGAGCGAGAGAGAGAGCGAGAGAGAGAGCGAGAGAGAGCGAGAGAGAGAGAGAGCGCGCGAGAGCGAGAGAGCGCGCGAGAGCGAGAGAGCGCGCGAGAGCGAGACAGCGCGCGAGAGCGAGAGAGCGCGCGAGAGCGAGAGAGCGCGCGAGAGAGCGAGAGAGCGAGAGAGCGAGAGAGCGCGCGAGAGAGCGAGAGAGCGCGCGAGAGAGCGAGAGAGCGCGCGAGAGAGCGAGAGAGAGCGAGAGAGCGCGCGAGAGCGAGAGAGCGCGCGAGAGCGAGAGAGCGCGAGAGCGCGCGAGAGCGCGCGAGAGCGCGCGAGAGCGCGCGAGAGCGAGAGAGCGCGAGAGAGCGCGAGAGAGCGCGAGAGAGCGCGAGAGAGCGCGAGAGAGCGAGAGAGAGCGAGAGAGAGCGAGAGAGAGCGAGCGAGAAAGCGAGAGAGCGCGCGGAGAGCGAGAGAGCGAGAGAGCGAGAGAGCGAGAGAGCGAGAGAGCGCGCGAGAGCGAGAGAGCGCGCGAGAGCGAGAGAGCGCGCGAGAGCGAGAGAGCGCGCGAGAGCGAGAGAGCGCGCGAGAGCGCGAGAGAGCGAGAGAGCGCGAGAGCGCGAGAGAGCGAGAGAGCGAGAGAGCGAGAGCGCGAGAGCGCGAGAGCGAGAGAGCGCGCGAGAGCGAGAGAGCGCGCGAGAGCGAGAGAGCGCGCGAGAGCGCGAGAGAGCGCGCGAGAGCGAGAGAGAGCGCGAGAGAGCGCGAGAGAGCGCGAGGGAGAGGCGCGAGAGAGCGCGAGAGAGCGCGAGAGCGCGAGAGCGAGAGCGCGCGAGAGAGCGAGAGAGCGCGCGAGAGCGAGAGAGCGCGCGAGAGCGAGAGAGAGCGCGAGAGAGCGCGAGAGAGCGCGCGAGAGCGAGAGAGCGAGAGAGCGCGCGAGAGAGCGCGAGAGCGCGAGAGAGCGCGAGAGAGCGCGCGAGAGCGCGCGAGAGAGCGCGCGAGAGCGAGAGAGCGAGAGAGCGCGCGAGAGAGCGCGAGAGCGAGAGAGCGCGAGAGAGCGAGAGAGCGCGAGAGAGCGCGAGAGAGAGCGCGAGAGAGAGCGCGAGAGAGAGCGCGAGAGAGAGCGCGAGAGAGCGAGAGAGAGCGAGAGAGAGCGAGAGAGAGCGAGAGAGAGCGAGAGAGAGCGAGAGAGAGCGCGAGAGAGAGCGAGAGAGAGAGCGAGAGAGAGAGCGAGAGAGAGCGAGCGCGCGAGAGAGCGAGAGAGCGCGAGAGCGCGAGAGAGCGAGAGAGCGAGAGAGCGAGAGAGCGAGAGAGCGAGAGAGCGAGAGAGCGAGAAGGAGCGCGAGAGCGAGAGAGAGCGCGAGAGCGAGAGAGCGAGAGAGCGCGCGAGAGCGAGAGAGCGCGCCAGAGCGAGAGAGCGCGCCAGAGCGAGAGAGCGCGCCAGAGCGAGAGAGCGCGCCAGAGCGAGAGAGAGCGAGAGAGCGAGAGAGAGCGAGAGAGCGAGAGAGAGCGCGAGAGAGCGAGAGAGAGCGCGAGAGAGCGCGAGAGAGCGCGAGAGAGAGCGAGAGAGAGCGAGAGAGAGCGAGAGAGAGCGAGAGAGAGCGAGAGAGAGCGAGAGAGAGCGCGAGAGAGGGCGAGAGAGGGCGAGAGAGGGCGAGAGAGAGCGCGAGAGAGCGCGAGAGAGAGCGAGAGAGAGCGAGAGAGAGAGCGAGAGAGAGAGCGAGAGAGAGAGCGAGAGAGAGCGAGAGAGAGAGCGAGAGAGAGAGAGCGCGCGAGAGAGCGAGAGAGCGCGCGAGAGCGAGAGCGCGAGAGAGCGCGAGAGCGCGAGAGCGCGAGAGAGCGCGAGAGAGAGCGAGAGAGAGCGAGAGAGAGCGAGAGAGAGCGAGAGAGAGCGCGAGAGAGAGCGAGAGAGAGCGAGAGAGAGCGCGAGAGAGAGCGAGAGAGAGCGAGAGAGAGCGCGAGAGAGAGCGAGAGAGAGCGAGAGAGAGCGAGAGAGAGCGCGAGAGAGAGCGAGAGAGAGCGAGAGAGAGCGCGAGAGAGAGCGCGAGAGAGAGCGAGAGAGAGAGAGAGCGAGAGAGCGCGAGAGCGCGAGAGAGAGAGAGCGCGCGAGAGAGCGAGAGAGCGCGCGAGAGCGAGAGAGCGCGCGAGAGCGAGAGAGCGCGCGAGAGCGAGAGAGCGCGCGAGAGCGAGAGAGAGCGAGAGAGCGAGAGAGAGCGAGAGAGCGAGAGAGAGCGAGAGAGAGCGAGAGAGCGCGA
The DNA here is from genome assembly GCF_030684315.1 of Stegostoma tigrinum. Classification (NCBI taxonomy): domain Eukaryota; kingdom Metazoa; phylum Chordata; class Chondrichthyes; order Orectolobiformes; family Stegostomatidae; genus Stegostoma; species Stegostoma tigrinum. Next base: position 79,828,866 of record NC_081363.1, on the reverse strand, counting down.
GAGAGCGCGAGAGAGCGCGAGAGAGCGCGAGAGAGCGCGAGAGAGCGCGAGAGAGAGCGAGAGAGCGCGAGAGAGAGCGAGAGAGAGCGAGAGAGAGCGAGAGAGAGCGAGAGAGAGCGAGAGAGAGCGCGAGAGAGAGCGAGAGAGAGAGCGAGAGAGAGAGCGAGAGAGAGAGAGCGAGAGAGCGAGAGAGCGAGAGAGCGAGAGAGCGAGAGAGCGCGAGAGAGCGCGAGAGAGCGAGAGAGCGCGAGAGAGCGCGAGAGAGCGCGAGAGCGAGAGAGCGAGAGAGCGCGAGAGCGAGAGAGCGAGAGAGCGCGAGAGCGCGAGAGCGCGAGAGCGCGAGAGCGCGAGAGCGCGAGAGCGCGAGAGCGCGAGAGAGCGAGAGAGCGAGAGAGCGAGAGCGCGAGAGAGCGAGAGAGCGAGAGCGCGAGAGAGCGAGAGAGCGAGAGAGCGAGAGAGCGAGAGAGAGCGCGAGAGCGCGAGAGAGCGCGAGAGAGCGAGAGAGCGCGCGAGAGCGAGAGAGCGCGCGAGAGCGAGAGAGCGCGCGAGAGCGAGAGAGAGCGAGAGAGCGAGAGAGAGCGAGAGAGAGCGAGAGAGAGCGAGAGAGCGAGAGAGAGCGAGAGAGCGCGAGAGAGCGCGAGAGAGCGCGAGAGAGCGCGAGAGAGCGCGAGAGAGAGCGAGAGAGAGCGAGAGAGAGCGCGAGAGCGAGAGAGCGAGAGAGCGCGAGAGAGCGCGAGAGAGCGCGAGAGAGCGCGAGAGAGAGAGCGAGAGAGAGCGAGAGCGCGCGAGAGAGCGAGAGAGCGCGCGAGAGAGCGCGCGAGAGAGCGCGCGAGAGCGAGAGAGCGAGAGAGAGCGAGAGAGCGAGAGAGCGAGAGAGCGAGAGAGCGAGAGAGCGAGAGAGAGCGAGAGAGCGAGAGAGCGAGAGAGAGCGAGAGAGCGAGAGAGCGAGAGAGAGCGAGAGAGCGAGAGAGCGAGAGAGAGCGAGAGAGCGAGAGCGCGAGAGAGCGAGAGCGCGAGAGCGCGAGAGCGCGAGAGAGCGAGAGAGCGAGAGAGCGAGAGAGCGAGAGCGCGAGAGAGCGAGAGAGCGAGAGCGCGAGAGCGCGAGAGCGCGAGAGCGCGAGAGAGCGAGAGAGCGAGAGAGCGAGAGAGCGAGAGAGCGAGAGAGAGCGCGAGAGCGCGAGAGAGCGCGAGAGAGCGAGAGAGCGCGCGAGAGCGAGAGAGCGCGCGAGAGCGAGAGAGCGCGCGAGAGCGAGAGAGAGCGAGAGAGAGCGAGAGAGAGCGAGAGAGAGCGAGAGAGCGAGAGAGAGCGAGAGAGCGCGAGAGAGCGCGAGAGAGCGCGAGAGAGCGCGAGAGAGAGCGAGAGAGAGCGAGAGAGAGCGAGAGAGAGCGAGAGAGAGCGCGAGAGAGAGCGAGAGAGAGAGAGAGCGAGAGAGAGAGAGCGCGCGAGAGAGCGAGAGAGCGCGCGAGAGCGAGAGAGCGCGCGAGAGCGAGAGAGAGCGAGAGAGCGAGAGAGAGCGAGAGAGCGAGAGAGAGCGAGAGAGAGCGAGAGAGCGAGAGAGAGCGCGAGAGAGCGCGAGAGAGCGCGAGAGAGCGCGAGAGAGCGCGAGAGAGCGCGAGAGAGAGCGAGAGAGAGCGAGAGAGAGCGAGAGAGAGCGAGAGAGAGCGAGAGAGAGCGAGAGAGAGCGCGAGAGAGAGCGAGAGAGAGAGCGAGAGAGAGCGAGAGAGAGAGAGCGCGCGAGAGAGCGCGCGAGAGCGAGAGCGCGAGAGCGCGAGAGAGCGAGAGAGCGAGAGAGCGAGAGAGCGAGAAGGAGCGCGAGAGCGAGAGAGAGCGCGAGAGCGAGAGAGCGAGAGAGCGAGAGAGAGCGAGAGAGCGCGAGAGAGCGAGAGAGCGCGCGAGAGCGAGAGAGCGCGCGAGAGCGAGAGAGCGCGCGAGAGCGAGAGAGCGCGCCAGAGCGAGAGAGCGCGCGAGAGCGAGAGAGCGCGCCAGAGCGAGAGAGAGCGAGTGAGCGAGAGAGAGCGCGAGAGAGCGCGAGAGAGAGCGAGAGAGAGCGAGAGAGAGCGAGAGAGAGCGAGAGAGAGCGCGAGAGAGCGCGAGAGAGAGCGAGAGAGAGCGAGAGAGAGCGAGAGAGAGCGAGAGAGAGCGAGAGAGAGCGAGAGAGAGCGCGAGAGAGCGCGAGAGAGAGCGAGAGAGAGCGAGAGAGAGCGAGAGAGAGAGCGAGAGAGAGAGCGAGAGAGAGAGCGCGAGAGAGCGAGAGAGCGAGAGAGAGCGAGAGAGCGAGAGAGCGAGAGAGCGCGAGAGAGAGCGAGAGAGAGAGCGAGAGAGAGCGAGAGAGAGCGAGAGAGAGCGAGA